>NW_876246.1:1517917-1835834 GCF_000165365.1 Theileria parva strain Muguga | reverse complement strand
CCTAAAACCCTAAAACCTAAAACCTAAACCCTAAACCCTAAACCTAAACCCTAAAACCCTAAAACCCTAAAACCCTAAAACCCTAAAACCCTAAACCCTAAACCCTAAACCCTAAAACCCTAAACCCTAAAACCCTAAAACCCTAAAACCCTAAAACCCTAAACCCTAAACCCTAAAACCTAAAACCCTAAACCCTAAAACCCTAAAACCCTAAAACCCTAAACCCTAAACCCTAAACCCTAAACCCTAAAACCCTAAAACCCTAAAACCCTAAACCCTAAACCCTAAACCCTAAACCCTAAACCCTAAAACCTAAAACCCTAAAACCCTAAAACCCTAAAACCCTAAACCCTAAACCCTAAACCCTAAACCCTAAAACCCTAAAACCCTAAACCCTAAAACCCTAAAACCCTAAAACCCTAAACCCTAAACCCTAAACCCTAAACCCTAAACCCTAAAACCTAATGTCCTAAAGAATCTAAAATACTTGTGGGGATAATACTAAACCCTTAACTTGAGGGTCAAAAAGACTAATCTACTGTGGGGTCTAAAGTCTAAAGTAATACCAATTTGAAAACCCTCAACTCTAGGATCAATTACACAAGTGTGGGGAAATTTAATGTCTTAATATGAAACAAACAGATAGAATTTCAAAAAACTCAATTTAAAGACCTCCAAAGTACTCAACTCTAGAGTCTATAACACTCATTCTACTATAAAAACAACTTAAAAACACTTTAAACATTCAAAACTACTGTAAAATAATACTCAAACATAATCTAAAAAACTCAAAAAGGCTATAAAACTGACTTTTAAAATACTTAAAAATACTCTAACCTACTGAAATAATAGTAAAGAACACTCAAACACAATGTTAAACACATAAATCTACTCTAACATAGTGAAATAACATTGAAAAGTACTCAAACATAGTAAAAGAATAGTAAAGAACACTGAAATTTACTGTAAAATCTACTCTAAAAACTACTGAAATCACTCAAAAACTGTCTCTAAACACTGAAAACTACTTAATCTAAAACACTTAAAACACTCAAATCGAAAAGGCAAAATACTGATTTACAAAAACTTACTACTAAAAACTACTAAAAACAACTGAAAACACTCAACTCAAACAAAGCAAAACTCTAATCTATAACACTCTAAAAACAAGTTAATCTAAAAACACAAAATCAAATACTGACTTTTAAAAACACTCAACTCAAGTAAAACAATACTTTAAACACACTTAAACTACTAAAAAGAACTTATAACACCTGAAAACACTGAAATCTAATATCTAAAAGATTGACTTAGTAAATACTGACTACTGGAAACTTGACTGAAACTGTCTAATCTAACTGTAAAACAACAATCTAAAACACTCTAATCTAACTGTAAAACACTTAAATCTAGGGTCTAAAACAAGTTGAAAACACTCAACCAGAGTATTAAAACTGAACCTCTAACATTAGCACTATTGGTACTTCTATATACTTATCCTAGAAACAATAGCTAAAACTCAATTACAGTAAGTAAATAATACTTCGAGAACTCTAGAACAAAGTTAAAAATCAAACTTGAAATACTAGTTAGATACTTAACTAGACTCAATTACAGGGTCTAAATTAAATGCCAGAAGTAGTAACTTAATAAACACCAGTCCCATCAATAGTACTAACATTGACAAAACTACTGATTCTAATCCCTGAAACTGATATCCCAAGTCCCAGTAACTAACTAGTGCTAATCTTTCTGATGTTTAAACAAGTCCTTAAATAGGCAATATACACTGGAATGTTATTATCACTAAGTATGTTATTCATACCGGGTATGATATACAGAGTGTATATACATGGGAGTATATATGGTATAGCGGTATTGGTAACTAATCCACTAAAAATAAAACTCAGATCTAAAGTGAATAACTGACAAAAGATAAGTTGTAATAAAGTTAGATGAGATTGGAAAGTGTAAATGAGTGGTTAAATATGATATTGTGTTAGTTGATGAAATGAAAGTGGAGTGAGTGAACAAAATGATTAGAAAGAAACAAAATTAATAATTTTGAAATCAATAATAAATGCTGGAATATAAAATATTAAACTCAAACTAAATACTTGGGAGATAATTCATACTGGATACAAAACATGTATAAGATAAACCAATGTTTAAAAACACTCAAAATAATAAACTCTAATAACTACCAAATATAAATACAAATAAAAGATTACAGCGAGTTGCTATGAACAGTGTCATGACAGTTAAACAGATAGTGTATTACTTTTACAAACATTGTTATTTTACAATGTCAACAATTATTTTTGAAACATTTCTCTCTATTGAAACAGTTGTAGTCTTCATAAAACTCGAGTTTGAAGACTAAAATTTACAGATTCAAATCCTGTTATATAATTTCGATGATTATAAGCAGGATCACAGACAATGTATTACAGATTGAGTCGTGTATAATATACAAAATGCTTAGGTGTAATGATAAAGCAATATTCTACGGGATGTGTTACAGGTTGATAGTGATTCAGTTTGGCTGTACTGAATCACTGTTCGGTGATTGGTTTGGTAAACGGAGTTAAAGTTATCTTCCAATTGTACCAGGGTTTATGATAAATTGTTACTGAGTTTGAATTGTCGGTATCTTACACATCAAAAACGCTAATTAAGTTCCACGCACATCATCTTTGACAGCCAAATATCAGGAAAGTGCAATTTTGTCCAACAGATGGTCAGAGTTAATTACATAATTATAAAACTCGCCATCCTTGAAGTAGTATAACTGAGGATATCCTTGGTCTTATCGATATCAAGGGTTATTGAGTTAATCTCCTATAGATCCTAACATGGCTTGAAACTATCATCATCATTCATGACACTGAATTCATCAGAAATCAAATTTAGAAATATTCCTTTCAAGTTACCAGATGTATTTTTATCATTGTGTTCCCAAAGAGTCTTATCCTTAAGCACAATCTTCACACAGTTAACGCCTTCATAGAAGACATAACCGTGTAATGAATCAAACAAGGTTACTGAGTATTGCTTTGGATTCAATTCTTTGTGTTCATTGTCAACTATGGTGTACATCTTGAGATTAGCAATAGAATTCTTGGTTGAGGTGATATCTCGCCACTTTTCGCCCTTCTTGCTCTTGTATAATAAAGCAGCGTTTCCACTCTGTAAAAGAACGAGAAGGCGTTTGGGCTTGTCCTCGGAACCCATCAACACTGCCTTAATGGCATAATCATTATTTTGACATTCCCATATACGTATATCTCCCTTCACAATCGTTCTGATTTTATAACCGGGCTTAGGTACATAGGTCCTATAATTATCCTTCTTAATGAAGTCAACTTCAATATTACTGCTAGAAGTACTCATATCAAAGTCAATGACACTGAACACCTCTCTCCAATTACCATGTCCTGGATTGTTAAAGTGCCTAAAGGTTCCGTTACAAAGGTGAATACTAAAATTGCTAGTATTTGTACATGCGCCTAAACCATCGACATACACCCTATAAAAATACTCACTTTCGTCCCTAGCAGTCCATATGTCCTTCTCGGAACCAGAACCACAGCAGTTAGACCCACTCGTTCCCATGACAACTTGGTTGAATACGTAATTGACCTTAGGAGTGTAAATTTTAACATTTTTGAGACTATCACCATTATAGTCAACTGTATCAGTACTTGATTTGACACCGATGTTGACTGGGACTGCTGTCCCAGTACACTTAACCCCAACCCCAGCCACTCTCTTGGGTCTGGGTCTACCAACAGGAACCTGCACTGTTACGGCCACTTTTGGTACGCAAGAAACAGTTTTTTTTCCGGACGCTGAGTTTAACGGAACGATTGACTCTGTCAAAGGAATTTGATTTGTTGAATCGCATTCAGACTTCTTATACTGAGATAAATTTTTCACGAAGAAATTGTTTGTAATAAGTCCAAGATCGAAAATCTTGATTGGTCCACCAAACTTTTGATCATCGCTACAGTTCCAAATATCACGGCCAGCATATTTAACTTTCATGCAGTTGACTCCATCATTAAATTCGTAAGTGTATCTATAAGAGTAGTGAAGTATTGTAACCTTGTAATTAGATGGAGTGATTTCAGCGTCACCATCATCATAGAATTTGAGTTTAGTGACATCAGCCCTGGTAGATGTGATATCTTCCCATGGTTTATCTTTGTCTGATTGTTGCAAAAGCTCGAACAAATTATTATTCAGTAGGATGGCTAGGTGTTTCCCAGCAACAGATGTCCTCAATACGACCAAGGTGGCGCAAATTTTATCTCTCGACTTCCATATGACAGTCTTATCCAGTACAATTTCGTTGAATCCAAAACCAGACGCAGGGGTATAAGTTTTAATTTTAATATCCTTGGCGTAGTCGAAATCGGGTGTGGCCTGAGTCTTATCCATATCAAGAGTTACAGGGTTAAGTGGTGTTAAAGGTAGTTTAACTTCAGGTTGCTTAGATTCAATAGGTTTAGTCACTGTAGCTTTGGGTGGTGCAGTTGATACCGTCGGAGCTGTTGTAGGAACTGCCTTCGGTTGAGGTTGAGCTGTAGCCGCTGGAGCAGCTTTAGCAGGTGTTGCAGTTGAAGGAGTAACTGCTCCTCCACTTACTTGAGGTGTAGTAGCAGTTGGAGCTTTAGCTTCTGTAGAACTTGGTTGAGTTGTCGCAGATGGTGTAGCAGGTGTAGTTACAGGAACAGCCTTTGGTTGAGTCGTTGCAGGAGCTGCCTTGGATGGAGTAACTTCAGTTCCACTTACTTGAGGTGCAGGAGTAGTTGCCGTAGGTGCCTTAGTTTCGGGAGGAGTTGTTGTAACTTTAGCTGGTGAAGATGATGTAGTCGCAGCTGTTGCAGGAACTGCTTTCGGTTGAGGTGGAGTTGTAGCCTCTTGAGCTTTAGCAGGTGTTGTTGCAGGAGCTGGTGCACTACCAGTCGAAGCAGATTTACGTTCCTCTAAATGCCACTCATTGTTAAACATGGTACAGAGAACATAACTTCCATCGAAATTGATAGTGATTATGTCGTCACCGTTATAGATCATTTTCAGAGGATGACCCTGACCATCTTTACGTTTCCAAACACATTTGTCATCATGAGTAATGGCTTCACATTCAAGATTCTCTAGGCTATATTCATAGTCATCATCATCCTTTGTAACTGCACACACAAGTTCCCCTTTCTTTTTAGAGTATAACTTGACAGTATCCGGTGGCGTCTCACCAGACGTCTTCAAACGAGTATATGAAGATACATCAAGAGGTGTTTCGGCAGCTGTTTCCTTTGAATCAGGACCTTCTCCTTCACTTACTTTAGCTGTAGGAGTAGCAGTTGCCGTAGGCGCAGCTGTTGCAGGAGTTGCAGATTTAGCCTCTTCTTGGTCAGTATCCTGAGCTTTAGGCTCTTGTTGACCCTTAGCTGTAGCCGTCTGTGACTCAGGAGCAGTTGTTACAGTTGATATAGTCGGAGTAGTTGTAGGAGCCGCCGTTGGTTGAGCATCACGAGGAATGATACCCCCTTTGAAATTTAGATTCTTTTGTGAGCTTTCATTCTTGCAGACGAAGAAATTGTTAGAAACAAGACCTAGTTCAAAGTGCTTACATGGATCATTGGTATATTTCCAAATCTCATTATCTCCGTACTTAATTTTCTTGCAGCTGTTTTGATCTTTAAATGTGACTCTGTATGAGAATTCAAACACGGTAACTAAATAGGCAGTGGACTTCAACTCAGTATCATTATCTCCATAGAATTTCAGTTCAGTAACATTGTGCCTCTCCTTGGTTATGTCAGCCCATGGCTGTTTCTTGGTCTTTTGAAATAGTACAAAATCGTTGTTCTTGAGTAGGATAACAAAAAGTTCATCCTTCTTCTTTCTAACAAGGGTTCCAAACACACCATCTTTAGACTCCCAGATGTCCGTAGTTCCATGAGTAACATTACCAATTACACTTCCAGACTTAGGGGTGTATGTATGATAATTACTCTTCTTGGAGTACTCGAAGTCGGCTGTGGACTGGGTCTTACTAATGTCAAGGGTAACGAGTGTGTCCGAAGGAGCTACCTTAGGTGTTGCAGCAGGAGTGACCGCAGGTTGAACCTGAGTAGGAGTTGTAGTAGAAGACGTTTCAGGAGCCTTAGGTTGTGCGGAACTTGGTTGAGTTGTTGTTGCAGGAGTCGTAGCTGGAGCTTCCTTTGGTTGAGTAGTTGCAGTTGGTTGAGCTTTACGAGGAATGATTGCTCCTTTGTACTCTACTTTCTTAAATGTATTTTCATTTTTGAAGACGAAAAAATTGTTAGAAACAAGACCAAGTTGAAACTTCGTTATGTCCTTATACTTGTTATCATCCGTGTGTTTCCAAATTACATTGTTGCCATACTTGATACTGAGGCATTTAACTCCAGTGTTGAATTTAAATTCATAAGAATACTCATGGACAATGGATCGAGTAAAGTCGGAACTAGCAATCTCTTTATCATTATCAGTTAAAAATTTCAGTTCGGAAACGTTATGTCTCTGACTAGTGATGTCTTTCCAGGTTTTGGTATTCTTATCCTTGTTAAATAGTACAAAATCACAATTACCAAGTAGTATGGCAACGAATTCATCCTTATTTTTTCTAACCAATGTTCCAGGTATGCCATCTTTAGACTCCCAGATAACATTCTCTTTCTCGGTTACCTTGGTGAAAGAATGCCCGGGCTTCGGGGTATACAAATGAAAATCACTACCATCCTTTTTGTAATCAAACTCTGTTGTGGATTGTTTATTCTCTATATCAAGTGTAACGGGCTTAGTGGCAGTTTTTGGTTTAGGAACTGGTTCCGCTGTGGCAATGGGTGTAGTTTTGGCAGGTTCAGGAGCCTCTTTAGTTGGTTCCTCAGCCTTGGTTGGCTCAGGTTCCTTAACTTTATCTGGATCTTTGGTAACAGGAGTCTCTGGAGCCTTGCCAAGTTTATACGATGGACCACTTATAATTGCACCCTTGCCGTCTCTGGAGCGTATTTCTGATTTCCACTCATTATTTTCCATGTAGCAGATATAGTAAACTTTATGGAAAGTGACAATTATAGTATCGTCATCCTTAAGCGTCATCGAATCGGGATATTCCTTACCATCCTCACGTCTCCAGACACAATTCCCATCATGGGTAATAAATTCACATTGAAGACCTTCTAGATTATAGTCAAGATCATCAAAATATTTCTCAACTTTACAAAAGTTTCCTCCTGATTTACTTGAATACAACTTAACCTTATCAGGTGCTAGGTCACCAGAAGTTTGTAATAGATTATATTTAGGATCAACAAACGATGGTCTTTCAGTATCACTGACAGAAATGACCCTAGTGACCTTTGAAACTTGTGGTGATATTATTTCAGGTTTAGCAGCAGGTTCAGGTTTGGTAGTTGTTTTTATTACAGGAGTTTGCACAGGGACTGTTTTAGCTTTAATTGGTCCTTTATATTCTAATTTCTTAACTTCAGTTTGGCTTTTAAGTACTAAGAACTTGTTGGAAATAAGGCCCAAATGAAACATCTTAATTGTTGAATAGTCAGGATCATCTGTATGTCTCCAAACAACATCATCTCCATACTTGATCTTCTTACAGGTAACTCCATCATTGAATTTGAACTCATATGAATAGTTAACTATGGTAGCCTTAAAGTCAGAATCGTTGAGAAGTTTGTCGTTATCCCCGTAGAACCTAAGTGCAGTCACGTCATATCTCTTATCAGTGACATCGTTCCATGTCTTACCATCATACTGTTCAAACAGTGAGAAGGAATAGTCTTCAAGTAAAATGGCTACATATTTCTTATTCTCCTTAGTCTTAGTCTTAACCAAAATACCACAAACATCTTTACACTGCCAAATGGAAGTGTTTCCCAGAGATATCTTACTGAACGCATGCCCGGTGTTAGGAACGAATGTGTATACAGTTTCAATCTGACTGTAATCTATCTTATCACCCAAATGAGTCTTCTCAATATCGAGAGTAACCTTAGTGAACCTGCTTACCTTCCTTACCTCGCCTTTGTGAAGTTCTTTTGTGCGATCTTTTAGGTTCGTGATACTGAACGTGTTTTGACGAAGATCGAGATATAAACCCTTAGGATATCCAAACTCCATGTCATCAGTGTGGGTCCACACAATCTTATCGTTGTCGGTAATCTTGGAACACTTGACACCATCTTTAAACTCATAGCCATACCTAGACTCGAATACTGTAGGATCATAATCTTCCCTAGTCAACTCACGGTACTTTGAGGTACCCTCATCCAGAGAGTACAACTTTACCCCTTGGAAGTTATGTTTATTCTTGGTAATATCTTTCCATGACTCTCCCTTACCACTCTTCTGAAGAAGTACAAAGTTGCCACTCTGCAAAAGTATTGACAGATGTTTCTCTTCTTTACCAGAACCCATGAGAACCACTTTGAGACCATGATCTTTTTGTGCCTTCCATATATCCCTGTTTTTCTTCACTATCTTCTCGATAGTCAAATTGGCTTTAGGATTGAAGTGACCAAATGTTCTTGTGGGCCTATAGTCGAAAAGATCATTATCTTTATTAATATCAATGTCAACAACAATTGGTGTTTCTGAGAACCACTTCTTGCCAACCTTATGAAAGTGAACAACCGAACCATTTTTGAGGAATATGTTAATGTTCTTGATACTTGATTCTGTACCATAGACTACAACCTTGGTTGAACATTGATCATCCTTTTGAGAGTCCAAGAAAACTTTATCTGAAAGACATCCAGACTTACAACAACTAGAGCCACACACTAGCCAGGTCCAAGAACTTTTGAGGATGACGGAGTTGAATAGGAATCCAGGTTTTGCAGTGAAAGTCCTTTTCTCACCATCATGATGAAAGTCATAGAAAATTCTGCTTGAGGTCCTGTTGAGTTCAAGGCATATCTTATTAGGAATCGGATTCCATGAACCTCCTTCAGGCTTACGATAGTGTAAAATATCACCATTCAACAAGTATATGGTCACGATAGTTAAACCCATACTAGTAAAGACCTTGGATGCATACTTGGTGGGATCATTGGTCGTCCAAGCAACTGCTTGACCCTTGGCCACCTGGTTAAACATTGAATTACCCTTGGCTGTGTATATGTTAATATTTCTGTTATGATCTACAGTGTAATCGTAGTCTTCAGTACTGGCCTTCTCATTGATGTCAAGCCTCACGGGATTAATCTTCTTTACCTCTTCACATAACCAGTATCTATCATCATCATTCATTACACTGAACTTATTCAAAGTAACATCAAGGAATACTCCCTTCAGATTGCCAAACTCTTTTTCCTCCTTCTTGTCCCAAATAGTCTTATCCTTATGGCTAACCTTCACACAGCAAACGTCGTCATAGAACAGACACCCATAGAATGTACCAAATAAGGTTACTGAGTAGTGACCTCTGTGAAGCTCCATTTGTTTATTCCCCTCAGCCAAGGCATACATCCTCAGGTCAGTTAACTTATTCTTGCTGGCTGTGACATTCTGCCAGGGCTTACCCTTACCTTCCTTGTATAGGAAGACAGGCTCTCCAGTCTCCAGTAGTATTGAAAGATGTTTCTCTTCCTTTTTGATACCCACGAGTACAACCTTAAGGGCGTTATCTTTTATGGACTCCCAAATAACTCTTTCTCCACAACAGCCTGAACCACACTTCTTGTTCTTCCTAATTCTTCTGATTGTATAACCAGGCTTAGCTACATATGTCCTACAGTTATCCTTCTCAATTAAGTCAAGTTGGATGTTACTATCCTTTGTTTTTAAATCGAGATCAATGATACTGGGATACTCACTCCAGCCACCTCCACAGCTTTTTTTACCAAAGTGCTTAAAAGACCCGTTACACAAGTGAATACTAAAATTTCTAGTAGTTGCACATGTGCCTAAACCATCAACGAAGACTTTATCAAAATATTGTTTTGGATCTGTGGTTTCCCATATGACTTTCTCACACTTACAGCAACCAGAGCAACAACTAATAACAATTTGGTTGAATGCGTATTTCAGCTTAGCACTGTATATCTTAACATTTTTCAGATAATCCTCACTGAAATCAACCGTACTACTACTTTCTTTAACAGTGATGTTAACTGGAACTGCTGTCCTGGGACCAGTGGCAGCTTCAGGTGCCCTCTTGGGTCTAGGTCTGCCAGTTGGAGCCTCAACCGATACACTAACTTTTGCTGGTACAGGGTCAGTCGACTTTACAACTTCAGTCTTGGGAGCTGCCTTAGGTGTTGTTACAACAGGAGTAGCAGATTCATCAGCTGTTGTAGAAGGAGTAGCAGATGGAGTTGCCTTAGCTGGAGTAGCAGATTCATCAGCTGTTGTAGAAGGAGTAGCAGATTCATCAGGTGTTGGAGGAGTTGTAACTTTAGCATCAGGAGCTTTAGCAGGTGTTGTTACAACAGGAGTAGCAGATTCATCAGGTGTTGGAGGAGTTGTAACTTTAGCATCAGGAGCTTTAGCAGGTGTTGTTACAACAGGAGTAGCAGATTCATCAGGTGTTGTAGAAGGAGTGGCAGATTCATCAGCTGTTGGAGGAGTTGGAACTTTAGGACTAGGAGCTTTAGCAGGTGTTGTTACAACAGGAGTAGCAGATTCATCAGGTGTTGGAGGAGTTGTAACTTTAGCATCAGGAGCTTTAGCAGGTGTTGTTACAACAGGAGTAGCAGATTCATCAGGTGTTGTAGAAGGAGTGGCAGATTCATCAGCTGTTGGAGGAGTTGGAACTTTAGGACTAGGAGCTTTAGCAGGTGTTGTTACAGTAGCGGCCTTGGCTGGAGTAACTACCTCTCCACTTACTTCAGGTGTAGTAGGTATTATAGGTTTAGCCTCAGGAGGTGCAGTTAGTGGAGGTGACGTAGTCGGAGTTGCCTTTGTTTCAGTTGTAGTAACAGACGATACGGGAGCTGAAGCTGGCTTGGGTTCAGTAGTCTTAGTTGGTTCGGTTTCAGGAGAAAGCTTTGGTACTTTATAATCAACTTTTCTCCGATAAGCACTGCTATAAAGTGGATGGAATTCGTTTGAAACGAGGCCAAGTTCAAACTGCTTAAATAAACTATCGGTATATTCCCAAATAACTTGATTTTCATACTTAATCTTATTACAGTCAACTCCATCATTTAATGTGAATTCTACTACGGTCTTAACTAGAGTAACCTTATAATCAGACGTAGATATTTCAGCATCATTCTCACCAAGGAATTTGAATTTAGTTACATCATATCTCTTATTAGTTATGTCTTCCCATGGTTGATCAGCATTAGTCTTGTGAAATAGTACAATGCTACCACTTTGAAGGAGGATGACTAGAAAATTTTTTCTTTTAGTTGTAACAAAGGTTGCAAACACATCTCTAGATTTCCAGATAACTACGGCTCGCTCGGTAACCTTACTGAATAGATAACCAGGCTTTGGGACATATGTTCTAAAATTGTCATTCTTATAGTAGTTAAACGCATTGGTGCTCTGTTTCTTCTCGATATCAACGGTGACATTAGTGAAAGATTTGGGACGAATGGGTTTGGGCAGGATTGTTATGACAGGAGGTTTAGTCTCAGGTGTTTTAGAGAGTTCCTTGGCGACTGGAGCTGATACTAACTTAGATTCGGGAGACTTAGTTTTAACTGGTTCCTTAGGGGTTCTAACCACACTCCGAGTGAATGACTTAGTCCCACTTGCAGGGGTTGCCTTTGCTGGAGTAATAACAGTTTTTTGTACTGGTGTAGTCTCAGTTTCACTATCACTATCAGTTTCAGGTTTAGTCACAGTCCTAGGCATACGTTCAGCTTGAAGAACTGTTTCCTTATCGGAATCATCTATGTGATTAAAAGATACTTTGAATCCGGTATCGAAGAAAACACATATGTTATGATTATCAAGGTCGAATAGGACTACTCTTGGGTTTCCTCTATAAGGATAATCTGTCGACTTGAAAAAGACGAGACCTTTGTAGCCGAGTTCGAGATAAAGTCCGTTGACTGGATAGAAGTACCCTGAAATCCATTTATTACAATGAAACATGGAACTCTTGATATATATGGGTTTGGCACCGGAACCATCTTTGTTATCAGAGGTCATTATTGTGAGCTTAGATAGGGATAGTTTGGATCCAAATTTGTAATATGAATGTTTTAGAATCCAGTCAGGGGGTTGATACTCAATGTGTTCCAACTTATTGGAATCATCAGATATGTACCAGCCAGCGTCATATACTCTATAAACGGTTGACCGACTTTCGAAATCAAATTCAAATGTTAAAGATTCTGAATAAAAAACAATTCTTCTTGGATATGGACCACGGGACTGCCTCTTGGTAACAGTATGACCACGATACTTTACCTCGACACATCTAGAGTTTGTATCGAAGACGTATAAGAATATTCCATTACCATGATCATAGACCCTGTACAGGTCTGTATCATTCTCAACCAGCTTCAAGGACTCACCAACTGTTTTTTCAGTCACAATGGTGATATCTTTGGGATACATAGATGGATCTAACTTAACGGCGGAACGATGCGAGAGATCTTTTCTTAGAACCCAGCTGTTACCATCATAAGCATATACATAATAGTATGGATCAAAGTTTAAATATAACAAACCAGATGATTTAAAGTATAAAGATGTAGGATAGGGTTCATGAATACGTTTCCACAGAACCTTACCACCAAGCATTAACTCAGTACACTCACCACCTAACAAATACAGTAATGAATCACGATTTGGATACTCAAGCACCTCAAACTCAAGCGCAACGGTTTTACTACTATCAACTGGATCACACTTACATAGTTTCAGTTTGGAACAAAATTCATGTGTAGAAAATGGAATTATATCTTGAGTGGTGGAAGGTTTCCAGATATTATCTTCAAAAATGTATGTAACAGATCCGTTTTCAAACTCAATTTTAAATATATTATCATATTTTTTATAAGTGAATGATTTTGGATATTTATTCCCCTGGATTTTCCAAACCGTAACGTTTTTATACTTTATTCCTACGCACTTTACTCCTGGATTAAATTTATACTTCTTCTCACAATCATTTTCTTCTATTTTATATTTAGTTAAATCATTTTCTGTGAATTTATTGCGATGTTGTTCATCTACAGTTAATATTACAATAGCGGATCCGGAGGCCTTTCCCTCTGAATCTTTACCCTTTGCGCCGGCCAGTTTTCGGCCATAGCAGAGTAACAAATACAAGAACAAAGTTCTTAAAATTTTTAATCAGTAATTTTACATCCTATTATCACCTAAAATTTTAATCCATCCTTTTGATCTTTATCGATGGGGATGGACTAAAATAAATTACTTTCTAATTTAATATAACATATATAAATTTATTAAATTAATTGTTTTAATTTTCTTACAGTCTCATCTAGTCTTCCTTATCACTTGTTATTCTAATTAAATCTTCGTTAAATGTATCTACACTTGATTCTGCTGATTTTTTAGGATTTATATTTTTGTTCAAGTTATTAACAGCTTGGAGATAAATTTCTACCAATTTATCAAGTCACAATATCTTACATTTATAACCGTTATTTAAACAATCCAAGTACTTTTATACAATGTTTTTAACATTATTTTATGGATAATTTAAATATTTCTAATTTTAGTCGACAAATTACCTTCATATAATATACTTTCAACATATTTCACAAGTGAATCTCTCCAAATTTCATCTTTTAAAATCATTTTATTTTCTCAGCTTTGGCCAACAATAAATACTTATAATTTTCAGAACATTCAATTGATGATATGCCAGACCTAATCATCCATCTATTTCTTAAGTTTTCACTTTGTCACAGGATATATGTGCTAACGTTCATTCCAGTAAAATCCAATTTTTTAAAATACGATTCATTACATAGCATTTGGGGGTTTCCACATGGAACTTTATAATAGATATTAACAAATCCTGTGATTTAGATTAGTACTGTTGCGGTATACTCGATAGTTAAGAGTATCATACCCATATACATTTATTATTTACCAATTCGTCTATATTTTCCCGCAGTTTTTCCAAATAAAACTCTGTATCCTCTGAAAAAGATAAAAACATTCAATCTTAAGGTGATGATGATTGATGTTGGATATTCTGGTTCATCAGTTTTTTTCCAGACTAATAATTTATTGAGAATAATTTTACTACACTTTACACCTGATATAAATATGTATTTAAATGAACCAGTTGGGGTAATGTCAAAAGTGTAATACTCACTAGATAGTAACAGATAAGTTCCCTTCGAATTTTTGGTGTAAAATTCTGGAATTGTTGGACTTCTGCGTGAACTTGCTCTCCACTTCCCTTTATTATAAATGATACGGAGAAATTCACCACCACCAACAATAATTAAAGTGTTGGTATTTCTATAATAAGTCAATGATGAATAATAAACCTTTCCAGGTACATGTTTATAAGCCGTTTCACCATTACAAAGTACAAGTTCAAGATCTTCTTTGAATCCATATTTAACTATTTTTTTATCAGAAAATGATACAGTATAATCTCTACCAGTCATTTCAACCAAAACACCTTCATTATTCTTTTTAAAGAACCTTATTATTTCACATTTTCCATCCTTTTTATATGGTTCACTCACCTGTTTTACATATTTTTCTCTTCCTTCTTCGACATGTCCTGGTTTATCTCTGTCAGGTTCCTCTTCGAGTGGTTCCTCTTCAGCAGGTTCAGTTGTTTTCACTGATGATTCAGTTACATCAAAATTATCTTCTTCACTATCACTATATGGTACTAAGCCACTACTCTTGTCACCTGACTTATCACCAGGCTTATCAGAGCATTTTATACATCCAATTATTATGAATATATATAAGTATGTTGTAAATTTATTCATTCTATAGTATATTTTCCCCTAATCCATGGGGGATCTGGAAATTAATAATGTACATTTACTAATTATATTTACTAATCTATTATTGATTAATAATAAAAGAAGTCAGTTTCAATTTGAAATGAACCATTTATATAAATATTTAAATTATCAAACACATCAATATAATATATAGTATAATATATATAAAAATATAGTATGTAAATGAGAATAATATATTATGGATGTTTATTTGTTATGTCGTCTAATTTTACGCCTTTTTTTTCTTGGTTTTTTGTATAAATACTTAGGATTTTTATTGTTTTTAGTAAATATAATATAATATTTACTATAATAAAGAACAATATCACCTTTTAAATTAATGTTAACCTGCAATGGACAGGGGTCATCAGCTTTTTTCTCCCAAACTACTGTTTGTTTAGCCATAATTTTTGTACACTTAACATTCTCGTTAAATTCATACCTTAATGTTCCATTTCTACTAAGCCTAACTTGATAGGAATCATCGCCCAGCTCATCGTAATTACCTTTAGAATTTTGGCTGTAAAGTTTGATAAACCCGGAACGTTTGCGTGAGAATATTACCCATTTTTTTCTTTGGCAGATAATAAATATAAATTCACCCTCACGTCGAATTATAAACGTGTTTTCATTTTTAAAATGTGTTAAAGATGAGGTATAAGGTTTTCCCGGTATTTGTTCATAAATAACTTTATAATCACAAAGTATCATTTCAAGATTTTTTTGAAATAAATATTTTTTTTTATATGGATCCTCAAATATTTGTTTATACTCTCCTTCATCCATGGGGACAATAATACCTTCTTCATTTTTCTTCATAAAAATTAGTGAATTACATATACTTTCTGGTTTAACAGGTTTAGTTTCTTTTTTTTCTTCCGGTGGATGTGCCTGAGTTTGCCCAGTAGTTTCAGTTACATCAAAATTATCTTCTTCATCACTTTCAGTATCACTATATGATTCTGAACTATTATTCTCGTTATTTGATTGATCTCCAGGTTTATCTGCACATTTCACATATCCAATTAATATGAATAGCAGTATAATTTTGTAGGTGTCGCATAGATTCATTATGAAAATTTCACAATTTTAATGAATGGTGTTTTGAAAATAAAAATTTTACAATCATTTATCGTATATATTTGAGATCTAAATTAATTTCAAATTACTTGATCTCATTATCGAAAATTTACACAGTAAATTAAGAATATTAATATTTATAACCTATAATTTTATAGTATAATATGTATAAAATTAGTATGATATATTATAAAATTTTATTTGTTGAATAATCAACTTTTATCAGTTCTTGCTCTTGGGTTGATTTTTGTGAGTTTATATCCATTATCTTTTTTAACATATACACAATAATGTTGTCTATAATGGATCAAAACATGTGTTTTACTAATTATAGATATAGATGTTGGATATTTATCTTCAGGAGTTTTTTCCCAAACCAAAAGGCCTTCAACTTCAACTCTGATACATTTTATTCCTGATATAAATGTGTATTTAAAAGTATCAGAAGAATTGAGATCCATATAATATTGCTCGTCAGTTAATAAAAACACTTTTCCATGTACGTCTTCTCCGTAAAACTCAACATAATCGGGAACTATGCGTAGTATTTTTATCCAGTTTCCCGTTAAATTCCTAACTAATATATGTACATTGTCACTAATAGTAACAAATCCCATAGTTCTTCTACTGACAATTAGTGATTTTGGATAAGGGGTTATCTTTTCATGTTGATAAGCTTTTTCACCATCACAAAATATTTGTTCAAGATTTGCATAAAGTCTCAATCTTTCTCTTGAACCATCTTTATATATCGATTTATAGTCTGTATTTGTCATTACTTCCAAGTTTCCATCATCAGTCCTTTTTATTAAACTTATGTTTTGACACTTTTTATAAATTCTCTTAGGTCCTTTCTTTTTAGGTTTCTTACTTGGTTTTTCAATTGACTTATCACTTTCATCTTCTTCCTCAATTATTTTATCATCCGGTTGTTGAGATATAATGGGTTGTTGGGGTTGATATTCTGGAATCGGTTCTTGTTGTGGAATCGGTTCTTGTTGTGAAATCAGTTCTTGTTGTGAAATTTGTTGTGGCGGTGGTTGGTAATGACCAAATTGTTGCTCAGGTTGATAGGGTTGGTAGGGTTGGTAGGGTTGGTAAGGTTGATATGGTTGCTGAGGTTGATATGGTTGATATGGTTGATATGGTTGAATTGGTCTTATAGGGGGTGGTGCATATTGCTGAGGTTGATAAGGTTGAACTGGTCTTATAGGAGGTGGTACATAATACTGCGCTGGTTGGGTTATTTGTTGTTGAGGTTGAGGCGGTGGTTGATGAGGTATTTGTTGATATGGCAGAGGTGGTCCCATAGGAGGCGGTGGAATGGGCCCTTGAGGTTGGTAAGGTTGATATTGTTGAACTGGATACGTGGAAGGTGGTTCATATGTTTGTGGTGGTTGCTCCGGTTCATAGAAATATTGTTGTTCTGCTGTAGGTTGTTGCTGTTGAGGCTGTACTGTAGGTGGCAGATAGTATGATTGAGTTTGAGCTGTAATAGAATGAGGTCCATAAAGATCATCATCGTGGTACTCTACAGGTTGAGGACTGATTTGGAATTCTTGTTTTATTGGTTCTTGATAAAGTTTTTGTGGCTGAAGTTCTGCATACACTTTAGCTTCTTCTTGAGTTTCTTCCTCAATACCCACTTCACCAGAAGTTTGTGGAATAGAATCCTGTTTTTGGTCATCTTTTGATGATTCAGTTGCTTCAGATACCAGAAAATTAACAAATTCATCACCACTGACATTTTCTATAGTATCTTCTGTGTTAGCTAAATCATCATTTGGATTGTCACCACATTCTGTATATCCAATTACTATGATTATTAGTAAAGATGTGTAAGTCGAACATCTCATAATTAATATGCTTTGTATAAATTTTACTAAGAGAGGATCTACAAACAAATTATAAAAACTATCCAATGGATATATCAAATATAATTAGTTAAAATTTAGAATCCAAACTTGAAAATATTTAAATAATAAAAGTAGGGTGTTTTTTGCAAATTATAAGATCGGTATGTTATATATGCGTAAATAAATTTACTAAATAAGTAAAACTTTAAAAAGTTTCCAACACAATCTGATTAATTTTAATAATATTATTTATCTATTCTTGTTACTTTGTAATAAATAACATGTATAGTTCATGTTTTTTGTAAACACATATTTGAACAGTTCAACATAATATATATTATAATATTATTTAAACATATTAGTTAAGAATAAAGACCTAAAGTTTTTATTCTGATAATATTTTGTTTCCTTATTTTTTATTATATTATTAATCGTTATTTACAAGTTCAATATTGAACACACATAGTAATAACATCTTACCAATTCACTGTTAATTAATATATTAACTCGGAAAGTTATACTAATCTTATTTTCTTAATACTAAGCAATGTATGACTTTGGGATTTAATCATTAGTGTTATCCCACCTCATAAAATAATATTAACACATGTATTAATTTCTGTATCTGGTATTTATACATATATAAATTCGAATTAATAAGAT
This sequence comes from Theileria parva strain Muguga, assembly GCF_000165365.1. Classification (NCBI taxonomy): domain Eukaryota; phylum Apicomplexa; class Aconoidasida; order Piroplasmida; family Theileriidae; genus Theileria; species Theileria parva. The sequence continues at coordinate 1,817,275 of NW_876246.1, read as the reverse complement.
TTATACTTGATATATTTAAAATATTAAAATATATTACGAAATTATGATATCTTAATCATCCTCACAATCTTTTTTATTTTTTACAGAATACAAATATCTATACTTTCCACCACTCTTTCCAAAAACAATAGTAAAATCTTCAAAAAGAAGCATTACATTTCCTTTAATAGTAAAAGTTACTGTTGAGGGATAACCTTCAGTACTTTGTTCCCAAGCAATCAGATCTTTAACAATAATTTTAGTACACGTAACATCTGATAAAAATCTATATCTAAAAGATTTAGAACAAGTAAGTGAAAGATCGTAATGTCCTTCATTAAGTAAAAAGTCTTTACCATTTTTATCTCGTGAAAAAAATTTAATAAAAGTGGGAACAGTGCGTCCTGTTTGTACCCACGTCCCTTTAATATTTTCGACGCAAACAAATCCATTTAAAAAACGAAAAATAAATACATTAAACTTTTTGTTATGAGTTAAACTTTTGTTATAATGTTTTTCACTTTTATGTTTATAAATACTTTCACCATTATATATCATTTCTTCAAGGTTTGCTTTAAACGAATATTTGTCTACATTTACACCAGAAGATTTTTCATTGTAATCTTCCTTTGTCATCTCAACCAAATCCCCTTGATTATTTTTTTTCAAAAACACTAATGACAATTTTCCAGTTTCACCAACAGCCCCCTTTTCTTCAGGTTTATCAGTAGTTTCCTGTGCCTGATCTTGAATTGGTCCTTGACTAGTTACATCTTGTGGTTGTACAATTGGCTGAGATGGCTGATAAGGTATTGGTTGTGTTATAGGATGAGCTTGTACCATGGGTTGTACCATGGGCTGAGGTGGTGGAGCTAGTACAATTTGTGGCTGTGGTTGGTAAGGTATATGTTGTGGCTGTGGCTGATAAGATATAGGTTGTGGCGGTAATTGATAAGGTATAGGTTGATATGGCAGAGGTGGTCCAACCTGTGGTTGAGGTATTTGGAACGTCTGATATGGGACGTATTGAATTCCTGGATGATATTGTTGTGGTCCGTAATACTGTGGTGGCTGTGGAGGAGGTACGTATTGTTGATACCCAGGGTAATATTGAGGTTGTGGCTGGTATGGTCCATACGGTTGCTGTGTTGGTTGAGGATGAGGTATTACTTGAGGATAAAATTGCACTGCTACAGGTTGTGGTTGAGGTGGTTGATATTGTTGTAATGGTTGAGTTGGTTGTGGCGGTTGAGGTGGTGGTGATTGGGTACCAGGGAGCAGATAAACATCTATAATTTGAGGTTGAGATGAATAAGGATCTGACGGTCCTGTTACATAATAATTTACATCTTGAGTTTGTACTTGTGTCTGCGGATCTTGAGTAGGTTCAGTTTCTCCACTTGTTTCAGTTACGTTATAATTATCATCATCTTCTTCACTGTCATTATAATCAGGCACTAAACTTCCACCATTACCTTCTCCTTGTAAATTAGGTGATTTATCTGAACATTTCACATATGCTATTACTACCAATGTTATTATATATGTGCATATTACACACCTCATAATTATATAATTCAAATAAAATTTATCCTATGGGGGATTTTAAAACCTAAATTCTTATATATTTAATCGATTTATCACTTTATTAATGATTAAGTTTAATATTTAATATTTCTACTTCATGTTACTAATATTTTAATCATAATGTATACACATAAAATTAAAATAACCAATAAATTTAATTTTATCATTCTTATATTTAAGATCTATCTGATTTATTAACATCTAAGTAAAAATTAAATTGTGTAACATTAACTAAAATCACACACTTTCATACAGTTTCATTAATTACAGTTTACATATATTGATGATCAACTAAGTTTGAGATTTAAATTCTTAATAATATAACTTATGTTTTACAGATTGAATATGAATAATTGCGTATAATTGCATTATTTTTGGTATGTTAGGTTGATTTATTTTATAAATATTTTCTATTTGGTTTGGTATAACATAATTTATAACGCCCATTCTTTACAACTAATACTCTTATATACCCTCTGAAAAAAAAGACTATATAATTTCCAGAAGTTAGACCAAATCCACAAAGATCAGTATCATCATCCGTTTTTTTCCATGCAACTAGATTGTTGACAATAACTTTAGTGCAATGGACATTTTTCATTATTATGATTTTAAACGACCTCCTTGAACTCAACCGAATTTTGTAATCTTCAGAGGTCATTTCAATCTCTTTACCGGTGACATCCTCTTTAAAAAGTTTGAGATCAGGGCGTCTTCGTTTTTGTAATCTCCAACTGCCTCTAACCAAAAAAACTACAAGAAAAAAATCCGGAAACTCAATTATAAATGTATTGGGGATTTTATCATAAGTAATTGTAATGGAATATTCAGTTAAATATACATGAGTATAAACGACTTCATCGTTACACATTAATACTTCTAGATTCCCTTTTAATAAATATCTTACCAAATTTGTACTTGAATATTCAATTTTGAACTCTTCTTCATTCATTAGATCCAATTTTCCTTTATCATTTATTTTAAAAAACTTGATTTCCTTACAATAAGCTTCCTTTTTATCACCTTCAGGATCCTGAGTTTGCCCAATAGTTTCAGTTACATCAAAATTATCTTCTTCATCTCCACCTTCAGACCCGTTGTCTTCGTCATCTTCAGCTCCTCCAACTGCTCCTTCTTCTCCAGGCTCACCATTCTGTTCTTCTGGTTTGTCACATTCACTAGGTTGTTGAGCAGGAGGTTGGTCTTGTTTATCTCCCTTTGATTGATCTGGAACTGGTTGTTCAGGACAGTAGTTAGGAGGTCCATAAAATTGATGTTGAAATTCGTTTCCTGCTAAAGGAGGTCCATAAAATTGTTGATCCTGATATGTTGGTGCATAATAAATTATAGGTTGTTCTGGACCATAAAATTCATATTGAGCTCCTGGTACTGTTAAATATGGTCCAACCATAGGCATTGTTTGTTGAGGTAAATAGTACTGTACAGGTTGTTGAACAGGAGGTATGTATTCCAAATAAGTAATTGGAATGAGTTTGTGTTGGCCGTTTTGATCAGGTATGGCAGAAAAAAGATAATATTTAGGTGTTTCTCCTGGAACCATGTTTTCTGGTTCTGGTTGTGTAGGTTGACTAAAACCCTTTTGTTTTAATAGATCTTGATCACTTTTATCAACAGTTTTATCATCTTTAGGTTGTAACTGTTCAGTTGTCTCAGGTGATTTAGGTTCTTGCTTCTGTAGTTCAGGTCTTTCAGTAGCTTGACTTTCTGCTGTATCAATACCTTCATGTTCATCTCTAGTTTCTGTCACTTCGAAATTTTCAAAATCTTCTTCTTCATCACTGTCACTATATTCTACTAATTTCAAAGGATCACTATCTTCATTATCACCATATTCTACTAATCTCAAAGGTTTATTATCTTTATTATTAGTATCTCGGTCTTTTTTTGAGCTTTGTTTGTCGTTTGACAGCTGATTAGGTTTATCAGCACATTTAACACATCCGACTATTATTAGTATTAGTAGATATACGTATGCTATACACAAATTCATTATAAGTTATAACTATATTTTTTTGATGGGGGATCTGGAAATTGAGAATTGTAAATATCTTAGAAATTGTTTAATAATTAATCTCAATTTAGAATTTTTATTTATAGAAAAATAACAAACTACGTTACATATCTCATGCTTAATGGGTTATTTTATAATAATCTATTATAATTATTTTTAAGCAGTGATTTTTAATAAAAACAATACAATTAGTGACTTATATGAGTATAGAATAGGATATTAGATTAATAAAAAAATCAATAAATCTTAAAAAATTTAACTGCGTTTACTTCTCGAATTTCTTTTTTTACACTTAAACACATATTGATTGGTACTAGACCTTTTCACATATACTTTACATGTGTTACCGAAGTACATTATGACATCATTACTTCTAGTAAGGGAGGCTGCGGTAGGGTATCTTTCCGAATCATACTTTTCCCATGCCACTTGTCCTCTAACAACAACTTTACAGCACTTTATACCTGGCCTAAATTGATACATAATTGATCCAATTGAATTAAATTCAATACAATAATGTTGATTAGTCATTGCAACAAGATTACCTTGAACATTTCTATAAAACTTAACGTAATCTGGAATACCCTTGAAACCTGTTTTCCATTGGCCCTTGTCAAATTTGCATTCAATGAATCCATCTTTATTCCTAACAATAAACTTATTCTTGAGTTTATTATAAGTTAGTGAATTGCAATAAGCCTTTCCTAACATGTGACAATAAACAGTTTCATTATCAAACTTAACTTCCTCAAGATCTTCATAAAACTCATATTTGCATAAATTATGGTCCTCAAATAATTTTTTGTAATCTTTATCAGACATCCTAACTACTTCACCATTTTCATCTCTCTTATAAAATTTAATTGATTCACATCTTCTGATTTTTTCTACAGTCATTTCGGACCCCTTATCAATTTTATAATGCACTCTAGATTCGCTTGATTCGTCAATTTCATCAGTAGATTCTGGAGTTGGAGGTTGATAAGGCGGAGGTATATATCCAGGATAATATGGTTGATAAGGTTGATGAGTTGGATAAGGTTGAGTGGGTTGAGGTTGATATGGTTGATATGGTTGATATGGTTGAATTGGTCTTATAGGGGGTGGTGCATATTGCTGAGGTTGATAAGGTTGAACTGGTCTTATAGGGGGCGGCGGATAATACTGCCCTGGTTGGGTTATTGGTTGATATGGTTGAATTGGTCTTATAGGGGGTGGTGCATATTGCTGAGGTTGATATGGTGGATAAGGTGGAGGTATATATCCAGGATAATATGGTTGAGGGATATTGTAAGGAATTTTTTGTTGGGGATGAGTTGACAAGTCTGTTTGTTCAGGTTGAATAATTTGTTGATCCCTTTCAGTAGTTTTGGTACTTTCTATTGTTCCTTCTGCCACCTCAAAATTTTCGCCTTCCCCTTCCTCTTCACTATCAGTATATGATACTAAACTAATACCTTTGTTAGTTGATTTATCATTAGGCTTATCAGAACATTGTACATATACAATTATTATGAATGTTAGTAGATATAAATATATTAAACATTTATTCATTATTTGATTGGAATTTATTGCTAATTCATGGGGGATCTTGAAAATTATAACGCACATTTTATGATATATTCATCAATTAATCACTGATTAATATGATAACTCAATTATAAGTAAAATCAACACATCTATATACGTGATTTATTTTGTAGTTTCCAATAAATGTGTTATCTCTATCTTAAACAATTAGGTTTACATCAAAATATTATGAAATACTAAGATTTTAATACATATAAATTGTATGCACATTAAATTGAATGTATTATGTCAATGCATATACTTTATTTGCCTTGGGTATATTTTAGTCTATATCCTTGACTACGTTTTGCAAATGTTTTAAAGTATTTTTCGAAAAAAACTACAACATTCAATCTATCGTTGATAGAAAATCCAATGGGATAATCATCACTAGGTGTTTTTTCCCAAATTAATTTATCTCCAAACACAATTTTATTACATTTTTTACCTGGCTTGAACTTATACTTAATAGCTTTATTAAAAGTTATTCTATAAAAATCATCTTCTTCACCACCTTCAACTTCATTTCCCTTTTCATCTTTTATGTATATTTTAAGATGTTTCTTAAATTTCTTTGATTTTGTCATCCACTCACCTTTACGCCTCTTGATACGGAGAAATGAATCTTCAAAAGCAATGATAAATGAATTATTAGGTTTTTTATATGTTAAAGATAATGGATAAAATTTACCATCAATGTGACTATAAACACTTTCGCCATCACACTTTACTTCCTCAAGATTTGCCAGAAATTCATAATTGTTTTCATATTCAGTACTTATTATTTTTTTGTAATCATTTTCTGTCATTGGTATTATGTTACCATCAGAATCTTTTTTAAATAATACAATTTCTTTACATATTTCTTCTGTTTTAGATGATATCTCCTCTTCCTCATCTCCTTCACCACCATCTCCACCAGCTGCTCCTTCTTTATCTCCTTCATCTTCAGACTCCTCCTCATCAGATCCTAGTTCGACTGGAATACGTTCAGGTTGTAATGGTTCACTTGGTTCACCTGAAGGTTGAGGCTTTTGATCACTAGGTTGTGAAGGTTGTTCTCCAGATACTTGATCTGTTTTAGGCGGTTCTGGAGTTGTAGAATCTTTAGTCTGTTCATGAGGTCGAGACGGCCTGCGCAATATTTGTATAGTTTTTCTGGGAACCCTAGGTTCATCAACTTGATGTTTGTATTTCCCGGGTGCTACATTTGGCTTAAGAGTTGGAGGTTCGAGGTTTGGATGTTGAGATTCACCACGTCGAGAACTTGGTTGTGTTGTTAAAACTGGATAAGTAACGAAAGGTGATTGATGTGGAGAGTACGGAGGGGCTACACCAACTGGTATAAAATAGATTACAGGTTGTTTTACTGGTATATACTCCAAATAACTAACAGGAATTGGTATATGTTCTCCATACATATTTGTTTTTTCTGATAGTACATAATATTTTGAAGGTTTTCCTGGAACTGGCGCTGGTGGAGGTTGAATAGGTGGAATTGATACTAACTGATAAGTTTGAGGTGATTGTAAAGATTGAGGCACGTAATATAATATAGGTTCAGGTTCTGTTTTTTTATCCTTAGTCGGTTGAGTTATTTGTTGGGGTGGTCTACGTAGTATCTTTATAGTTGGTTGAGGAGTAGCTGATTTTACTTCCTCAACATCTTCAGATCCTTCAGGTTTCATAGATCTTTCAGTTACCTGAAAATTTTCGCCTTGCTCATCACTTCCATCATCTATATATTTTATTCCAGATTCACTAGTTTGATCATTATTATTATCCGCGGAATACACATATCCAACTAATATGAATATTATTCCATATATGTATACTGCACATAAATTCATTATTTTGATGAATATAGATTGTTCCATGGGGGATTTATATATTTTCAGATTTTATAATTTATTTGAATATTTTAAATTATCTTTCATTATTTACACATACATTATATTAAAATATTAAAAAAAAATAATCTAATTTTAAAATTACTAATTAAGTTGCATACATCAATTTTATCTGTGTGTTAAATGATTAACAATATTTTAGTTGAGTGTTCTTATAAGATTACCAATATAAATAAAGATATAGAGATTAAATTAGATGTGTAAATGGGTTAATCTTCATGGTACCCAGCATCTGATTTAATGAATAGATGTCTATAACCTTCAGGCGTTTTTTTAAATACTCGAACATAACCTTTGAATAAAATAACGACATTTTCTAAATTAGTTAAACTCATAGATGATGGAAATCCTTCGCTAGCCGTTTTTATCCAAACTACTTGATTTCTAACCACCATTTTGCTACAATGCACATCTGTTTTGAATGTATACTTAAACGATGCCTGTGACGTAAATTCAAGGTGATAATTTAATGGAACAATTTCAACTTCATTTCCCGTTGAACCTTGTCTGTAAAATTTCACGTAATTTGGAATATTAGGTGCTGTTATTGGTTTCCACTTTCCTAATTTCTGTTTTATTAGAAGGAATCCTCCTGGACGATAAATAATAAAAGCATTATTTTTTTTGTTGAATGACAAGATGCTGCAATATGGTTTGTCAGATCTATGCCAATAAACAATTTCACCGTCACACAATACTTGTTCAAGGTTTCTAAAAGGTCTAAATTTTATTTTGAATCGACTATCAACTATAATTTTGTACTCTTTCTCAGTCATTTCAATCAACGCCCCTTCAGAATTCTTTTTCATCAGAGTAATTTTTTCACACAAACTTGCTTTTGCTCCTCCAACTGCTCCTTCTTCTTTATCCTCAGGGTTTTCTGGCTCATCACCGCCTTCAGCACCACCGGATTCACTAGGTTGTTCAGGTTGGTCTGATGGTGGTTGACCATCTCCTGATCCAGCAGCGTCACCAGTTTGTTGATCTTGAACCTTATCTGGTGTTTGAGTCGTACCCTTATGTTCAATGGGCTGTGTAGGTTTATCTCCATGTAATTTTACAAATGAGCTTTTACTTTCCTGTTTTTTAACATGTCTGGGTGGCAAATTTTTTTGTCGTAAATCTTTAAATCTAGGTGGTGTACTTTTAGGTAAATATGTAATTGGTCTTAGATTTCTTACAGATTCACTTTCACCAACAGCCCCCTTTTCTTCAGGTTTATCAGTAGTTTCCTGTGCCTGATCTTGAATTTGTCCTTGACTAGTTACATCTTGTGGTTGTACCATGGGCTGAGATGGTGGAGCTAGTACAATTTGTGGCTGTGGTTGGTAAGGTATATGTTGTGGCTGTGGCTGATAAGGTATAGGTTGTGGCGGTAATTGATAAGGTATAGGTTGATATGGCAGAGGTGGTCCAACCTGTGGTTGAGGTATTTGTAACGTCTGATATGGGACGTATTGAATTCCTGGATGATATTGTTGTGGTCCATAATACTGTGGTGGCTGTGGTTGAACCGTTTGTATTGGTAGAGGTAGAGGCTCTGATGTAGGTATTGGTACAAAATAAAGCATTGGTTCGGGTTGTGGAGGAAAAACTGGAGGTCCATAATGTTGATAAGTACCAGATTGTTCTATTTGAGTTGGTTGTGGTAATAATTGACTTGGTTGAGACTGAGCTGATTGTTGTTGAGTTTGTTGTGTTTCTTCTTGTTGATTTGATTTCAGTTCTGTTTGAGATTTTGTTTCAGTAGTTTCATTTACATCAAAATTATCCTCTTCTTCACTGTCACTATATGGAACTAATGATAACCCTTCTAGTGAGGGCAAATCTGTTTCCTTAGATTCATCTCCTTGTTTGCTACTCTGTTTATCAGCACAATCTAAACATTTTACAAGTATTAAAATCAATATAAAAAAGGATGCGATAAAATGCATAATTTATTAACTACACAGCTTATTCTATTAATGGGGGATCTCAAAATTCATTCAGTAAATTCAAAACACATATTTGAAATTACTTATATAAATTTTAAAATATGATAGTTAAAACTATATAAAATTTATCGAAATTTAATATTACACACTAGTTACAAATGTCAACTTTGATATGTGTACGAACTATATTAATAAAAGTTTAAAGTAGGGTCTTTTAAACCAAATAATTTTCAATAATAAATCAATCCACATTTGAATGATTATAAAATAATAATACAAGCGTAAAATACTTTGAATTTAATGAATTTGTTTTTTGTATACTATTATTCCATAATTAATAAAACAATATGATTATGTATGAATAATATATAAACATTTATGATAAATTAAATAAATGACGAAATTCTATTACTATTTAGATTAGCACAGGATTATAATAGAATTATTAATTTCAGCCCACTTATTAATAAATTAAGACAAACAATTAACACAAACATGTTAAATAAACTAGATTCACTTAATAATTATTTAAATTACAGATATTATTTTACAGTATTAAATCCTTTTACAATATTAATAATTATCATTTGAATTTAATTATGATGGATATATTATCATATCATTTCAATGTATCTTGTTATTTATGTACTAGTTCCCACTAAGCCTAAAGAATAATTAATGAATAGTATATAATTAGTATAATTGTATATATAAACCTACTCATCAAGTAATTTTACAATAGAATTATTAAATTTATCACTAACACTTATTCTTGATAATTCACTTCCTTTATCTTCATACCAAGAACCATTTTTATAACCGTAAAAAGTTAATTTATCAGTAATTGAAATAAAAACTACCAAAAAAGGTCGTTTATTAATTTGATGATAAACTCTAAAAAACTTTACATGTTGGGGAAGCGGGGGAAATTTTAGGATAGATTGACCGTAGTAAACTTGATCCATATAAAACTTACTTTTATCTGCAGGCCAATGTTCAAAACATCTGTATTTTTTGTTACTGTGGGTGTAAAAACCTAAATGAAACCTTTTAGTGAATGATTCCACACCATTGACTCCGATGCAATAATTTTTAACGTTATAGTAGTCAACTGATTTATCGGTAATCTTAGAAATATCTATTGAAGATTTAAATCCATTCTTACAGGTATAATAATTTAATCTTTCAAATAATTGTTTTTCATAAGATGGATCATTTATTGGTGGCATAAGTACTCTGTGATACCTCTTTTGAAATGTAAAAGCAATATAAACTCTTTTATTATAAGTATAAACTAATTCCACCACTAATGGAAAGTCATTATAACTGTATAGGTATACTCCATAAATCAGTTCCTTGTTAGGAATATTTAAGGGGAAATTGTTTTTTTTATCTCCATAATTTCCCGGGACAGCATCCTCTATTACGTGGGTTGTAAGTCTCCCATACCCATAAACACCATCATTTCCGTATTTAAGATTATTTAATCTATATGAACTAAGATCGTAGTATCTTAATACGAATTTTTCTAGACCATTCCCTGATAAATGAAGTTGCTTAACAGAAACATTCAATGAATTACTAATGTAATCTCGAGTTTGTTGTATGTCAACATCAACCGTGTTATCAGAGTCTGGATGTGATTTGTAATTTATATTTGAAATAGTTTTCCCCGAGAATATTGCCTCAACGGATAGCGATGAATTATTTTCATTTAATAGTATAACTGATGACTTTTCCAGATTTAAATATATTACAGTTGGATTATTTGACACCCAAAGAACAGAAGCAGACATTAAAAGTTGATCGCTAGTTAGCAAAGGATCAAAATACACCAAATTATCAAAATAGTACAGTTCCTTCAACAAGAAAGGCTTTACAGGTTTATGTTTGTAAAAATAATTAGAGTCATCTTTATAAACTTTGATCTCCACTTTTCCCTTGTTGTAACTAAATGTTTTTCCAATATCTAGTTCAAAACAATTTGAACTTATGGTAAATAAGCCAAAACCCAAATATAACAAAAATGTGTAAGTATTCTTCATCATAATCAAAACATTAAATACACACTTGTAAACCTAACCATTTGACGTAGTAGTGACATTTAAAATATTAAACTCGCATTTTTTATTCATATTTAAATTATAATATACATATATATCTGTTTTTTTCCCTATCATATTTTATAGCACCGTCGAAATTCATTTTATTAAGCCCTACATCAAATTCTCAAATTTGCTCTGTTATTAAATATTTCACAAAAATTTATAATTCCAAATCATTTATTGTTTCAATTTTATCAATATTAAAAATTGACTTTTCTAGTGCTAGCTTAATTTTTAAAATTGACACATTCTTTATGCCAATGTGTATTCTTATTAATGTTCGTCCTTAAATACTTCTATTAGTCCAGAATTTCTTTTTTAAAAATTCATTTATATAAAATCTATAAAATTCATTATTTTAATTTCTATTCTTAACTAAAATATCACCTTCAATTATTAATCTTCCACTTATGATACAACTCACTTATTATAAATTCATATTTAATTTAACGTATACACATTTATAATATTTTTATTGGTTAAAAAAATGTTTTTATTAATTTACAGATTTTATAAACAATTTCACAATAATATTCTATTTTTCAGATTTTACAACTTTTAAATCTCATTTATCTATTAAGAATCCCACTGATTTAGTTTATTCTGATTTGTTTATTATTAGTTTCACATTTCCCTTTTAATTTAGATTAAAAAAATACAATTAGTTGATGACAACATCAAAATAAAGTTAAACATAAAACAAAATAAACTGAGAGAACTTAAATAGTTGATAAAAATCAATTCTCCATAGAATCTTGGATCATTTTGGATAAGGATTCATCTTGTAGCATTTGTTCCTTGTCACATGTCATTACTAGTTTCCCGTTATTTAGTATCCACAATTTGGTACAAGACTTGAGTGCGTTTACATCATGTGCGGCTATGAAACTTGTACAGTGTTTGAAATAAAGGCTGAGGAGTTTGTAAATTGGGACTCCAATTTGATTAGTAGTTTCTTGTTGGGGTTCAAAAGAGAATGAGACTTTTGGGGTCACTCCTGTAATAGGTGTCATTAGTTCATCGGAACAATTATCAGATGGCGGCTCATCAATTACTATCATTCTATAGAATTTTCTATAAAGCATTAATCTGGAAAACATGAGCGTCCTCATTTGTGTGTTTGACAGCACCATGTCAAAGTCCATAGTTTCATTTATTCTCTTTGATAACCTAAAGGTGGTTCTAAATATTCTCGAGGGTTTTCTATGGGTGAATAGATTTGGATAATATACTTTCTTGAGATATTTTGGGATATCCTTATGATAGTAGTCAGGCATAATAACAAGATCCAATGGACAATCGGATAGGGTGTTTACAAAATCCAAGAGACCACATTTACTCAATGCTTCATTAATCTGTTCATCAGTGAATAGTTTCCTGGGGTCCAGGAACCTTCTGATGGTCCAACCCTTGAAAACAAAGGGTAGTTGAGGAAGAACGCCAACAATTAATCTCATAATATCTCTTGGTAAGTGATCAACATCAACTCCATCCAGTAAAACTGAACCCTTTCTTATGTGTGAAAAGTTGACTAAAAGTGACAACAGGGTTGTCTTACCAGCACCAGTTCTACCAATCACACCAATAATGTCAGATTTAGACGCAGTGGCATTTATATTAAATAACAAAAATCTTTTAATCAGTTCACTTTTTTCACATTTATCAATGTCGTCCACTGTGTTAGTTATTTCAATGGTTTCTAACTCGTTCATACCATCCATGGTATCATTTGCGGATCCAATCTCAGATTTAGGTTCATGGTGATCTAATTCACTATCTGGTTTATTATTTACTTCTGGATTTTTATGTGATAAACTAACATGTGGCTTGGATAATACATATACATTTTCTAATCTTATGAACCTGTGAACTGGATCCATATAATCAGAAATATCGTAAATGTTAATTTTTGGTCTGAAAAAGACACTTCTAACTGACATTATACTCCTCACTGAATAAAACTCTTTTCTTCTTCTGTATAAATATTTAATCCTCAATTTATTAGGATCTTTACATTCAAAAAATTCGTTGTCTGTATTAATAGCGGCATCAGTATTAGTTAACTGGAAACTTGTAATAACAGAGTTATCCATACTATTATCAGTCGTATTGGTAGTATCAGTGTTATAAGAATTAGAAACCACGTCTTGAAGTTTTCCAGACTTGGTCTGGTCTTCTGGTAAACTATTCCCATTTTGACTGGGGATATTATTGATTGTTATTCCCTCTACGTATATGTTTTTCGGAGGATTAAAGTTTAGCTTTTCATCTTCAGGTATGAAATTCGTAAACCTAATCACTGAGCATAGATATAACTGTAATTTGGTGAACAACCTTAATAATTTTGAAAACCTGTTTGTCACATTGAGTGAGAGTGAGAACGCCAAACCATAGTAACCAATTTTGATATCATAATCTACAAATTTAGAAATTGTTATTGGCGTTAGAATGATCAAGAAAATCATCACTGAGAAGATACACCTACACATAATGGATGTCCAGGTAAAAACTGATCTTTCCATGAACCGTGACCTAGCATTGTAATCTGCATGTTCCACAAACTCAGTCACCAGCTCTGTTTCCTTTCTATAGCTGCGGTATACAATTGAGCCTGAAATAGAGTCGTTTAAAACACAATTAAGTCTATTTGTTGAGGCCATATATGCAAATCTGATGTTCGAAAGACCCTTTAAAAACGAGAACACTGGAAATTTAATTATCAAAACCATCGCTATTAGTACAAAAAATACGGATGTGGGTAACAAATACACCAACATGATCATGTGAATTATGGTTTCAACTACTATTATGAACGATTCGAACAGGTAATAACCAATTGTGAGGTCAATGTAAAGTGTATCACAGGACAAAAATGTGAATACATCCGATATGTATCTCTTTATTTTAATTTTCGCTGAAGATTTATAAAGTGCTGAATCAAGTGAATATTCGTGGATGTTTAGTGATGCTTTCAATGAGACCAGGGTCATTGCAACAACTACTGAAACTGAGGCGATGATTACAAAAATAGAAACGTATGTTATTCGTGTCAAGGATTTAGTACTGTATTCCTTGATAAGTGAGTGGACAGAATTACACTTCTCTTTATCGTCTAAAAAGTTTTCTAAGTTCTTTAGATGTTCATTAACAAAGTTTGACAGCTTTGAGGCAAAAATGTATCTAACGTTGTCTAGAATTGTGCACGATATCAAAAAGAATAAAAAAGCGAAAAATGGATAGCCTGCAGAGCTTATATAGATCAGGAGAGGTTTTAGTACAATACTTTTGATACTTATGTTACTATCAAATTTGTGGGATCCATATCCACTTTTGTCATCATATTGGTCTCTAACTACAGTTCTACGTGGCACTCTTTGAAATTCAGTTGATTTACACTTTCTATACAACTCTATAACACCACTTTCCATAACATTTCCATCAACATCACTTTCCTCCTTTATCGTTCCACCAGTTGTGGTATTACCAGTATCTAGTGTAGTAGAGTAAGCTGGGTTAAATTTAAGTATAAAGTCTCTTAAATTAGTCTTGAGAATTAGTTTTTTACTGAAAATGGTATAAATCTTAATATCTCCAAAGTTATTTGGGCTTGATGTTGACAAACAAGTCTCCAATAATCTCTTGGTTGCTGTTAGTACAATCGACAGGTCTTGCTTATGCAATAAACCATTTTTAGAATTGAACAAATTGTTGAATATGTTACCTCCTACGAATGGATCTAAGCCCAAAAACACAGAATCAAGACACATTAAGAACGAAAGACGTCTCGACTGTTCTTTCGCCATCTTACTATAAATCATGTAGGCATATACTGCTCTTGCCAGTTCAACTCTAACTCTCTGACCACCACTAAGTTCAAATCCACCATCAACGATAGTACGCAAATCTTCTTCTTGCCAGCTGAATATATCAGTCTCAAGCTCAACAGCTTTAATTACTGAGTTATATATATCCTCATCAAATCTATGTCCAAATGTTATGTTTGCCCTGATAGTTCCTCTTTTCAACCATACATCCTGTGATGCATAAAATATCGGCATTGATTTACTTAATGGTTTTACATACATTGAACCACCAACCAAAGTCATCTCACCAAGAATTGACTTGATAAAGTTTGACTTACCACAACCCTGCGGGCCTGTAATTATTGCAATTTCACCCCCATTAAGTTGAAAGTTTATATTCTTCAAATGAATCTCATTATTCTTAACTAAATCCTCTCTGCTAAAAATCCATGTAAATGAAGCGTTATCAAACTTTATCACAGAGCCATCAACAAGTGAGTCTTTTCTCTGCTCTGGGATTTTTAAATTTGAGTAATCTACTAGGCACCGATGTTGTTTTAAATAAATACTGCGATTTGAAAAGAGCTTATTCTTGAGATTTGGGTCAACTAGGAACTTATCTGATTGATAATAGTTTGGTGAACAAGTTCTTATAAAGAATTCTATGCGATTGTATGAATTAATAACAAGAATCAACATCCTTAGTGTTAGTGGTAACAAAAACATTGGGTCTATAATCTTAAGTAATATGAACAAGAGTGTTATTATTGACGAAGAATCAATCTCCTTTAGATCTGATGTATTTTTAAGCTGCTCAACAAAGTCTTTAATTATAATTACAAGAGCGCATGTTACAATTATTAAATACAGGACTTTATTTACTAGGGAAAGGAAAAATCTGTACGCTATCATGACCAGCTCGTCATTTCTGACATCTGTGATCATGTTTTCTGCGATATCTTCCATGACTAGAGTCTTGATTATTTTAAAGTTTGTTATGATTTCATATGATTTACTAATTCTATGGTCCCTCAGTGCGTAATAGAATTTGAGCAGGAAGCTGTTGAATATTTCCACAAATATCATAAATACAACAAGTGATACCGAGATTATTGAAACTGTGAATATTTTAATCTTCATTTGGACATGAATTAGTATAATTCCGTATATGAAATTCGTTAGGAAGTTGACTATATCTGTCAGGTTGTCAAATATTAAAGTTACATAATAGCAGTCTACAAATTTATAAGAGTACATTTTAGGTGTGATATCGAAATTCTTATGGCGCCTTGCTGAACATAAAAATGGATTTTTAAAACAGTTTGAACCAGGAGAACAACTATGTAAAACACTATTGCAGTTATATTTTGTTGAATCAAGGTTAGAGTAGTTTCTTCTTAGGCACAAACCATGGTGGAATATTGTTATTCCCAGTGAATAGTCTACCATGACTATTAACCTCTGAATATAAAACGTTACATGGTCTATACATATGCCTTTGGATAATTCAAGCACTATTATCACCAGAATGAGTCCAAATATAGGGCCATAATTGAAATTTTCAGATATCATCAATTTAAACAATTTACTTAACAAAATTGCGATACTCATACTCAGAATATTCATCGATATCATGCCTATCATTGCTAGTAATATCCTTCTCCAGAATGTGAACACTATAGCTCTGAAGAGAATTAGTTTCTTGGGCTTTTGTTTTTTCTTATTTTTCCCCAGTTGATTGTATTCATATTCCTCCATTTCCAATTCAATCAATGAATCACTTACATGTTTTGAGAAGATTGGTTGCCAGTAGAGTATTTGGTCTGCAATAGGCAGCGGGTGTAACTTGTACGGTTCCAAATACTTGTTTGAGAGAATACTAATCCATTTGGTAATCCAATGGAAGAACAGAAAACCAAATACATTTCTTCTTCCATAGTATGAAACATCTTTTCCTTCTACTTTACTACATTTTTTTATAAGATTTATTTCACTTTCCCAGAAATTGCAATCCTCAGTTACTTCCTCCTTTTCATATTTGTATTTTACATGACTTAGGAGTGATTGTTCTTGAGGTTTTCCCATTCTCCTCCATAAATACAATACAATGATTTATGAATCAACAAAAAGAGTAGATAATCTATATTAATACGGGAAAATAATATCTCTTTAGATATATTACGGGTTTATTTAAAATTACAGGCTATTTTAGATTATTAAACATTAAACATTATCGATAGCGTTTAAACGCATACACATTTTAATTTTGGCTTTACTGCCAAATCATTGTGCTTATTAACATTAAAATAAGAGAAAAAATTTTTACAAACACATATTATAAGTTAAACAATGAAATTATGTGATTAAGTGCTTAAATAAATAAAAAACATATTCTGCAATTCCCCATTAGAATCTGATGAATTAGACGATTATTACCAAGATGAGGACGATTATTTGTCCATAATATTATCATCAACAGTGTTGAAAATATTTTGAAATCGGTTAAGGAGTTTAAGGAACAAATAATTGAGCGAATGTCCAATCGAAACTCCATTTGATTATGAACGAAATAATCATCACTCTCCAGGTTTATGATATACTTAGGTCTAATAAAACAATGAGATGATAACCTTTATTATCATTTTATGGGTTTATCCAAGTTTAATAGTGTTATCATCAATAAATTTGTATGGAGGAACTTCTAGGTTTGCTGGTGCTGGACCAAGTCTAATTCTTCCTAAAATTATTATTATTGCTATTATTATTTTACCTGAGGAATCGTAGTGAGATCCGTGACATGGGCAATAGAAACCTCCGTAATTTCCACCTCTTGTAGGAATACAGCCCAAATGTGTACACACTCCGATATTTACCAGCCACTCTGGGTTCACATTTCTCTCACTATCTATTGCTGGATCCCTCATTGTATCAAATAATGCATCATCTTTCCTATATTCATATTTATACAATATTATATATTAGTAATAGTGTAGTGGTTAGGTAAATAAGGTGTAGCCCTAGGGTATATAGTTAAGAGTAGAGTAGATAAAGAAGTACTTAGCTCTTGCAATCTCTTCTGGTGTTCTTCGTCTGATGAAAACTGGTTTATTTCTCCATTTAACAGTAATTTGATCTCCAGGTAACATTTGTCCGACATTAACTTCAACTGAGCCTGCGGCTACAACGTCCTGAGGTAATTATTAAATCAAAAAAAACAAACCCTTGTGAGCCAAAAGTAATGAACAACTTTACAAATTAATGACCTTAGAAAGGCGAAAAAGAAGAAGAAGAAAGTTGCAGTCATGAGATAAATTGTAGCCTTTCTATCAGTGCCACGTGGTAGTCTATATTCTCTAAAATCAGGAAATGATTCTGGGTATGTTGATTCTGGAATTACACAGTTTTCAGCATACCCTATCGGCCTCTGGTTAGCAGGGGACAATTTACCCACTGATACTATTGTTGGTTCGTTAGGAGAGTACCATCCACTTGTCCTAGTGAAATTAGCTCCTGAAATCAACTCGCCCTTTGATATATCTGGTGTTCTTGGGAAAACCGGTTCCCATACGTTTACATAATGGGCGTAACGAGTTACACCAGTGTTTCCAAACAAGTGCCCATGGCCATGAGGCGTAACCAAATCACTAAGTTCTGTTACAGGGCCTGATTTTTCATATTTTGTGTTGTCCATCGACCACAATCTCGGATTATCTGCTCTGTCAAAAACATTTCTATATAAGGGCATCTCGCTTGCAGCTGGCATTACCATTGATTTTCTCATTTCAAGCTGCAAGGTTCCTCCAAAATACCTTTTAAAATTTAATAAGTAATTAATTCTACTCATGTTAGAATCTTGTATAATATTGGTATATCAGTGGTATAACAAATAATGTATTCTAAAATGTGTACATTACATAAATGAACTCAATATCAGTCACTATAATCCCATTAAAAATAATTAATAAATATTGTTTATCAATGAAAGATAAATATATTTATATATAATTGTCTTTCACTCTGGGGTATGTAATAGTAATGTTGACTCTATGGTGTGTAAAACTCTTTAATTTATTCCGTTTTAAAGATTCTTTATTTATATAATTTTATTTCCCAATTTTTTAAAAATCTTTTATTTTAATATTATCTTATTTATTTATTTATTAAAATCAACATCACTTACACCTTTACACTATTAAACATATATTTTCCATTATTAATTAATTTAAAATTGTTAATATAGTTAAAAAACATTAAATTCCAATTTATCACACTTTTTGTTAAAACTTTTACTTTTTTAGGATCTCACCAAAATTATTATTATTAGTTTATATTACCAATAAAAAATTGATTTTATTATAATTCATGAAATATGAACCCGTTACATGTATTAGATACAAGGATGGGTTCACATCCTCCACTTATTTTACTGATTGTTTACTGACATCTTCAATTACTGGTAAAATTTGCCAGTGGGATTTGATAACTGGAAATCAGATTTCCGAATTTCAAACTAATATAAAGACTAAATTTTGTACTCCTTACTCCCGAGGTACAGTTTTATACTCTCAGTAACATTTCATTTTAGATATTTCTGATAGATTTGACATGTTGGTTTTACAAACCAACGATGATATTTCTTTATTTGATTTAAATGCCAAGAATATTAGTGCTACAGCTCATATTAATACAAAATGCTTTGCAAGGTTTAGTTTACTACATTCTTGTTCTTCAAGTCAACCCCTTATAATCTCACCTTCCGGTTTAAATTTGATTAAAGTTTTTGATTTAAGAGTTAATTCAGGTACTTTTATACTCAAAATTATTTTAATACATTTAGAGTTGGTTACGTAATGAAAAGTTCAGAAAACAATGTTTTAGGTACTGTAAAATTTGGTGAAGTACTGGAGATAGGTCCAATTAAGATAAATCATTCTCGAAAGAGTGAATTGGGCATGATTCACAACTGTCAACCTTTTTATTCTATTGGCGATTCTTGTATTATATCCACTTACGAATCTGGTTCAATTGTTCTATATGATATAAGAAAACCAAATGAACCCTTTGTTCCCGTTTACATTACTGATTCTTTGGAACCTATACCCTCTTTATCTGTATGGAACAATGTTTTCCTGATAGGAGACACTGTGGGTAATATTTCTATGTTTTACGCATCAAAGGACAAGGGAATTGTTTTACTGAAAACGAAAAACATTTCTCCAGACTCTTTAAAACCACCCGGTATTAATTGTCTTTCTACTCGGATTGATGGTGCTGTTTTGGTGGCTGGATGCTGGGACAGATGTGTGAGAGTTTTCGAAACGAAAACTTTGGATCTCAAATGTATTCTTGACTCCCATTCCTCTTCTATTGTTGATGTTTCATTTAGTAAAACTTCAAATCAGTTTTCTACAGCTTCTAGTAATGGGAATGCCAACATTTGGAACCTCTTCTAATTTTTAATCAAGATTAAACAAAACAATTTAATGTACCATATACTCCGTTATACTATTATTATATTATTAATTTTACAATTTTATTTGAAATTTTAGTTATATTTTCAGTAAATCGTTATACGACTAGTCTGAATGTGACGTATCTTCCAGCTGTTTCACTTGGTCGAATGATCTTAACAACCTAAAAATATATAACTTTAGTATAGTATTATTACCTGTCCCTTTGATAGACCAAAGTACCTTGCTACTGGATCTGCAGACTGAATCCTAGGAATCTGACTCTCCTTAACCTAAAACAATTAAATAAAATTAATATTACCTTGTATTTCTGGAGTAGATTTTGTTTCTCTTCCATCGTTAGAGGAATATGTTTTGGTACCAGCTCATGCTTAGTTATATTTACTAAAAGCTCAGTTTCCATAAAATTCTCTATTATATTCTTGGGATATGCCTCCATTATCGCCTAAAACAGTGTTTATAGAGTAAAAGGTTGTATACTATTAAAATTAGTTATATAAAGAAATAAGTGGTATGAATTGTATAATTGTTTACATCTTTAGCGAAAGGAGTTAGAACATTTTGAGTTACTAAAATGGCTCTGTGTATATCGTGGTCTTCCATACGCTCAGTAAGTCTGGAATAAATTATTTATTTAATATAAACCAACTCTCTGATGGGCTTTACACCTGTTTTCTTCTTCTCATCAGCGAAGTAAACCAGTAATTTATTTTCTGAAGCTGTCCTCTGGGATGCAACTAGTAACATTTTAGAACGCCTAAAAAATTATTTAACCATGTGAGTAAACCAACACTTTCTCATGCATCTCATATCTAGCTTTAAATTCTGCGAATGTTTCCAACTTTTCTTGGACAGGAATGAAGTAACCACGGTCTTCTAGCATTTCACAGCAGGTCCTTCTACATCTGAATAACCTCCCTTCCTCGTCATCCATTTTTATGTTGTTACAAAAAATTTAAACAATATAAAAAACAGTATTTATTAAAACAGAAAACAAAACAAAAACAGATTTAATAATTTATTTAGATCATTATTCATATCGGGATGATAAATCGGTAATTTATTACTTTGTTGTATAATTATTCGTTATTTTATTTTATTTTTAACTTTTATTTGTATTATAGATTTAAATATACTTTATTCTCATTTTTAATATGTATTATAATGAAAATTGTTTTAAAAACGAATAATGGAGGAGAGAAGAATCTTGATAAATCAGATGATAAAAATGAATTAACTAAAAATGAGTTTAAAAAGCCACAAAATAGTATTTTAAACCTCGCTTTTGGGTTAAAGGGTGATAATACACTCGATAATGACCATGAAATTGACGGCAAACATTTTTTATCTAGAAATAAGCCTGAAAATTCAAAACCTACTTTTGACTCTCTTAAAGCTAGAAAATTTGCAAAGGCTCTAGACTATTCTGATAAGGCTAATTCTGATCTTGACCTTGACCCTCAATTATATTTGTATGACGAACTTGTACCTGATAGAAACACCGAAGAATCGGCTAAATTTAAGTATCTTGGATTTGTAGACGAATCCAAGAACATATCGAGTTTAGATTTGAATAATGACTCACAAGGAAGAACGGGAAAATCTGATGATAAGGAACCTGAAGAGCAAGTTGAAAGTAAGAAAGAGTCTCGGTACATGAGTAAGATGGTTACTGTGGCTAGAAAGCGTCAAATGGAACGCGATATTGCATTTGAGAAACAGCTTCTTAAAGAGGAACTTAAGTCTGACTCTAATATCGGAGAGGTATTTGTTACAGGCGCTTATAAGAAGAAGTTGGAGGAACGTAAGCTTTTCGAGGAAGAACAGAAGAAAAAGGAAGAATATGACGCTGTTCACAGCAAGAACAGTCTTACCAAATTACACACATATCTTTTAAAAACTGGTTTTGCCAAAAGATCATCAACTGATAATCCTAACCATTAATATACTATTTACCACACACAACCAATGGCATAATATGTATATTAGGTATAGTACACCAATGGCATAGTAATATATTATAGTTAAAAGTTATCAAGGTGTGGATTTTGGGTGTGTAGTATTCTAGTTAATACATACGTTTTCCAAGGGCCTATCCTATATCCAAGAGGCTGTATCCTTACTATATCTCCCAGTCTTGCCTCTTTATATTCATCATGAACCCAGACCTTTTTGGTCATTCTAAATGTCTTCTTATACCGGACCACATACATATATCTATAACCAAATACATATAGAGAACTATACCTATCACAGGCCACCCTTACGGACTTAGGATGTTTATCGTTTATCACATATCCTATAAGCTCGTTGTTTGGTAAACGATTCTTTATAACTAAACATCCAGTTATAAAATTAATTAATAAAAATTTTGAAAATTAGAAATGGGAAATATATGTAATATTACATGTTCTCAAATAACCGGCGGTATATCTTTGCCATGTTTTATAATGCCAATGTTTACATATTTTACTTAAAAACAACATAAGTCTAGATTACACATAAATATAGTACAAACTCATCAAACTAATTAAAATATCATCAATTTAACATATTTTAAATTAAAATGCAAATGTGTTATTAAATATAAACTTCTTTGTATTTTTTATAGAATCTCCATGGGGGATTTATCAAGTTTTATTTATAATTGTTCATTACTATTTTCATTATAAGCATACTACAATAATAATAAATCATTAATTAAATTTTAAATAATAATTATTTTAACAATCACAGGTATTTTTATTTTATTTAATTATCATTTAAATATATGGTAGTAATTTTTTATTTATACCAATTTTAACTTTAACCTGACGATTTTCATTTCATTTAGTAAAATATTAAAGATGATGTTCCCGGGGATGATGGAGCCTCCAATGGAGCCATTGTTATCTGATAATGTCAGATTATGCCTTAGAACTGTTGGATTTGTATTAATTTCATGTGCAATATACTTTTACGGAGATATGTTGGATATGCCGGAGGCAGTTAAACTCGTCTAATCTTTTAAATTATACTTTCACATTCATTAACACACACTTTTCTCACTTACCATTTATATATAGAATATGGATTAATTGACTAAAATTAACATATAATTTCTATATCTGTTATATTACGTAATTTTACATAATATTTAAGAGTTTTTAAGGTGGAATCTTGGAACGTTTTAGAGTATAATATAAATTGAACAGTATTATAAATTCCAAATAAATTTTGGTTAAAGATTGAATAAGTTCAGGAGTTTGGGACGATTTTTATTATATAAATAAGTAAAATCGGTAATATTATCTTGTAGAATCTATTTATACCAGATTTCAACTCCCCATAGCAACGCTGTATTTTTCTACCCAATAGATGACAAATAAATAATATATTTATTTTGTATTATTACTTCTTTAGTTTAGGATTGTCCTTTAGTTTTTGTCATAAAAATTTTGTTCATTAGATATACCATATTCTCCCCAGTTTCTTAAAGATGTTATTCGGTACTTTCATACGTCCATATATTAAAAAAATTTTTTATACATTTTATTCAATAAATCCTCAAAATATTTGACAAAATTTAATTTGTTGTTTTAGGCGCCGTTTTAGCTCCAGGAGCCACTGTTACTCCCAAGAACGAACTGGCTAACATTGTTCATCTCTCTCAAGTATGCTTAAATGAGCCTAAAAGTGATGAGAGGACATATGTCCAGTTAGTTGACGGGAATAAAGTCTATAACCTCTGCTCCTTACAAAAAGATGTTAATGAACATGTTTGTTTTTTATCCACTATAACTAATTGCACACTATTTACATATATCAATGTTATTATCGGTAGTAGTACTCATGAGAGTATTATAAACTGTGTATTAGGCAACTTTGGACTTGTTTTTCTCTACTACCGGTGACTTGAAGTTAACTACAAAGGGTGGGCCAAACGAGGTTCATGTGATTGGTTATTTCGAGCCTGAGGATGACGCCTTCCTTTCAGATAGTGAGGAAGAAGAGGAAGACGAACTTGACGAAGACGAAGTGGATGAAGAGGATTCTGACGATGAACCAGCCTCAAAACGCAAGGCGTCTAACAAATCAGGAAAAAATTAATATGTGCCCCTTCCACTTATTATTGAATTAACAATTCACATAATAATGGTTTAGTGATTTCCTAATATTGTACAACGCCTTCTATGCCATTATACGTGTACACAATTATTATTACACAGTTATTGGAATATGTACTGAATTATTCACATTTGTTATGATGATGATGGACATTTTAAAAATAATTCTCTAATTTAAAGTATTAAAATTTATTAAAAATTTAATTTTCACGGCCCTATATGAAAAATTATGTAGGGAATGCATAAACGTATGAATATTCATAAACCATAATTTGGCTGCTAAACTTTTTCAATAGTTGAAAATTTTTAATGTTAATTTTTGTTAAAATCAATTTGAACCATGTTTAGAAGTGAGGATCGGAAGAAGGAATACAAAAAGATTTTTGAGGACCCTCGAAGAAAGAGGGAGGATATCCAATCCCAGATAAGGAAGCAAATACGTGATAAAAATTTACAAAAAAGAAGATCACAGGGGCTACCCGCTGATCATGAAAATTTACTTGGCCAATCACTCCAAGATTCTTCCTTGGAATCTCAAAATGACGAGATCAAGGATTTGGATAGGGAATCTATACTAAATAACGCATATTGGTCACCTTCAGCTCTTGCTCCTTATGTAAATGGCCTTAAATCATCAGATTACAATACTCAGTTAACATGTACTAAACACTTTCGTAAGCTCCTGTCACTTGAGCTTGACCCTCCAATAGAACACATAGTTAATACCGGCGTCGTTCCCATTTTCGTTGAATTTTTATCCAGATACGACGCTCCAGAACTCCAGTTTGAAGCCGCATGGGCTATTACTAACATTGCCTCTGGTAATCAACAGCAAACCAAAGTTGCCACTGATAATGGGTTAGTCATTCCTACACCAATATATATTATATAGTATAGTAATAGTATATACTATAAAATGATTAATAATCTTTTTATAATATGATTTAGTGCTGTTCCTAAGTTAATAGCCCTTTTGGAAGCCCCCAAGGAAGATGTGAGAGAGCAGGCGATTTGGGCTTTAGGGAATATCGCAGGTGACTCTGCTGAATGTCGTGATCTTGTTCTTAGTCTTGGAGCTTTAAAACCTTTGCTTTATCTTATGGCAAATTCTCAGAAGGACAGTGTTCTAAGAAACGCTACATGGACAATTTCCAACCTTTGCAGGGGTAAACCCAAACCCTACTTCGATGATATTAGACCTGCAATTCCCTACTTGGCAAAATTAATCGAGCATCCAGATTCAGAAGTATCTTACTCAATTATTAACACTATATATATTATACACAGATATATAATATAATCCATACTATTATTTTTATTGTGGAATAATGAGTATGTAGGTATTAACAGACGCTTGTTGGGCTTTATCGTATATTTCTGATGGATCAGAAGACCATATTCAGGCAGTATTGGATTCTGGAGCATGTCCAAGACTAATACAACTTATGGATCATGTTTTACCAGTGATTCAGACACCATCTTTACGTACAATAGGAAACATCGCTACTGGAAATGACCGACAAACTCAAGTTATAGTTGATTCAGGATGTATCCCGGTTCTGTACAAACTCCTATTTTCTGAAAAGAAAACTATAAAAAAGGAGGCCTGTTGGACTCTTTCTAACATTTCAGCAGGAACGAGGTCACAGATCGAGTCATTCTTACAATCAGACGTGGTTGAAAAACTCGTTGAATTAATGTCATGTAATGACTTTGACATTCAACGTGAGGCAAGTTGGGCTATTTGCAACGCCGCCTCAGGGGGTGATCTTAAACAAGCCGAAAACCTCGCCTCAAGAGGATGTATCAAACCCATCTGCTCCATTCTGACCTCTACAGATACTAAGTTAATTAGCGTTGCCCTAAGAGCCCTAGAAAATATACTCACAGTAGGTCAGCACATTATGGAGATCAATAACTTATCTTCAAATCCATACACAGCTGTAATTGAAGAGGTAACTAATTATATATTATTTAATAATGCTATAGTGTGATGGGCTTCGATCCTTGGATGTATTACAAGAAAGCAAATTGACTACAATTTATAAAAAGTCGAGGAATATACTACAGAGGTTCTTTCCTGATGACTATGAATTCAATGAGGAAGAATTTACTAGTACTAACGATAAGTTCAACACAAATAACTTTGTTCCCGAAGGAGGGTTTCATTTTTAACCATTTAATATTAATATCATAGTCTATTAACACCACAATTCATTAATTCTCATCAAATATTTAACAATTACGACGTAGTGGTTTATTTTTTAATTCAGAATCATATGGACATTCCCACTATTTTGTGTTGTGTTTTTATTTTATGTTATTGTTACAATGGTGTTAAATTTGTCCTATAGACAAGCAGTTTTGGTTATCGACCTCGGCGAATAATGATAATTTTAATGAAAAATATGACATCATGTTATACAACCTCATAACATAAATTTATAATTGGGATAGTTGAAAATAATTATATTGTACAACATTTAGTTTTACAACACACTCACCAGATCATCCAGATCTAATAAATCCTTTTTTTGATCCAAAAATGTTTAATTCCCCATGATATGAATTATGTAATAATATGAATGATCATTAATTTGATCAATAAGGGATCAAGGTTTTTGTGTAATATAGGTGTTTATAAATTAAATGTATGAAACATCACTTGTCTCGGTTGTAATATGATCTCATTTCTATCAAAAATTAATTATATTATCATTCATTTTCCAAATAATTTGTGTTTAATAACATTACAATCAAATTTTATTACAATAAACACATAAAAATGAGCGGAGATCAAACCAAGTCTGCCGAGTCAGGCAGTGGAGAACGACAGAAAGAAGAAGTTGGGATTATTCAACAAATAAAAGAACGGTTAAAGGATTTGGACATCAAATTTCCGACAGAAATAGACCCTTATATTCCTAAGCTAATAATTGGTCTTGTTTATATGACGGCATTTTTAATGAGTTACCAGATAAATTTTGCTTCCGGTTATTTTGGATCAGGATTAGGAATTCCATCACACAACGTAGGAATATTTGTTTCTAAATTAACTAGTTATCGAAGTTTTTTAATGATGTTTGGGTTTGCATTCGGTTATTTAATTAACTTTATTTGTAATTTAGTTTCTCGGGGGCCTGGTCTTGATATTGCTCGAAAAGCTATTAGTTTGTTTTTTTTATATCTCTTGGTGTCTTCTAGGTTTTTTATATTATTTTTTAGTTTTCTAAAGAGTGACTTATCATATAGACTTTATTTGCTTTTATGTATAGAGTCTATAGCGTCTGGCTTATTCCAAATGTTTCTTATTTTACTTGTTCCACATTACTTATTTATAACATTCTTGTCTATCCATGTATTGGCCTTTTTATTCTTTATAATACAATTTGTATACGATCCTTTTCTATCTATCAAACCTTTAATAATGATAAAAATACTGTTTTTCATGTGTTTGGTTGTTACCATTATAGCATTTGGATTATGGGCATTTTATCTCTTTTATTACCATGGTAAAGATCCTATTTTTTATAAAGAAGAATTATACAAACAAAATGAGAATATGGAAAAGGCAATTTCTATCTATGTAAAATTACTAAAACTGCCAAAAAAAGTGAAACCAATTTTTGGAGAATTATCTGCCAAATTTAAAGAAAAAGATTTCCTAGCAGATATAACTAAAGAATTAGATGAGTCACAATCAATTATATCTGACATTTTAAATTTAAATAATGATTTTTTTACTTTATTAAAAGATTGTAAAAAATCTGTAAATCAACATAATAAAAACTTGGAAAAACTTTACGAAGAAGTAAACGAAGATAAATCAGGTTCACATGTAAAAAATGACAAAACCAAATTTACCAGCCAGAAAAGTAGGTATTATGCTAATAAATTTGTTAAAAAAGTTTACGAATTAAAGCAAATATTTGATGAATCTAAAAAAGATAATTTGTTAAATTTATTAGAAAAGTTATCAGAACTGGAAAAAGAAACAACAGAGGTTTTAAAATTGTTTAATAATGGTGTAACTAAAAACTCGATTGTTTTAACTTCTGAAATTCTAAATCTCCAAAAAAAATTAAGTGAAATTTATGATAAATCAGACAACACGCCATTTAATTTTGATAATTTATCTTCGAACACACTTAACATTAATGATTTATCTAAAGAAATAGATAAAATTGACAATTTACTCCAAGAAAAAATAAAATCATTCAGCAATTCTATTGATGGTTACGAACAAAAAATTAGTGAAATCAAAACAGACATTGAAAATATAACTAAATTCGAAAATGAAATTATTAAAATCTTACTTGATGAATCTGATTATAGAATATTTTGTTATATTATGATTACAGTGGCCTGCTTTTTTAGACATTTTCTTTATCCTTCAATTATTCCACATGCTCTTTTAGATGAATCTCAATCTCAAATAATATTATTACTAGGAATTATTATAGAGCTATTATTTTGTTTTCCAGTATTCATTTTGGATGATATTCTCAACATTTTTACCCTCTTGATTGATAAATATTTTATTTACGTTTGGACACTTGCTGGTCCTCCACTCATTGTTTTGATATTTACATTTCTGGCAATTCACACAAAAATACGTTTTTTTCACTTAATAACGGAATCCACGGGAAGGGTGTTAGTAATGTCCTTGTTTTTGATTTCTTGTTGTACTTTAATGGAGTCTGTAAGTTATGCATGCCTTTCACATTACGTTTTTTACCAGTTTGGATTTTCTCACACAAATCTCTTATTTTTATTATTACATCAACTTTTAGAGTTGTTTTGTACTTATTTTTTCTCAAAGTTATCAGCAGGATACAATCATGCAAGGGTTCGATTGGGCCATTGTCTACCAACTTATACCACTAATTATTATATGACCTCTTGTGAAGAATTTTGGTGCATGATAAAATGGACCTTAGAATACACTTTCAAAGATATTTTCTTCTTTTTCAAAATGAATATCAGACAGTATCTCTGATAAGATTTATAATTTATTTACCTATTCAATATTTTTGTTAAATACACAATAAATATTTAGGTCTGTATTAATTATTACCTACTTGTATTGTAAATATATTATTTTCAGTTCATTTTATAAACATATAAACAATAATATTTATATAATATATACAATGTGTATACAGTATATAACTATTTGATTTTGAAGTTTAATAATACAGAATAAATAAGATGATTTACTATGAACACCAATTAATATAATGAAGTGATAACCAATTGCAAATATAAACGAAAATCCGACTATTAACATATTTTTACCTTGAAATATTTGTTCCCCCACTCAAGATCTATTAATAGATCATGAGTGATTATTAATTTGACTATATATTGTATTATAATTTATAATTATATACTTGTTTTTACATTAAATGTATAATATTTTATATTTATTCTCTTAAAATTGAATTTGTAACCGTATAAACTGAGTTAATAATTAAATAATGCTACACACCACTAATTTTGTCTATACAAATATTATAAGTCATGAGTGGAGAACAATCCTCTGAAACCCATAGTTCAGAACAAGAGGATGAATATAGAACAGATATTGCTAAAATCAGGCTGATTGTTTGTTTTATTGTAATAGTTATTTTTTTAACTAACAACCAATTGAATGTTTATTCAAGACATTTTCCAGGTGTATTTCGGATTTCACAGGTTAATTCACAGTTTTATACAAGTAAACTGTACACATTTCGTACCCTCTTAACCATTTTAGGATCATTGTTTAAATTTGCTATTTTTAAAATCCCGGTAAATAATTCAATTTTTTCACTAATTTCACTACTTTTAATTGTCGTTTGTAGATTAGTTTTTGTAATTTTACTTCATTTCACAGAGGCTGCATTCATAAAAGCATTCTATTTGCTGCTTTATGAAGCTTTTTTACTTGGATTCTTTTATAGCACACTCCTTACCAATGTTTTTCAATTCTCGTTATATATTATAATATGCACAGACGTTTCAAGTGCACTTGTTTTTTTCCTACAACTGGCCCTAAGTATATTTTCAGATAATAACCCTCTGCTGATTATTAAAATACAATCATGGACATCATTATTATTAAGTATTACAGGGTTTATCCTTTGGTACCATTTTCTAAATGATATATACACACCACAATATAAAAAACATGAAAAAAGTGCCGGTGAAATCAATAAAATTTTACTGGGAATGGGAGGTTTGTCTCAATTCATAAATGGTTTTTTAACTCAAATTAACAATGAGGTTGAAAGTTTAAAACAAATTTCTAATGCTAAACAAAAAGCAGTTTCATTTTTAAATAGTGTTAAAAAATTTGTTACCGAGCTTTCGGAAACAAAGCACAGTACCAATAAAGATATGAAAACATCAAATTATCTATTAAATACAGAAAAAAACTTGGTGTTGTTGGATGAAATAGTGAGTAAAATTGAAAAAATAGTTTCCCTTGGGAAATCTAAAATACTCAAAATTTTGTCTGATGGAGAAAATTTGTACGCTAGACTGAATTCAGAAAACACAGTATTAAAAGGCTTAAGATTAAGAAAATCATTTTTTGAGGAAGTACAGACAGTTTCTGAAGCTGTAAATGTCCATTTTAACAGTTTAACTCATGGTGCAAATGTTGGTTGGAATATTTGTAAAGTAGTAGAGGAATTAAATATTGTGAAAACAATTGGAAATCTCTACAACATTCAGGATGAATTAAAAATTCTATGGGAACAAATTTCAAGTTTCCAAACCAAACTGGATTCAGTACACGATTACAAAGATTTACTTAAAACAGGAACCCCTAAATTAACCAAAACTCTGCGTATTCTATCCTCTATATTAAAAAGTGTTATGGATGAAGATGTCCATGAGACGGGTTTCCTTGAACAATCATACAATGACATGAAAAAAGCGATTGTAGAAATAGAAGAGGGGCTTAAAGCGATGTTCGATGACTATTTATCAAAAATAAAACCAATATCAACGAAAGATGCATCAGAAATACTACTGACTTTAGATTTATTATACGACTTAAAAATTGAATCAGTAATCAAAGCTCTCGTCAATTTAAACGATTTAATTATTCAGATTCAGGATATCCGGGACGAATTATTATCTTTACTTGAAGAGATTCAAAAATTCAAGTTTAATCTTCCAGTTAATTCTCGATACTTATTCGAGCAGTGGAACAAGGGTCCTAACTCTAATCATGTTTTATTAGATTCAGACTCCAAATACTACCAAATCCAAGATTTTCACAACTTTTATTTACGTTTAAAAAATACTAAAGTTTCAGAATTAATTGAAAAATTTGAAAAAACCGTTGAAAAATTGAGAGAAAGTCTACACGAGTGTTCTACTCTTATTTCTAGCAAGCAGGTGGGTGTTGAGCGGTTCATAGACGATTACAAGGTAACAATAGAGGCTTTAAAAGAGCTAAATCTTGATAAAAATACTGATAAAATAACACTAAATGAACACAAAAATAAACTTCGTTCCTTAATTAGAGATATCGTTAAGGCTATTGAGACTGAGAATGAGGGGGTTGAACCTGTTTTAGAAGATTTGGTTAAGGAAACTTTAAAAGAAGTTGGTATTTTATTAAAGAAAATAAACTTACTTGTTACAAAAAGAAACGAGGCTAGGATAAAAAACTTACAAAGTTTACCTTTACTAGAATTTCCAAGTGTTACCATAGGGGTTGAAAAAGACAATTGGAGCTTTTTGCTTTTGACAATATTTTTTAATCTGGTAACTATGTTTGTAGTAACTTCATTCTTTCTTGAGTTTTTGTTTCCTAGGTTTATCCCTTATGCACTTCTGGAAACTGATGTATCTGCTAGGGTTAATCTCTTTCTAAATCCCTTCAAAGTTTCAGGTTCCATAGCATTATTTAGTATAATTTACTTCAACGCAGATTCTATAAACTGGACCATTCAATACAATTCATATTGGTTGCTAATTATTCCTCAGTTTTTAATATTTTTATGGTCATTATTTGCAGTTCACACAAGAATCCCAATCTTCACCTTCATAAGAAATTCAACCTACTCAGTTGTCATGATTGGTGTAGTTTTGGTTATTTGTAACAGCATTATGGAGGCCGTTAGTTTCGTCGCTTTGGCGGGTAACTTGCTTATGTTGGATGAATCTTCAAAACTATTGGAAATCCATTTTATCTTATCTGTATTACTCCGGTATTTATACTCACGATTCTCAATCGGGTACAACAACGCAAGGATTAGTATGGGATTGATACCTCCTAGGTTTATTCCTAATATCATAGTTCAAAATCCAGTATTTTACTGGATGAGAGAAACGTTTTGGCGATCTTATAGAAACGTAATTACTGACCTGACTACAAATTTAGTAGATCTTGTCGACAATCCATGAGCTCATATTTCTAATCTTTTATTTTATTCAAAATTTATACACACCTAAGTTAAATTTCTCCATTATTTAGAATCTCAAGTGATATTATTAAAATTTAATGTTTACTTCAGGAAAACAAACTTACTAAATGTCGTTATTTGGGACGAAATTTAATTATCTCACGAGACACATCAGTAAATGAGATTCAAATTACAAACTACTTCATCGAATTGTAATAATTTAAGAATTTTTTTCTAGGAAAAGCAAGGAACAATGGAAAGTACTAATTAAGAGAAATTCTCTATAATAAATAATAGTTCAAAAAATTCATATTTATAAAAATTGAAATTATGATCTTGAGGAGTAAAAATAGAATCTATTTTTATTTTTAAAATTATATCAAATATTCAGAGAATTTTTGTTTTTTCTTAGAGTAGAATCTTAATTAGGGGGAATGCAAGCCATAAAATTCAGATTAATTATTTTTTTATTTTATTCAACATCTTAGAATTTTAAATTTAAATATTAATTGTACAAATAATTATGAAAATGGAAAATTTGAACAGTGTATAATTAACAGAAGCGATCTGTTGAGGTTATGTAGTATAAAATTTATTTATATTAAGGGAATTTAAATTTGAAAAATATTTGACCTGAGTTTGTTTAAGATAATTTAAGAACTGGGCTATGTCGTGTCATGTTATGTACGTCGTTTAGTAGTGCAACCTCCGGAACTTTAATGCGATAAAATTAAATACAAACGATGTATAACCGTAATGACATAGAGGAAAATAATATAAACCCTTACAAAGGCGAAAGTCTTGAGAGTATAAGGGCTAAATTAGAGGAGGATCCTTGGAATCAGGATCTGTACACTCAGGGTATGAAATGTGCCTCTACACAAAACGATTTTGAGTCTCTTGACTACTTCAGACGAGAGTTTATTAAGTATTGTATAGCAGATGACACATTTTGGCTGTCGTATTTGGAAGAAAAAAGGATTTCCACCCCTAAACCGGAGCTTATCAAGTTATATGAACTTGCTGTAAAAAACGAGCCTTCAGTCTACATTTGGCTGTCATATTTAAGGTTTGTCTCTGGAAACAGTCACACATTGTCTGATTTTAACCATTTGCGTGCTCTCTTTGAGTCAAGTTTGGAGGTTCTTGGCCTCCATGCCCTTGATGGGCCTCAGTTATGGTCTGAATACCGCCATTTTGAGCAGGAATTGATTTCAAAGTTGCCTAGAGACCAGTACGGTGCTCAGATTGATAAGGTTAGATCTCTATTTTGCAGACAACTTGAACTACCCTTGGCTGGTTTACCAGACTTGCTTGATGAATACTTGGTATGGGAGAGCGAATTACCCTCTGACTACAGAAAACCAACTGCAGTGGCTGAAGCAGCGCACAAACGTGGCTTTGAGGGCTGGGAGCAGCGGAAATGCTTTGAGTTGAAGATTCAGTCGGACTTTCACGAGATGATGAGTCGAGATAACATGAACTCTTTATGGAACGAATATATTGATTTTGAGCTTAAATGTGGTGACATGCCTAGGATTATGATAACTTATCACCGTGCTTTGGATGATTTGGGCTTTGAGCGTGACGATTTATGGATTAACTATGCAAACTACGCCCTTCAAACCAGTTACCAAAAGTCTCTGTACATCTCCGAGCGGGCCTGCAGACACATGCCCAGATCATTGAACATTTGGATTAACTATTTTCTACTCGTTTCCTCGAAGTCTGAGACCGTTCAGGACATACTTGACCTTTTGCAGAAGTCAACTACTGCTGTTAAGGATGTTAATCACAGGATCAGTCTTCACATAACTGCCGCAGATTGTGTGAGGCGAATTGACCTAAAAGACGTGAAGAACTGTCGGTACATTCTCTTCAAGTGCTGGTCTGATCTTGATCCTGCGTTCAGATCACGTGCTGTTTACAGGCTTTTAAGTTACTGGAGCAAGTATGAACTTAAGCTTTTGTCCTTCAACGTGCCTTCTGAGTATGAGCAAGCAGTTGGGAAACTCCTTGAAAGATTTAAAAATGACTCATTTTGTTGGCTATATTTGATTGACACTGTGAAAGGATTAAAGCCTGAGAACCCAAACATGCCAAATATTGTGACTACAATTTATAAGAGCTTCTGCTCACTTGTCAACTTCAAGTCAGACTTTGAGCCGACTTCCCTTCACACTCTTGTGATTTGGCTTTATGAACTTGCTGTTTCTGTTGTCAATGTGGGTGACGTTGCCGAGGAGTATATTGATTATGTTCAAACTTCAGGCGTTGTAGAGGATATCAAAAGAGCCCACAAGGTTGTTGCTAGTCAGAGTACCCCAACATCTAGGCCAGACGCTATAAGTCTGAGTAATATTCTGAAGAGGGATAGACGTAGGCGTAAGGTTGAAACCTTTTCTGAAACCTCTTCAGACAGTGGTAGTTTTTCAAGTATTATTAGGAGACACTATAGTTTCCCTCCTGGCATCAGGTCACCGACCATATCTTTGAATGAGCCTGAGCGTTTCCACAGATCTCCCAAATTGGGGTTCAGAGAATTTGAACTTAAATCCCCCAAACTCTATAGTAAAGACTTTGAGCACAGGACTAATAAGCTCACATTAAAGGATGTTGAAATTTTAACCAGGGCCACTTGGTACGGTTCTGAAAGTGCAGACCCTTCAATCGCGCCTCCAGTTCCTCCTAATGCTCCAATGCCCCCACCATCCTCGCCAGTATTATCTAGGATTACTTCCAGACTCTCAAATTCTGATTCATGCAGTCCTGATGTCACTCCAGAACTTCGATCCTCAAAGGAACCTACGCTTCCCCCACCTCTGGTCTTAACTTGTGAATCCACTTTTAACAGGCGTGACCTTGGTCCTACGCTTCCAGGACTTGATATATCGGCTAAATTCCCAGAGTCAATTTCAAACCTCGAGTATAAGCTTAATTTCTCAACCGCAGACTCTGAGTCACTTGGGGATCGTGTCAGTAGTGATGCTGACAGTCAAACTGACAGAGTTAACTCACCTATTACAACTTATTCTAAGGATCCCCCATCTCTTCAAACTTCTAATACCTTGTTCAGTTCTACAAGCGAGTTACCAGTTCCTTCAGAATTTAATTTATCTGGTGGTCACTATCTTTTGACTAGGAAGAATTGTATTATAAACTGGTTAAAGGGTGATTCTGAGAATTCAACTGCTTTTATTTCCGGCTTTTCTCCTGACCAGCTTCCACAACTGACTGAGTTTTTCTCAGCTATGCCTGGATTTGTGGAACTTAGACCTACAAAGAGTAACAGAACCTGTTATGTTGAGTTTTCAACAAATTCTGAGGCTTTATCTGCTGTTGAATCCTGCAAAACTAAGTTCCCCACTCTTTCTGCTCAGCTTTCAAAACCTACAAAGCCTCTTTTTGAGGAGAAGGTCATCTTCGTACGGATGCTTAATTCTAAGTATAATTTAACCAAGTTAAAGCTTGTTTTGACCAATTTCTTCAACATTAACGGCTTCAACGTCAAAGAAATTCGTACCACCCACCCCTTCCATACTGACAATCCTGATGAACTGCATCGACTGGGATTTTATGTTGAGTTTGGCTTTGAGAACGCTTCTAAGTGTGTGATTCACAAGTTCATTGATGAGTACGGCTGGCCTATTACCATAAACCACGACCAGCTGGAGTTTCAAATTTTACCTTCAACTCCTATGATTAACAGGCCTGGTTCCAATTTTCCTGAGCCCCAGCCTGGCTCTGCTTCATCTCACTCTGAGGTTTCTGGTTCTGTTCATCGAGAGTTTTACTTATGCAATTTGAACTACAGCACTGATGAAACCCGGCTGCGGGAGTTCTTGGAGTCCAAGTTTGGTCCTGTTAAGAGCTTAAAGATTTGCAGGGATTCTGCTGGCAAATCCAAGGGCTACGCTTTCGTTGAGTTTGTTAACGATTTTGTTCTCTCTGATCTTCTTAAATCCACTTTAATTCTTGATGATCGTAAGCTTTTCCTTTCCAGGACCAACTCTAGTCAGGACTCGCTCCTTTCTGAGCCTCCTAAACCTCTCACTGACCGCCACTCTAAAAACAAGTACAAGAAGCGTTACAGGGACTACAAACATAGGCTGTTTGAGACTTACTCGAAGCTTAAGAAGAAAATCAAGCTCAACTAACGCTCTAATGTACTACTAAATTTTTCCTACTCTTACTACTCATAAATGTAACTTATCAATACACCCTAATACTATATAGTTAACAATATAACACCATAATATTATAATATTATAGCATAGTAGTGTGAGTTAAAGATCGAATCTTTGGTAAAATAGATGAAAGTGAAGTGTAAATAGAAAAGTGAAGCAATGCTAAGAAGCTAGATGAAATAGTAAGATGATGAGAAGTAAGTGAACTTATGAATAGAAGTCTGAGGTGTTGATAGATGAAATAGTAAGATGATGAGAAGTAAGTGAACTTATGAATAGAAGTCTGAGGTGTTGAGATAGGGAGTTTTAACTGAGCACGTGATTACACAATCCACAGCGACGGTTGTTATATTCATTGAAATGTTTGAGTAAATACTTGCGAATCATGTTTTTCCTTAAATACTGCATATTTCCTTCTTTTTCCTCGAACAACTGGGTTGGCGATCTAAATTTTATCGACTTGTAAGAATCCAACTTAATGTAATGGTGATAAACAGCTGATGTACCGTAAATAGGATTATAAATCAAAAACACAGAGTTTCCATATTTTGGATTCTCCTCTAGTTGCCAAAGAAATTCATCGTCATACAAAATCGCCCTTAGGTTACATCCCAAAAAAATGACTGTATAACATTTTACAGCGAATACTTCAAATTCATCATAAGACAACTTTTTGTCATCCGACTTTACTCCTTTTAACCTTTTCACATCAAAAGTTTCATGTGCAACGTCAAACCATCTAGTATCGTTGTCTACTATTTTTTCCATTCCCGATATGGGTTTCAGGTATTGTCTTGGTTTGTAAAGATATCTTAGAGTTGAATCTTTAAGTAGCGTTGTTGCAAGCGATTCTTCTTTGGTTTCGTAGATTGAAAGATATGTGACACTTTTATCAGGATATGCGGTTGACCATATGAGTTCAAAGTCTTCATCCATTCTCTCTACTACCGAGAATCCGTATCCTGGCTGGGCTGTGTACGTTTTGTAGTCTTTAGCAAGATGAATATCATATCCTTCTCCCTTATCATTAGAATTTATATCCAATTTGATTAAACTATAATCTATGAATATATTAAAAAGTTTCAACATTTCATGTTCAACTTTCCGGGGCCTGACACAAGTTAATTCTTTCGAAGTACGAACTTCTTTACTTCTGGATAACCAGTTGATGAACCTTCTGATAATAGAAAAACGACACCGAGGTTTATTAGTTGGGAATAAATTTCCCTCAGCTCCATACTTAAACAAAATATTTTTGACTATTTTTAACCTACGACTGAATTTTTCATCACCCTTTTCTGTGAATTTCCTAATTTCAGATATCCTCAATCCACTTTCCGAACTAATCATTTGGAAATATTTATGATTACAACAATTTTGAACCTCGGAGATGTACAAAATTCTCTCCAATATATGAAATGATAGGAAGAATGGGTGTCTGAAATATTTTTCCTTATCAAATTTCCAAAGCGTTTGAGACTTATAAATCAGCTCTTTTATTAAAAAAAGAAAGTAGATCATGACATATGGACCGTCCGAACGAACTATTAATTCATCTTTAGATGCACTTTGCCCATCTAATTTTATTATCTGTAAATCCCTCATATCAAAAATTTGATCTGTAATATCCACAGCGATCTTTTCCTTTCTTTCAACCTCTGTTTCTACAACCACAAGTCGGGCTATTTCAAGATATTCATGAACTTCAGGTTCGGGAGTTGAGCATACGGTTGAATCCTCACTATCACGATGATAACTATCATAATCTTCAATGAATCTATTTACTACCCTTACTATTTCAAAAATTTCTTCATTTTCATCCTCATCCTCATCTTCATCACTACTATCTTCATCACTACTATCTTCATCTTCATCTACTATTTCATTGAACTTAAGATCATTATTTTCTGAAATAATGATAACTAGAAACTTTTCATCTTTATTATAAATTGAAACGTTTTTTGCGAAGTTATTATCTTCAGAACTATGCAACGTTATAAATGGTTCGCCAGATTTAACCACATCTTTGAACAGGTAGCCTTCATTAGCGTCGAATGTCTTACAGAATTCTCCTTTTTCTAGTGTGAATCCTCTTGTTGATCTGTTATACACAGTATCTAAAGTAGTTAGTTTTTCTTCCACTTCCTCGTAGGTCTCTTGAATTTCATTATTAATCCAAGATAATTCTTCCAAAACAGTGTTGTTATCATCTCTTTGGCTAGAAGTGGTTGGAAATTCATAATCAAATAGCCTAATCATTCCCCAAAATGACCTAACTCTTTCAATAAAACAAGGATATTTTTGTTTTACTGATTTCCTAACACTACTATCCTCCATATCTTAAAGCTTTCTAATAATAGTTTATTGTAGGTGATGCTAGTTTATTCTAGTTTATAATTGTTAATTCCTATCATAATTGGCAGCTTTATTAATAGTGAGTATATGTAGTTAATCAACGAAAAGTGTAGTTACTTAATTACACAGCTCAATGTTAGTTTTGTATAGATATCACTTAAACAGTGTTCAAATTGACAATGAGACTATACTGATATTGAATATTATAAAATTCAAACCAATAGTTTGTTATTTAAGTAAATTTCAGTGTGTCTACAAAACACACGATTTTACTCTATCCAATTTCTGCTTTATTAAACAGTGTTGAAATCGATAATAAGATATTACTATCGAAGAATGTTATAAAATGATAAACGTGTTTTATACAGGTTCTTATTTCTAAAAGATATTCTGTGAACAGATACGTGGAGAGACCCCAGACCCACCAACTATTATCCGAACGAGGTACTCATAATTATGTTCTATCTAAAATCTTACCATATCTAGAACTTTTCGTACTCGATATTACCAAAAACCTGAGGTTAAGTTTGGACTAAACCTTAAATATCTTACAGAGACGGCAAAAAGGTCATTACACACTCCTCCTATGTTTGTCAAAAACAGTAATAGGATTGGCCAAACCTTTGGTATAAATATGATATAATGTAAAATTTAGAGTTTTAAAGGTTCCCCTAGTATTTCGACTCATTTTTATCTGTGGGTCAGAGGAGACTCAAAACTCCAAATTAAAATTTATTAACAGTAATCTGATTCATCACAATTTATAAAACGTCAGTTCAACCTAAATTAAAATTTACGGATGGTACATGATGAATAAAAATGACAAAAAATTATTTAAATCTTTTTCGTTAAAATTTGGTTCATTTCGATATTCTTCAGGTTCATTATTAAGTTGAATGTCATTGTCGACGTTTGCAAGCGATTCAAAATTATATCCTCCTACTTTATTTAATTAATGCCAAAATTAATAGAGAATGTTCTGATACCGTATTTAAAATATTAGGATAATTACAGGCTAAAAGACTAACTTTGCATCGGAATAACACTGATAAGAAAGGACTAGAGTACTGGAACAGGTCTCCATTGTTCGTACAAAGGGCACTGTTCCATGTACCACGGAAACCAAGAGTCGAAGTATACCCATAGTCATGTGGCCTGGATATATCGTTAGGCACCAAATTCGATTCTTAAAAAACATCTCGGGGGATTATTAGGATAATCTTAGGGAAATGTAATAATTAAAACGAATATTCACACCTCATAGGGGTTTAGGAACTCACCGAATCATGTTCGCAACTTGAAGTAATTGTGGTCGTCTAAAGCAGCAGAAAACCCATAATTTACATCTCTTTAAATTCATGAAGGAGTGATTTATTGTTAGTGATGGAATATCAAGTGGACAAAAACTGCCGACTGAAAATTTCTTTGCGATAATGGTCATTTTGAACAAAGATAAATGTTAAAGTAAATTGGGGCAAACACATTTAATAAACTAAAAATACACCTTGAATCAATAAGAACACATTTAAAAATGCCAACATACATTTTTATAATTCTTGGGCGACTCTATAAGGAATCCTCCTAAAAACATGTACACATCAACGAAAAATTGTTGAAATTAATTTTTTATTAATTTTTTATCTAAAAATTTTGATTTTTTACTAAAATTTCCTTCATCTTGACTATCTTATTATTTCCCATTTATCACATTTACACTGTTATTATTGCATTAATAAGTATATTAATTCAGGTATTATATAGTGTATAATATTATGTATATTTAAGATTCTTGTTCAGATTCTGTTTCATCTTCAGAATCGCCAGCAACTTCTACTTTTTTAAGGTACATAAGTGTATTACTTTCCAAGGTAATTGTCATCAGGCCTATTCTATCTTCCTCGTAAATTGAGACCACTTTTGCACAGTCATTATCTTCAAATCTGTGCACACTCACATAAGGATCGAAAGACTCAACTATTTCTTTAAACTTGTATCCTTCATTGGCCTCGAATGTTTTTTGGCATTCTCTTTTTTCTAGTGTGAAGTGAGTTCCTGATTGATCTTGGTTGATATTCAATGCGATCGGAATCGCTCCTTCTATTTTAACACCTCTATACCACTTTCCTTTACCAGACATTATTTCTTCCATAATTTTTTTGATTTCTTCTACCTTTTCATCCTTCTTTTCCATGGCTTCGAGACCTATTATCCTAGTCGTTCTAAAAAGTGACCCAAAGCTTTCAATGAAATCATCTGTATTTTCATTTCCAGTATTATTACTTCTATCCTCCATATCTTAAAGCTTTCTAATAATAGTTTATTGTAGGTGATGCTAGTTTATTCTAGTTTATAATTGTTAATTCCTATTATAATTGGCAGCTTTATTAATAGTGAGTATATGTAGTTAATCAACGAAAAGTGTAGTTACTTAATTACACAGCTCAATGTTAGTTTTGTATAGATATCACTTAAACAGTGTTCAAATTGACAATGAGACTATACTGATATTGAATATTATAAATTGTGAGGCTATTTATTCTGTGAGGGTATGCTTAATCACTCATATTCTTCATTTGATCGGGCTATTCCATTCTTGCACATTTCCCTTCACACTGCCATAATTATATAATATTCAAAGTATTATCATATATATACCTATCTAACCTTATTTTTATCATAAAAAAATGCTGAAATCAAAAATTTAATTTATTTACAAAAAAATTTGGGTGTTAAACCAAGTTTCCCTTATTATATTTTTGCGTTTTGTTAAAAATTATTGAAAATAATTTATGTCAAGTCCAGAAAACTTTAATTCATTATCTTTGGTGGCCGATATTAGTAAAATATCTTTTACGGGACTAATATATTTATTTTCTGGTTCCTTAGGTCTTCTGAAAACTAAGCATCCTTGTTGTTGTTCCATATTTTCATCAAGCTCTTTTCTGTAATCCTTGATTATTTTAAACAATTTTTCCCACTCACATAGGTTGTAAATATTCATATTTTCCAGCAAATACTTATCTTTTATCTTGAATGTTATGTGATATTTATTTTTAACTGGCAATTCCCGGTCCTCAACTTCCTCTTTCAGAGGTTCTTCCGGATAATAAGAAGGCGAAACTATACACCAAATAAGGATTCTACCAGTTTCACAGGGACAAATTACAAACTCCTCATTAGTCCCCAAGAATCTTGCTTTAAATCCTCTTCTCTTATTTATATGACCTTTGAATTTTTCAACAAACTCCAATTTTTTCTCTTTCTTCAGTAATCTCAAGGATATTCCACTCGAGCTATCACTATTGGTCAACGAGAGCAGTCTTATTCTGGAATCCATAGTAGTAACTAGTATGAAGTTTTCCTTTTTATTCCACTCAATTCCACTCACCGTCCTACCTTCCTTATTGAATCCCTTGTTATTCCTGCACATAAAAGTAGCTACGAGGCTTAGGTCCTTAACGTCGTAAACTTTAACTTCTCCATTTTGTGTACCTATTGCATAATAATTATGCCCAGTGGATAAGCTTCCTACTGTGACGTGGTTATCTTCGTTGGTCACCTTGGTCACACTGACTAGACTGTTTTTGGCTCTTTTTTGCCTATTTCCATTATCCACACCTAGCAATTTAAACTTTTCAATGGTTCCAAAGAAGCTTGTTACTATGATTTCATTTAGTATTGGAATATACACTGCTTCTACAAACTCATCTTCAATCATCTCCAACTGACCCAAAAGCTGAATCTTAATCTTTTTAGTTCTTTTTCTAACCTCTTTCCTGTCATGTGAGCCGCCATAAACATTGAAGTTTCTTTTATTTGAAATTTTACATAAGTTACTTAGTCTCCACACCTTTAATTTCTTATCATAAGAGGTCGTCACTAGCACGTGGTCTGACTTGTTATTGTCAAATGATTTTGGCATTATTTGCACGGACAAAATTCCAGCTTCGTGGGCTTTAAAACTCAAATCAGGTTCAATTCCCAAACTACTCCACCTTAGGATTTTCTTATTTTTGGTATTATAGGTCTCGTCTTCAGTCAAATGGTCCAATTCATCTCTGGTGAACGGGCTTAAAAGGGCCCAAACGTTTACAAATCCTTCTAATGTTCCTGTTATTAAGAAGTTTTTATCCTTTGATACGTAGAATACATTTACTTCATCGTCCTGTGTTGAACACCGGTTATCATACGAACTATCTCCATCAAGGTCGAATGATTTGTCGCTGTCACCAAAAACTTCAAATTCTTCTTGCTTAGCCTTCATCTTTATTTGTTCTATTATAGGCTCCTTATTTGCATCCTGTTTTGATGGTTCCTCATTTTTTTGATTAATCTTTTGTAAATCGCCTAAATCGGCTATAAACTTGTCAAGTCTGTCATGAGATTCATCATTTTTCGGATTTACACTTTCACGTTTATTTTCCACTTCACTAACACTAAATTTAACACTTAGACTTTTCCTACTATCAATTTTACTATTCTCACTTCTCCTACTATCAATTTTACTAGTCTCACTTCTCCTACTATCAATTTTACTATTCTCACTTCTTCTGGGCTCCTCAATAATTTTTTCAAAACTATAAAACTCTTCATTGGTCTCACTCTCTTCTGAATCTTCACTTCCAGATTTATTAAAACTTTTCAACTCCTCAGTTAGTCTTGTAGCCTTATTTCTAACATCAAAGTGAGCAATATAATGGGCTTCCAAACATTCCGTTCTGTTATATAGAGCAGATTTTCTGGCATGATGTTTCGGATCGCCCACTGGGATAACTGAATCTTTAAACGTATATTTACTGAACAAAGGTACAGATTTTAGTCTAGTTTGATATCCTTTTCTTATTGAATCAATGTAGCATTCGTCAGCCTCAGTTTCATCAGCAGAGCTTCCACCACCTAGTTCACCGATTTCTTTGTAGGCTACGTTCTCGTCAAAGTTTATACTCCTTTGTTTCATGTATGATTTCATATTTGGTAGGTCATTAACTCCCTTTCCAAATGAGTTTTGGGGTTTGAGCATTGTATGATGTTCGTACAGAGATTCCATTTCAATTCCACATTTCTCGGTAAATTTATTATTTATATAACATAATATATCAATAAATAATATATGTGTATATTAATTTAATGTTATATCTGAAATATATTTCTATGAGAGGAAAAATTACAAAATCACTGATCCACTTAGTTTGATAAGAAAGGAAAATTACACCAAAAATTGTATAAAACTATTACATACATTTAAATGTTTAAATACTCGTTTTAGGATACTGATTAAAACTTTATGATACAAATAAATCTCTGATCTATTTATTTAGTTGATCTTGTTGCATATAACATCTAAAATTTATTTAAATATATAAAAACTAATTTATTAAAATTTTTTATACCGTAAAAATGTTAATTATAAAGT
Source organism: Theileria parva strain Muguga (assembly GCF_000165365.1). NCBI lineage: Eukaryota > Apicomplexa > Aconoidasida > Piroplasmida > Theileriidae > Theileria > Theileria parva. The sequence goes on along the minus strand of NW_876246.1, from coordinate 1,772,419 downwards.
AACACTTACTTTATTGTGAGTTATGCTTACACACTATATTTATTTGGAGATTCCACTTTTAATAAAATTTAAAATTTTATTTTTATATGTTATCTAATTTACAAATAATTATGAATGTATTATTCGATATTGAGTGAGAAATTCGATGGAAGGATTCTACTTGATTTCAACATCAATAAACCTCTCGACTCACACTGTGACCTTTTCTACAATCTTTTATTGAAAGATATAACCGATGTGGTACGTCTATAAACTATCATAGACTTTATAGAAGCTTTACAATTCGATCATCAGTGTTAGAAACAGCAAAACATCTTTAAAGAATTTATCACACTTGATTTATCTTTTCCCTTGGTCAATTCAGCATAAATTCCTCCCTTCTACCATTAATTCTAATATTTATGATAAAAATCCTGAAAATGGTTCAGCTGTTCCCAACAAGGAGAAGAACCTCTTGAGTAAAGGTAACAATTTGATCATTAGATTAATGTTTCTCACACTGATTATTTATTAACTTTTAGAATTGGCCAAGTACATTAAGGCTTTTAAAAGGTTAGGTTTGATTTCAAGTGAATTACTGAACTTGAGGCTGATTGGGCTTACTAGCAGGAATAACTTAGTTTACTCTCGAGTCAGGGATCTTTGCATGAGTGGCGTTAAGGTCAAATTGGTTTGTAAAATAGGGCGTGAGATATTTGAATATGAGGGAAAGTTGGCATTCTTTGACAGGAACTTAAACATTCTATTACTGAATGAGATTTTTACTTACATAAAGTGTGTATTAGTTATTACATTAATTATTAACTATTTTACAGTAACGATATTATTGTGGCGATTGTTTATTAAATCACCTCGACACCATCTCTTTGAAAAATGGTTTAATTTCATTCTTGAGTAATTTATATATTCTAGCCTTACTTGCAGTTGTTTTTATATGTTTTACTATACACTTTCTCAGAATCTTAACCTCTCTTGCGTTCAAAAACCTCTTTTCACTACTTTTTTCTAGTTCATAAAGTGTGTTGACTGCCACGGTCAATAACAATGGGACATAGGATTTGATGTATTTAACAGTGTTGTAGTTGATTATTGAGGTGGTAAATCTAATCAAAAATTTCCAATCATCTCCGGTATGGCTAGTGTTTACGACGTAGTGGTTAAATTGGTAATAGAAATAAATTAGGAGGTCAATGTTCTTACTAACACTCCCAACTAACACATTAATCAATTTCAACAGCATATTACAGTAATCCCTTCTTTCACTATCTCCCTTTATCTTATTTATAATCTTCAATATTATTTGTACTAACTTTAGTATGTTATCTTTAACCTTGTCAGGTACGGTACGTTGGTTCAGTTTATACACTATTACATAGTTTAGTATCAAGTTATCTTCCACTGACTTAGAAAAATTATCTTCGGCACTCTTATTTATATAATCTTGGTGTTTGTTCAATAGTTCAATAATTCTTTCAAACAAATATAAGTTTTCGTCTTTACTGGCATTAATCAGTGACAACAGTAATATCAACTCATTCCTACAGTCTATAGTTTGAAAAATTGGCGTATTTTCATCCCTTTCAATCAGGTGATCCAATGTTATTAAAATCAATTCATTGTTAAGGTCCGTGTTATCTTTTAAAAATCTAAAAAATTAAAATACTACATAATGACTTACCTGTTCAGTTCATCTATCTCCTTCGATACACTTGATGAGCACCTAATTTTCAGCGATTTTATAACACACATAATTAACTTATATAATTTGTCTCCATCACAATCCGCTTTAAATTGGAATTTTCTGGAATTTAAGTAGTAGAGGATCAATTTAGATATATACTTATTATCTATTAAGTCCACATTCTTGAACACTAGTTCAATATCATCTTGTTTTACTACCAAATTACCTAATTCTTTATCAGGATGACTATCACTGTTTCTAGAATTAAAATATGATATAATAGCTTCCCTTAATATAGTCGATAGTGATAGTTTATTGTAAATATCAACATTTTTTATTTTCAAACACTTTATATATTCGTACAGAAAATACACCTCCCAATACTCACCATCTTCATTACCTGATTCACTTGTTTCATTACCTGTTTTAGAACCATTTTCCCGCTTTTTTAGGTAGTTTAACAACAAATTATTCACTAGAACACAGGTATTTTTCAACCCACAATCATCTTTGTCTGAGCTTTCAGCTCCATTTACAGTCCCACTGTATTTACATATATACTCTGTGAATATTGAATAGTATTTACTGAACATTTTAACTATTTTCATTTTTTCTCCAGAGTCTACAACTGTTTTGAGCCAGACTATAATATCAAATACGTTCTTTGCGTTACAAACCACTGCTTTACAGGTTTTAGAGACATTGAGTGGGAATTCGTAATTTAACACAAATAACAACAATTCCATCAATATGGTTATCCTTTCCACAAAAACAGACGAGGGTGAGGCCAATTTTCTAAATTTAGTGTTTATATTAGTTAACAATATATCTACTACTTCCTCGTTATCACGCCCAACTATATTATCCAGCAATGACCCTATATTCCTAAGTTTCTCGTTGTTAATTTTCTTATCTGTAATTAATTTTTTGAAACAATACATTGAAGTCTCCTTGTTAAGGTTCGGATAGTACTCGCTTAGTTCTGGAGAGGACAAATTACACAACTTTTCCTTCAAGTTTTCGCATTCAAACAACTTAATCCTAGTCAAAATGAATCCAGCGACCTCCTTACTTGTACAATTACTCAACAGTTTCGTTAACAACTGTTCAATTTCCATCTTAAATAATCTTAAACCACTCTCTTTTGGTGTTATTTCTTGTGTTTTATCATTTTTATGATAGAAATCTGCAGCAACTTTAAACTGTTCATTGTTTACCAGCATTATGTTGTATAGTATATTCAACATTATCATTTCATTCTTCGAAGTGTCAAAATTCTCCTTTACATAAACATAAACGTTGTATATTACTATCAACAAGCTCTTAATCAAATCCTGTTCATTTTCCAAGAATTTGTCTTCACTATCTTCGAGTACTTCCGTAGGGTCCACTTGTGGACTAAGTAGGGAAAGCAATTTTCTTGAGACCCGAATCAACTGTAAAAGCAGCGACAATCCTACCACATCGTCAGAAACTGAGATTTTTGAACAAAACAACACGAATTGTTTTGCCAATTTGCTTACATTCAACGTGTTAAACTCCACCCTACTAAGGTACACCACCACAATGGTATGTAGTTCCATATCAAACTCCTCCATTATCTTTAAGTTTTCCATTATTTCAATACTGTTAACCTCAAGTTCATTTATAGCCTTAAGAATTGAATAATTATTCAAATGGTTAATTTCAAATGGTTTCTGGACACCTGATTTTTCATTAGCGTCATGTTTGACACCATTCAAATCATTTTCTGACGTTTTAAGCTTTTTTCCAGAATTAGTCTTAACTGTATCTTTGTATATTATAAGCTTACGTTTCTGAACTCTTTCACCACCAATTTCCATATCTTCTACATCTTCATTTTGTCTATTTTTTGAATTTAAATGTATGTACTTGAAAATTGAGCTCAACTGGCTTATGCTGTTATACTGCAGTACTAAATTTTTTAAAAATCTATCCACTTCACTATCATCATTTTGCTTTGGTTTGTAGTTGCAGGATATATCATTGAGTAACGACAACGTTTTCTTTCCCAATAAATTGGTTGAAAATATTTGAAAATCTTTTTTTAAAAGTTCGAACAACTTCTCCATATTCTGGTCAACTAGTTCCAATTTTACGTTACTAACTACTGTCAGTAGTTTCCAGTAGTAGTCCAGTTCTTCTTTCAGCAGTTTACTTTGTCGTTTATTATTCCTTTCCCTATGATTACTGTTCGATGAGGCAAATTGCTCGTAGAAACGAAATAGTTGACCGAATATAAACTCCATCGATTCTGTAACAACACTCAAGAGAAAAGTCTTATCCTTAACTACCAGTAATATGTTATAATAGGATTTTATTGCAATAAGTGTTACTTGGGGGTTACTTGTCTTATCATCTTTCTGGGGAAATTCAGTAACATACGACATCAGTTTACTGCAGATAGTTTTGATAGTTTCTTGATTTTCAGGTATATTTTCAACTATTTTTGGTAATAACAGAAAAAACCCGTACGTTTTTTCATTTTTTACGGTCTCCTTTTCCTTCTCAACATTGTCTTCATTACTAAAATTGTTCATTAAATGTATAACATTATCTTCTACATTTCCCTTGATTACTTCAAATATATTTTCCTCAATCTCACCCAAGCCATTAGTTGTATTCTCTATACACTTTTCAGAAGTATTCATAACCTTTGAGTTAATCTTCTTAAACTGATCCAGATGATAAATGAACACGAAGAGTTGATTCAGGAACTTAGTGTTAATAGGCTTGTTTGTGAATTTTATTACTCTGAAAAGGACCTCTATTCTCTTCAATATCACAGAAAGCGTCTTAACCAGCGGCTTCAGATCATTTTCACTCAAATTACCGGAACGATTCAAGAGATTTTCAAATATGGTTATATCAGTCAACAGCAACTCTGTCAATTCATTCAATTCATTACTGCTAAACGCTATTATCTCATTTTTATTATGGATTTGTGAACCATAATTAAAATATAACGCTGAAGTTAGGTGTAAAATGCTCCTCAGTTTCTCCTCACATGTTTCTAAATCATCCTCCTTTAAATTCACCTCTCTTTCATTGATGTTAAAGTGAATGAGTTTTAAAAACACTGGGTTATAAACTGAAAGTTTTGTTCTTTTTTCTATGTTCAATATCAAACATCTGAATAGGTCATAATGATGACTTTTCAACTCTTTTTTCAGTTCTTCTTTACCATTCTTATTGACTTTTTTAGGGCTTAAATAGTTTGAGTAATCTTGTAACAATTTACAAAGGAGAAAAAATAGTATATTTTTAACTTCGTTACCACTTTCTGCTATCTCAGAACTCTTTTGACATGGCTTAGGGGATTTTGTGTATCCTAAAAATGATAAATAGGTTTCTACATCTTCCTTTGTCAGTTCTAAAAGATTTTTATCACTGAATACTCTTGTTTTATCAAGAATGCCCTCATAGTCCATTTTCTCTAGACATTCTTTTCTGATTCGAAGGGGGTTTACTGTTATTCCTACTATTTATAAGGTTCATTTTAAATTAAAATATAGATTCTAAAAAGGGTATTTTTGTTTCAGATTTAAATTGTATTTTTAAAGAATCTCAAGAAACAATTGATATATTACAAACGAAAAAGTTTTAAATATGATAAGTTATTTCTTATATAAAACAGCTTTAAAAATATATAATACACCGATTTTAAAAATAGAATTAAAATAATAAATTATATGCTTTTTGGAATAAATGTGTTGTGAATAACCCTCTCTAGTGTTTTATCATTTATTTCTCAAAAATTTTAAAAAATTTAACCATACATTTATTTAAATTAAATTATGGTTTTAAATGACGATAAAGAATCCAAATGTGTTACTGATTCTTCAACTAATGACTTAACTGGTGTAAATGATAATGGCTCCCATTTAGTTAAAAAGGAAGATATTGAATCCGGACCTAATTTTTTAACACATTTAGGATATTTCGAAGTGATAAAGGAATATTTTGACTTATCAACTTCTGAATACTTTGAAAGATGTTTAGCTGCTCTTTATCCATATATGTGTATACACATAACTCCCCGAACTCTTCTTAATAATTTAAAGGACCCCAATAGGTCAATAAGTATTGACATAGAGAAATTTCCAGTATTTTCAAATTCTCCTTCTGAGGACCAAATTCAGGTTACTCTCCCCAATGAAGATGAGATTGAGTTAAACTTGTCAAAGTCTTCACAGGGTACAAAGGACTCTAATTCTATCACAGATGGGATCAAATTGGAATGTAACTCCAAATTATACAAAACTTTGTGCTCAATGACACAGTACCCTGACCTTTATGGTCCATTTTGGATTAACATTATGGCCTCATCTTCATTGTTCTTTTCTACCTGTTTTAGTGAGAGATTAACTTCATCCAGAAGTTTGTTAACTCTTGTTCCTTTTTTTGAGCTTATTTTCCTCTCTATTAGTTGTACTTTTTTGATGGCATCTTCAATTTTTTTATGTAATTATTACTTTGTTAGGAAAATAAATTTGAAGGTTTTTGTTGGTTTCCTCTCGGTTTGTGGTTACACACAGATTCCGCTTGCTCTTCTTTGCAAATTATGTATTTTAATTAGTCTTCTCATGTTTTTCCATCCTCTTCATTATGTCCTGTTAACCCTCAAGGTTTTCACATACTTTTACTTGTTTTTTTCCACTTCTACCACTCTTTACATTTCTCTTGGGCCTCTTGACACACCTAGAAATACATTTAAATGCAAAACCTTTTCTGTTTTATCCTCATATCTTGTGCAAAGCTTGTTCCTCACACTGATACAAAAGTATATTCATTAACACTCTTTAATCTTTTATTTTAAACTATACTAATACACATAGCCTAATATATATCGTGTATATTAATTGTAAATTAAATTATTCACAAAATTTGTTAAATCTTCACGGGTTTGGATGATGTTTGGGAGAATCTCGTCTTTCAGTCCCGGGACTTTACTGATCAAGTGTTCTGCAGTATCCTTGGAAAATATGAAATATTTGAAGTTCTTGAGCAAATAATCACCAGCATTTTTATCATTATTTCCATCAAGGTAACCTGATAAACTATTCTTCAGTATCAAACAGGAGCCATAAAGTGTCATTGGTGGCATTTTGAACAGATTATACTTGGAGCTTTTATCACAGTTATTGATTCCACTTGTTGTTGGACCGGGGAAGAACTGAAATGGATAATAATCTTTGGTGAGATTTGGTAATGAGCCTCCAAACCTTTCCTGTAGCTGGTTAGGATTATAAAGTGCCAGTAAAGTCTCTGACGAGTTTTCCCTCAAAACAACAATCTTTTTCAAAATTCGATCGGGTAACACTCCTTTTAAGGACTTCATTATCATATTGATCAGATTGGGCGAGTTTATCAAGAAAATACTATTCAATCTCCCTCTATACTTAGAGTTCATTATTTCAGTCAACTGTATTATCATCTGGACTGGGAGCTGAACAAATCCTTTGTTATCACAATCGATCAGAACGTTGTAATTTTCACATTTACCACCAACGTGTAGGTATCTAAAACATCGTTACAATATTGAAAGTATATTATAATATATAACCACTAACTGTTAAACTCATGTGAATAATACCTGAGGAAAAATTCAAAGCAGAAAACCACTAATTTGACCAACTTCTCCATTGGAAGATCCTGTAACTTGAATACGTCGGCCACCAAAGTCGGTCGGCACTTTTTGTCTCTTCCAAACCAATACAAACAACCTTGATTCAACTCATCCTCTATATCCATTAGGGTGGCCGGCAACATATTGGATTTTCTAAACTTGTAATTCATAAACAAATGGTCCAAAGTCTTCTTGAAATCAAATTTGCTCGAATATAGAAACCTGAGTAATTCAGGTTCCATTGAATAAAGCCAATCTAGACCTTCTTTATTTGAATCATCTTTCAAAAGATGATCGTTAGCGATAAACTTCATAAAATCTTCCACTAAGGCCTCTTCGTGATCAGTTATTGGCACATTGTTAAAGATGTTACGATTTTCACCATTTATTACATCATCAGGTGTAGGTTCATATAATAAAACCGACTCATCCAATGCGTATAGATTAACATGGGAAGTAGGAATTTCTATATTTCCGTAAAGAATTGAATGTGTAGAATTAGTCTCCATTTTCAAGATAAATACCTTTAAAATACGATAAAAAGTGACAGTTGGTGTTGATACGCATTTCTACTACATGAAATCGCGGATGATTACATTAAACTAAATATTACGATAACTTAGCATTTATTTTACACACTTAATTTATATTTACAAATTACAAACGATTAATTTATACGATTTATAAATATTTTACAGGTTAAAATTGCTAATTTTCATTTTCATTTAATAATTTATTGTTTATGGTGCATTCAGAAATTAGTTTTTTAAATAACCTATCAAGAAAGACTTTTTATATAGATAATAAAAATCGAATAAAAATGAATTATTGATGTTAATATAAAATGTGTAAAAATCTTAAATAAAAATTTATAAAAAGTGTATCTGCCCTATGGAATCCAATTTTACTCTTGATATTTATTTAAGATTATATGAACATACAATTAATTTAAATCAATTTATTGTCTCATTTAAAATAGAACTTTGATTAATTTAACTCAAATATGTCTATCTCTGGGTTAAACATTTGTTCTAACTTATCAACTGAACACTGGATTCTTGAGAATTACACAAACGAAACTCAGGATAAACATTCCCATGAACGTATTTCAAGCTTAGAAAATTCTTTTCATTATTATTGGAATGTAAACAATTGGAATAATTCCAAACTCAAATCTAAAAGTAATAATTTCACTGGTAAGGACATTTAATCTTCTTTTCATTTATAATTGATATAGATAAACTTTCTGAATCACTGAATGAAGATTTAATTCGGATTGCAGAATGTTTGATCAGTTTTATGGATGATTTTAATCTATCAAATTCCTTTACTGATTTTTCGTATGAATTTAAAACCTTGAAGGGCTCAATTTTAACTTTAATACGTGATTCAATCTTTATGAGTTTTTATAATATTCAAAATTGTTCACATTTATTCCCACATAGTTGTTTTACCATATATTCAAATAAAGGTAAATTGAATCTTTACATTTACTTTTAGACCTTAACTTCTACGAATACGTTTATGGATTACTCAGAACCACTTTATGTAAACCATTAAACTGTAGAAAGCCACCTCGTTCTGATGAGTTGAGTTGTATTTATACACTCGACTTTTCTGAATACTGCGGAACCTTCGGGTCGAACTTTTGTTATACAAATCGTTGTTATTTGGGTGTTTGTTGTTGCAGAAGTTGCTGTAAAGTGATCGACAGTCTGGATAAAAATCATAAAGATCCTCTTTCTAGTGATAACCTGGTAAAACTATTAAAGAACGAACAGAACTGTTTGATTAAATTCCTGATTCATAATAAAAAATCCCCAACTTTAGAGTATGAACTTTTGAAGATAACTTCTAATTCTTTGGTTCTAAAGGCCAAAATTAAAGAAAAACTACATCACCTACTGAATGATAAGAATTCAACTTTAAGATCCTTATTTACGTTCAGTTTTGTAATGATTAAAAATTTCGAGGCTCTATTCAACTGTGGTTTGAATACTGAGAATAACAATGTAAATTTTGCATCTATGGCTCTGGATCTTCTTTCTGAGTATTCTGAGCTTTGGGGAACATTGAGACTTCCATTATTTTCATTTGCTTTTCTAAAACCCAACAGTCCTGGTTTTGGTGAATTCAATTCATCAGGTTTCAGCAGTTCTGATATCCATTTTAGGGGAGACTCTTCTTCTTTACAAACGTTTTCATACTCTCCGTTAGTACTTCTTACGAATAGGTTTAAAAATCTTGGCACAATTTCCGATGGGCTGTTTGATGAGAATTCTAAATTGATTTATTTACAAGACTCAGTTAAGAAGTACTCTAAGTCCGACTCAAAAGCGGCTTTGAATAATCAATTTTCAAGGTATTAATTATGACTAATGTAAATATTCAGAGAGATGATTAAGATTGTTAGAGGATACACGTTGGATGAGATTAAGGTACTAAACCGCCTAGCCTATTGTGAAAGCTTGAGGGACAAGTGCGGAAACTTTGGAGATGTTTATCGAAAGTATCTAGAAAAAGCAACCTGTTTGAGACAAATCACTGATTTTTCAAGCACTTTTGGCATTTATCCTGAGTTGTCAAAGTTTTCTAACACTAATAACTTTTGTCCCCTGAAGGAGGTCAACGGCAAAGTGGTTCCCAGAACTGGGGTTGAATCTTTGGTTCTTACTGAAAAGACTAAAAATGACCTCCATTCGTTTTTGTCTCAAGAGATTTGTCATTTTTTTGACATACGCAATAAAAGGCCCTCGGTAGGACTTGTTATAAAGGGAGACTCTGGAGTGGGTAAAACTTCACTGGCTCAATGTTTAGCTCAAGAGATGAACAGTGTATTATTTTCATTTAATGTTTTAAGCTTTCTAAGACCTGAAGTTGGACTTTCAGAGAAGATTATACATTCTTTCCTTTATAAAATTTGGACTCAGTTTTCATCCTCTAAACAGGGTAATAAATGTTTCTAAATTTCAAAATTTAGGCCCTAGAAGGGACTCGGTGAAGTGTGTAATACTTTTAGAGGGGTTAGAAGCCCTGAAAGGAGAAGAAGGATACCTTAAAAGGCTAATTTCTTGCATTTGTAGAGAGTTGGATGAATTTAAACTAAGAGCCACTTTTGCGTTGGACTATTCAGTTTTATTTGTAACGACATGTCAAGACTACTCTGAATTGCAGGCTGAACTTCTCCAGGTATTACATACATATCTAATTATTCATAATTAGGAAGGACGATTTTCTGAAAGGCTGGAGTTATCTAAGCCAGAGATGGATGAAAACACGGCCAGGAAGTGTTTTGAGTTGTTTTTGAATTTGAGGTGCGATATTCATGATCAAATGGACAAGTTGGTTCAACACATTAAGATCAAAAACTATCTGTCCCTTTTAACACCTCTAAAAATAGCTGAAATTTCGAGAAACGCGGCTTTACAAGCTTTCACAGAAATTATGAGCAGATATAAAGATTCTGAGCATATGGAAGATTTTGGAAAGAATTTAATTAGTTTGGAAACAATTATAGCAGTATTAGATTCTAAATTTAGTTAGTTTTAAATGATCTGATACCAATGATTGGAATCCCTCAGTTATCCTGTGGAATCATTCTTGTTTTAACCGAACAGTGGACAATTTTCAAGTAATTTTCATTAAAATATTTTTTATCTTGATCACGCATATTTTAAAATTTGTGAAACTAAAAATAACCAGATCTTGGGGTTTATATCTAAGTAGATCATGTTAGATTTTTCGATTTATGGTGTCGCTTCAAACTAGTCCAACGTAAATGTGTATTTTTAATTTTGTACCATAAATGTTTATTTTCTTACTACATTTCCAAATGATTAAATATAAATCATGTACTAATCTAATTTTTATCTTTAAGCCCATTTAATGTGATTCTTCGACCGAATGATGGCAAAATTTAATAATTCACTAGGTATAAAGGTATTTTCAGACCAAATTAAATTTTCTGAAATTCCATCTGATCTCTTAAGGCATTTGAACCTGAAAAATCACAAGAAGTTATCTAATTACGAGGAAAATGAGCCTGATCTATCTCTGGATTCTGTTTATAATGACTTTTCACTCAGATTACCATTAAATCACTTGCTAAGGAACCAGGGATTGAAATACGACACCTTAGTTGGGGTAAACATAAGATCATTTAGACATAATCCCAACGAAGATAATAATTTCAAGGCTTACAAATTGTTCGGAACTGATTTCAACTTGGTTTATTTGAACCCAAACTCGAGTCCAGAATTCCAAAATTCAAATGATCCCAGTTACTATCACTTGTTCTTATCATTACTTAGTTCCGTGAACTCTGTTTTAGTGGATCCGAGTGATTCTAATTTGAATGATCTAAAAATCTCATGTGACAATTTCGATAGTTGCTTGTTTTCAAGAGAAGCTAGTAACTACATTTCTGACATTTTGAAACATTACCAAAGGATTGGAGCTGTAGAATTAAGCCGAGATTACCAAATGAACCATGAAAATGTTCAAGGAGTTTCTTTACTGGACAGTAGCAAATTGGTTAGAGCAGGGTCCTCAAAGTCCGACATAGGGTTTTCATTTTCCCCTTCTGGCTTTTTGATGCCCTACCATTTGGGGATTCTGAGTCATCTGTGTGATTATAATATCATAAACTGCACAGTTCCACTATCAGGAGCTTCTTCAGGCTCACTTTCAATCTGTTATAGTGTTGTTATGAATTCCTTTACAAATTGCATGAAAACTATTGAATCAGCGACATCTAGATTGAGGCAAAATGATGTGAACGATGTAAATTCTGTAAAGGGTGAACACCTGGATACTATCTTGAAGGATGTTTTGTATGAAAGTTTGGTTGAGGGCAGCAACGAGTTTATAAATTCTAGAATTGGAAAGATAACAGTGGCATATTCGATAATTAAGCATCTAAGATTCAGGGCCAAACAATGTAGTAATTTCACCAGTGTTTCCGATTTAGTTGACTGCTTAAGAGCCAGTTCATATATCCCAATGTACTCATCTAAAAAGCCAATGATTTACAAAGGAAATCACTGCTATGATGGGCAGCTTGGTCTGTCTAAATCCTTGGGATGCCCAGATACAGACTCAAGAAGAACAATACGAGTAAATCCCTACCAATTCACCAGTAGTTCGATATCTAACCAGAACCTCCTTAACGAGTTCATCACCCCCCATTTAACTGGAAGGGATGAATTTCTAATGTACTATATACGCTTAAAATCCCTAATATATCAGCTTTGTTTGAGAGAGATCGCTTTAGAAAATTTAAATATGGCCACGGAATTCCCAAAAGAACTTACACACTGCATCAATTTGTACCATAATATATCGCCACGATCACCCAGTAAAATAAATATTATTAAAAATTTCAACAAGAACTACAAAAACACTAGAGATTACACTAACTTATTGGCACTCTGGAACTCTGAAAAGCTGTTAGACCTATTCGTCTTGGTTGTTATGTTTGAAAAAATACTGCAAGTTGATAAATATAATGCTAAAAAATATCAGCTGGACTCAGTTTCGGATATTTTAAAAAAGTTTGGTACAAACAACCTTTTTAAAAAATCGATACAGACTTCATCAATGACGTTACTAACCTATTTATATCTGAAGATTTCCAGATATTCCCTTTCAACGCCTATTCCACAGATCCCAGACAGTTTATACCCAATTATTAATAGGAATGTTGATGACAACAACCCCAATAAGGAAAAGATAAATATTTTGAAGAACCTTTTACTCTTCATCACTCCACCCTTCACGTTACACTACTCTTATTGCGATTCAAATGAGTTACTTCGTAACGCTTTGTCACGGAGGAAACTATTTGGTATTTCTTTACATTCTTCCGACGAATTCCAATTAAGATTCTTTTATGATTTAGGGAAAACGGACTCTTTTCGCTGGGTGATTCAGGAGTACATTAAGTTTGAAAATTATGTTTATTTAAAAATTTTGCAATTGATAATTTCAGACTCTCCTGATAACAATAATTCTAGCGGTGGTTCAAAAGAGTTTAAAGTGGACGATGACAATTCTTCGGAACCATTGCATGAGATACAAATGAAATTGGTCAGCGACACATTGAGCATGGTTGACAGCTTGGGTTTGGAGACTCAGCTCGTCACTGATTCTGTACATTATAAATTTTTCAAAAAGTTGAATTTTTCAATTCGAAATTCCATCTTGTCAAACTGTATTGACCCTCACTTTTCACACATTTTTACACATTCTCACTTTTGGAATTTTAACAAACATTTTAAAATTTGACTTTTACTATACTTATTATTTATTCATGGGATAGCTACTCTTTTTAATCCTATTTTTCGTTCCTTTTTATTATTTAATTATTATTTATAAGTGATGAATGCGCCTTTCTCTTCCTGAGGAGTGTTTATCCCCTCAAAATTATTGGTCGTGTACTCAGAGTACTCATCCCCTCAAAATCTCTGAAATACACATTTTTGTACTCGAAACGTTAAAATAAATTGATTTTTAATATACTAGTATCAATTAATAAATATTTAAATCACTTAATAAATATTTATATCAATTATTGAACGTTTTTATCACATTCGACTTGTGTTAGTTAAAATACATAGAATTTCTCGATTAGACCATTTTTAAATAAACCAATTTAAAGTAGGTTCGATGTTTAATCATTTTAATTCGCATACATCGATTGCATTATTTTAATATAAACATTTTTTATGTCTGGTGGCATAAAACCATAAACAAAATCTAACCCCAAAGTTAAATTCAAATGGATATTTTGAAGAAATCTAATATATTATTAATAATATATGCCATTTTCTCTCTTGGATTATCGATATGGGCTGGATACGACCTATATTACGTAATAAATCCTCAAAGTAAGTTGTTTTATATTATGAGTATTAGATGAGTGGGGAAGTCAACCTAATACAAATCAAAAATTTGATAGTCTAGTTATAGTAAACGATTTCGACGAATAATATAAATTATTTAGTTATTGAACCACTAAAACCACACCATCCCGGTTCAAGTATAGGTATTTTTGTTATTAACTTACTTTTAATTCACTCTTTAACAAATACTGTTTAGATGATAAAAGGAATGAGCCATCTCACAAAGTTGAGTTACAAGATAAGAACAAGCTCTCTGAGTCAGACGAGAGAAGGCTAATTAAAGAAGATACTGATAACTTTCTAAAATCTATTAGAGGCACTCCCAGAATACTGGCCAACATCTACGATTTAACCGAGATTGGACTTGACAAAGATATCATTAAGCAAAGACTAATCAAAGAGGACACTAAAGAATTTTTCAAATCCCTGGAGGGTGAAACCTCAATATTGGTTAACATATTCGATCTCGACTTTGGTCCTGACAAAAAGGTCAAAGAGGCAGAATTGATCAAAAAAGACACCGAAGCGTTCATAAAATCGATCAAAGGGAGACCTATAGTTTTATCTAATTTGTTTGAGCTAAACTTTGGGCCTGATAAAGATATTCTTGAGCAAAAACTGATAAAGAAGGACACTGAGGAGTTCTTAAAGAAGATCAAGGCCGACCCTATACTCCTAAACATTTACGACCTTGTAGAGCTTGGAATTGATAAAAAAGTCCGGGAGGCTAAGTTAATAAAAGAGGATACTGATAAATTTTTCGAACCACTTGATGGGAAAACCTCGGTCCTCGTGAATCTGTATGACAATAAGGAGCTTGGTCCTGACAAGGCTTTGATTGAACAGAAGCTGATAAAAAAAGATACTGCTGACTTCTTGAAAAAGATTGAGAGACAAACTTCGGTCATTGCTAATCTGTACGATATTGAGAGAATGGGTATTGTTAAAGGTAAAACCCCAATGTCCAAGGATGAAATTGAAAAGTTTGTAAAGTCAATTCATGATACTTCATCAATCCTGGTTAATATATACGAGCTTAGCGATCTGGGTATAGATGAATCTGTAATTAAGCAAAGACTAATCAAAGAGGACACTAAAGAATTTTTCAAATCCCTGGAGGGTGAAACCTCAATATTGGTTAACATATTCGATCTCGACTTTGGTCCTGACAAAAAGGTAAAAGAGGCAGAATTGATCAAAAAAGATACTGACGAATTCATTGAGGCGATTCGAGACACTCCTACAATTCTCGGTAGTATATACGATTTGAAAGAATTGGGTATTGATAAAGTAATGAATAAACCAGAACCAGATATAAAGCAGATTCCACCTAGGCCTGATTACGAGAAAACTCTAGAGGAAGATAGAAAGAAAGGCCCTGCACTTGAAACGGACCACCTGAAAGAAAACGAAAAGAAATTGGAAAGAGACACAGATTTGGTGAGAGACCCAAAAGGAGAAAAAACTCAAGAAGAATTAAACAGGGAAAAAGAAAATTATAAGGGAAAGGATGGTCACGGAGGTGGTATGGAAACTGAGAATGAATTTTTTGGGTAGAGTGTATAAATAAAAATCACTTTAGTAGGAGTCTAAAAGTAATGTTTAAAGTTTATAATACTTGTTAACTAGATCTTCATAATCCACTTCATCCGTCTCGTTGCATAAAACACTAAAAATATAATATATTTTTTTAAATACCTAAAAAATCTTTCAATTTCCGTTTCTGACAAGTATTCTCCTACGTTTGTTAAGAGTCTCTCCAGCTGTTTCTTACTAATTCTGCCGGTGTTCTACAGGAATTTAATTTATATATCCTCACATTGGGATCATAGAATCTGAACAGTTCAGTTAGGTTTGCGTGTGTATCTTCAGGGTGGACGATGGTCTTCAAAAACGCCTTAAAAGAAGTCAAATCGCACTGGCCTCCAGTCTTCTGCTTAAAATCTGACATTTCTTTAAGGGAAGGTGCATAACCCTACGGTTTAATTAATTTATTCAAATTCCACTTAGAAAATGTAAAAATATTTAAAACAAAATTAAAAATACTTACCAATTCACACACCAATTCGTTTAAAACACTACTGGGAACGTAACCTCTTTCGTCCTACTTATTTGTAAAATAATATGAAAAATACCGAGTATGACGAGAACAAAAGTTCCACGTTACTACCAGCTTCCGAAGCCATTTAAAACAATATTTTACAAAATAAATATAAGAAATTGGAA
The DNA here is from genome assembly GCF_000165365.1 of Theileria parva strain Muguga. Lineage (NCBI taxonomy): Eukaryota > Apicomplexa > Aconoidasida > Piroplasmida > Theileriidae > Theileria > Theileria parva. The sequence continues at coordinate 1,755,960 of NW_876246.1, read as the reverse complement.
AATCAAAATTTAAGAACTTTCTAAACACTATATAGTATTATAAAGTGGTTAAGATGTGCACGATAAAACTATCAATATATTGGGAAATAAATTAAAAAATCGACATTATGAATTTAAACACAGAGAACGAGATATGCGATCATTAGTAATCCTACAAGGGAGAGAAACCCGGTATAGGCGTAAGCTCTTCTTCGCTCTAAATAATTTACAAAATTATTTCTACCATTACCTGAAGTCATATTTGGCGTGGATTCGTCATTTCTGAAGAGGTCAAAAAAGGACCCTGTATTGTTAGTTCCAAATGCGATAGGAAAAATAAATGAAAAAGGAAATGATCCAAATGAAACTGATATTCTGTTCTCATATCCTCGAAAAAACTAAATATACACATCTCATCATATCATAGATATATTATATATTATACAGTCGTATATATGATAGATAAATGAGTAGCAAGTACTGAATTTGGTCTTTGGTTAGATGTTGATCTCTGTGCTTTCGGTCTTGGTTCTTCTGGCTTATCTCTGAATATTTATTAGAATAAATTAAAAAATATTTTACCTTGGATCAGTTTGATTTTGGCCATGGCCGTATAAGGGTATAACATTTTCTCTTGAAATTCCTGATTGGCATATTGGACACTGATAGTTCCTGCGGTTCATCCAGGAGAGCAAACAGGACCAGCAGAACAGGTGGCCACACCTCGTAACAACGGGATCTTTAACTTCATCAAAACATATGTTACATTCAAACTTTGAGTTGGGAGATTCTTCAGGCTTTTTATGTTCATTTTCAGTTTGTCGTTCCTCCATTAGGTTCAATAAAACTTTTGTGTTTAAATTTATCTTTTAAATGACATTTTCTTTATCATTTTGAAATCTTAACAATGGATCAATTTTCTGGATCCAGTTATGCTTCGGACAAGAACTCTAAAAAATAAAATAATCGCAGGTATAAGAAACTTTAATTTAGTCAGTTATTTATTTTAAATTAATTCAAGAATAAGTTTAAATACAATGAATTAGATTCTACTGTGATCATAAGTTCTAGAGTGAGGTGAACCCTAGCTATGGTAAAATAAAATCATAAACACAATTATTTAAAATGTATTTTAAAATTAAAACAATTAAATATCATTGGATTTAATTTATGTTGAAATGGTTTGGGTTCTTAAATATGCTTCAAAAATAAGCGAAACTTCCATTAATCTGTGATCCTGAAAGTATCCTCCAGTAATATGTAGTGAATTGGGCCTATTTGAATTCCTAAGAGGCAAACTGAGTGAACATAGTCCTAGTATTGGTGAAATAGTCAGAAATAAGTCCAACTAAAATTTCATTTTGACTTAATACTTCTTACCATGTAAACGTTTTTAGATTGTAATTCTATATTCTTTTTTGGCAACACTTCTGATGTTGACGGTGTTATGAAAAATTCCACTTCGCTGAACAGTTTATTCTCTTCCACCCATTTGATCATCTCTTCTCTCTGGTCCTTTAACAACCCTTCAATATTAAATTCACTCAGCTTTACATATTCCCCTAATAACATTATAATATCAACACTTTATGGTTATTTTCACATTATATATAACTATAACAATACTATAATAATAGTATGGTTAATGGATGGGTGAGTACCTAGTAAAAATCGTTCTTGTATTCTTTTTTCAAAACTTAGTACTAAATCAGTAACGGTGGTTGATTTGTTTGACGAATAAGGATATTGATTGAACCTTCTAACGTTAGTGGTAGTTTGCTTCGCAGTTTCCAAGTAATAAATTGCAGTCAACTTATCCAGGGGTGGAATGGTTAATTTTATAACCTCTGCTCCTAATTCTGAGGTTATTCTAGCAGCATTCTCCATATTAACTTTATTCTCCTCATCAATAAACCCCAATTTAAAAATCTCCTCGGAATCAAACATACCGATTTTTACATTCTTCAACCCCTTCCACATATCCAACGGTACTAATAATTTATTAACTCCCTTAATACAAATAAATAATTCTATAATTTGACAAATTAACATATGTTAGAGTACATAACAAACTTTTTAGGTTGTTAAAGTTGTGTAAAAGAGCGAGAAAAGATTGTTTAATAAGGTTTGAATCATATTCACTTAGCATATCTTTGATATCATAACCAGAGGTAAAATAAGCTAGATAAACTGCTTCATAGACAGTATTTGTAATAAATCCAACAGTGTCAAAATTCGCCGAAAGTTCGTGCATTCCAAACCTGCTAACAACACCTTTTGAGGGTCTGTAGCCGACTGCATTGCAAAAAGCTGCTGGGCACCTGACTGAACCACCAGTGTCGGTGCCAATTGCGACGGTAACGGAGTTTCCTCCTACTGCAACTCCTGAACCACCTGATGAGCCTCCGACAATATACTCTTCGCCGTAAATGCTCTTAACTCCTGTAGTATTTGCCCCAAGGCCAAAACCGTTAAGTTTGGTCTTACCAACCAGTACCATCCCTGCGTTAATAAGTGACTCTACTGCAGTTGCCGTGAAACTGGGTTCATAAGGCCCAGTTGTGGCTCCTAAAGACAGTTTTATAAATATTACACATACCATTTTTCAGTGGTATCCCCTTAACTGCCACGTTATCCTTTATTGCAAGTGGAAGACCGAACAAGGGTATTTTATCCCGTTCTTCGGCCTTAATTCTTTCTACCAAATTCACTACCTGATCAAATATCTGATACTTATTCAACACATATGAATAGGCTTCATTTTTGTCGAGAATTTCTGGGTCAACTTCCTCCTGATTTTTTAGTGATTCCAGACATTTTTTAATATACTCCCAGGCTTTTGTGTTCTCAAATGAATTATGTGTTGGTTTTCCGGATAGTCTGGAACATTCCTGAAAAAACTCCTCAATGTAACTATTTATTTCAGACTCGGTATAACTCCTTGATTCCTTAAAGATCTTTAAATTACACTTTAGACCCATATTTTTAAAATATGATTTAGTTAATAAATATACAACGTATTTTCTAATTATAGATTCTGTATGGGACCACCCTATTTACCATTTTTTGGAAAATTTTTATCTAAAATAATCCTTCAAAATCTAAAACTTTTAAAATATCGAAAAATTTAAAATATGTATAATATTTACTTCCTAGAGGCCAAAAATTTTAATCAACCTAAGATGTGTAAACCACACCAAAAATTTATCAACAATGAATATATAATGTAAGAATATTAACGATACAAAGTGAGTTAATTAGTGTCCGTTAACCATAAGGTTATGGTTATTGGATAGTTTTTCATGTGAAAGATCTTTCGGTCGTTCCCACAGGAAATCAGGATCTTCTCTACCAAAATGGCCGTAAACGCTCGTTTTCCTGAAGATTGGGCGTTTTAACATCAGTTCTTCTATTATATAACCCACTCTGAAATCGAAGTTTTTAAGTACTATTTTCTGCAGGTCATTATCCGTATAGCCCTTTGCTACAGTACCGTATGTATCAATATACAGGGAAATGGGATCTACCGCTCCTATGCAATAAGAGATTTGTACCAAGACTCTCTTACAAAAGCCATTTAAAACCAGCGATTTTGCAACAAATCGTGCATAGTAGGCTCCTGATCTATCCACCTTAGTTGAGTCTTTTCCTGAGAAGCAGCCTCCTCCATGGGCTCCCCAACCACCGTAAGTATCAACTATTACTTTTCTCCCCGTTAAACCTGCATCTGAAGCTGGTCCTCCCAAGACAAAGGAACCTGCAGGGTTGATAAGATACTTTGTCCTCTCGTCCAACAAATTCTTTGGAACCACCTGCATCACCACATGCTTCATTATATCCTCTTTCATAACCCCAAAATCCACCTAATTATAAATGTACTATTTATTATCCTATTGGTATATAGTGATATATATGTGTGAAACGTACTCCTGGATCGTGTTGAGTGCTGATTACTATGGTATCTATCCTTTTTGGTTCAATGTGTCCGTTTGTATGTTTCTGGTACTCGACTGTGACTTGCGTTTTAGCGTCAGGTCTCAAATATGACAGTGAATTACTTTTGCGCAGGTACGATAGTCTTTGGCCCAGCTTCACGGCCAAATAGTGCGAAAGAGGAACGCACTCAGGTGTTTCATCAGTTGCATATCCAAACATTATTCCTTGGTCACCTATCCATTAATATTACTTATGTAATTGTGTATAGTTAAGTATAGTTATAATTAGTAAAGTGTAATTAGTACTGTTTACAGAAGGTACCTGCACCGATATGCTCTTTAGCTTTACCAACATGTACAGCATTGGCGATTTCAGGCGATTGCAATTTTAATTTGACTAAAACTTCAACTGTATCGGAATCAATACCTAAAGCAGTTGAAGTGTATCCTACGTTCTTTAAAACAGATTTTACCACTTCTACATAGTCAACATTAGCAAATGTACTGATTTCACCAAAAACCATTATAAAGTCTTTTGTTGCGCACACTTCACACGCCACCTTACTATCCTTATCCTAAAGTAAGAGTTAAATGATAAAAAATTTTAAAAACCTGTTCCAAACAGGCGTCTAAAATTGAGTCTGAGATTTGATCGCACAATTTATCAGGATGTCCCTCATTTACGGATTCGGAGGTGAATAAAAAGCTTCCATTTGTATTGTTTATGAATTTTGGGAGCGGCATTTTAAAATCATATATAAAAACAGTACACAAATTCTACAAATACAATAGTTTTAAAGTAGAAAATTATTAAATATACTTAGGAGGGAAAACAAAATTTTATGACAATTTTCGAGTGAGAGAACATACACTCTGTATACAAAACATACAATTACCCTATGTTTTTGCAGTGTTATGAGTATAATAACAAAAATATAGAAACATCAACATTAAAATAAGTGTTACACTAATTTATTGTAAAATCTATATTACAAAACGACATCAGGCCCCAGCGTACATTCCTTAATTTTAAATCTTGTTAAATTTCCTTTATTAAGTTAGATTTTGTAACATAAATAATTTTTTATATTAAATTATGTCTGGTTTGAAAGTCTTTTTAACCATCTCCTGTAAATTATTATTTTTTGTCTAAGATTCCTTAAACAAAAACTTACTTCCAAACCTGTAGAATAATTTAGAATAATTTAAAAATGAGTACCACAAACGACAGCGCATCAAAGGCTTTTCCTCTCGCTACCGAAGAAATGAACGGAGTACTTCTGGACCTTGTACAACAGGCAGGGAACTACAAACAGCTCAAAAAAGGAGCCAATGAAGGTATTTCTTCCCACTATTTTACACCATTTACTAGACAATTCCATATTATTATTATCTATATACCATTAATACGTATAATTTAGTATTTATATACTGATTAATCCGGAATTTAGCTACAAAGGCTTTGAATAGAGGACATGCTGAGATTGTTTTACTTGCAGCTGATGCTGAACCTCTTGAAATTATTTTGCATCTTCCACTTCTATGTGAAGATAAGGTATTTTTTCCACTATTAACATACTTTTATTATTATCATTATATTATTACCATAGTATTAGACGTATTGTTTCTATATACCCATTAAAAATGTTTTAGAATGTCCCTTATATCTTTGTTCATAGTAAGGTAGCCTTAGGCAGGGCTTGTGGAGTTTCACGTCCTGTGATTTCTTGTGCTATTACCAGTAGGGACGGATCACCTCTGAATCAGCAGATCGTTGACGCAAAAGATAACATAGAACGCTTACTAATTTAACCCTAATCGTGATACAAATCCTGTTAATTTTTCAATCAAATTAATACTTAACCTAATCTCATACCACTACTATACTACTACACATACGTACACATGTATACTTATATATTACCAATATTATAGTGAAATTAGAATATTTATATGAAATGGATGCCCAAAATACACGAAATATTAAACATTAAAGTCCTAAAATTAATTGCCAGATCAGTTTAATGGAAATTTATGTAAGTAGATTAAATACCTGAGCTTTTCAGGAGTTCTAACTGATGCCATTAATGCCATTATTTTAATTATTAAGCATAACATGGAGTCAAAATAGTAAAAAAAGGAGATAATAAGGAAAATAATTATAACAATTGACTGAAAATCATAGTACATATCAAAACTTAAAAATTTAATCACCAAACATATTTAAAATAAAAATTAAAAAGAAAAGTTAAACATTAAAATTATTTTCAGAAAAACTATTTAAAACTATTATTATATTGTCGGGACTTTACCAACAGTAATTTATGGTTAAAAATAATATTTTTGAAGATTAAATTAAGAATCCAACAAATTTAAACCTTAGAAAAATTATTCGTTTTTTTGTAAATTACACATTCAATGAGAAGACTTTGATTCCATTCTTAGTCACAAATCTACACACTAATTTGGAAAATTTTGTTCTAAACCCTCTGGTCGTGCTTAATTTTATTACATTTATCTGTCATAAACTTAATTCTTAAATCATTCTTATATTTATTTGTAATTTTATGAGAAACTTCCCCATGCTTCTTCTTGTATTCTATCACTGGGTTTTAAACTTGCTCTTTTTAGTTTATAATGTTTATCTCTCAGGCCCTGTTGTGGAGATCTAATTTTGGAGGCTTGAAAAAGTTGAGAAGAGTAACAAAGGACCCGAACGTCATAAATTCAAAGGTTTACTGGTGTTTTGAACATAAATATATTCGCCGTACTGTTCTTTCATTCTGTAATAACAACCCCTTTACGCGTTCTTTTTCAAGTTTAATAAATCCTGAGGAGGAATCTGGTATTTTTCATTTTTTAACCATGTTTTAGGCTATAGGTTATCTCACGAGTTATCACTTCCAGGGCCTTTTACAGGCTTTATTCCAGTAAATGAGGGCTTAACTCAGGCTTTATCAAAGCTAGAGGCTTCATACAAGGATTCTGTCGTTGATTTCGTGAGGTCCCATTTTACACATAACTTATGGCTATATCGTGACATACTAGGTTCTCCAACCCAGCCCTGGTTATTGTACAATAAAACTCGAAAATTTCCAGAAAAACTTCAAACCATTAATAACAAATCTTTGTTCTTCGAACACACTGGAGACTTGTCAAAGGGTGATAAGGAAATCTTTGTAAACGGTTCAAAGATACTTCGCTGGAACCTGAGATGTCATAATGGAGTTATTCACCTGATAGATAAACCTCTTTTCGATATCTAACTGTCTCAAAGATGATATTGTATATACTCATTTTCACATCGTTTGTAACAATACACTCATATCGCAATTATACTCACATTCCCAACCTTCAACAATTTACCACTAAACTTGATCTAACTAAAGAGCCTGTAACTTTAATTAACTGTGATACTGAATTTCAAGGCCATATCGGTTTCGAAGCCACTGAAAAGATAAAAGAAAAATTACCAAAATCCATACAGTATTATTATTACTACCGCTATTACAATTACTAACCATTTTATCACGATTTTTTAAGTATAAAAATAATTTATTGTAGGTTTATTAGTAAAAAGTTGGTAAAAAACATATTAGATCATGATTTGGATGTTATTAACAAGAAACAAAACCATCACAAACCAGTACTTTATACTACTTCATACCATTACACACACTATTACAAATACTGTTACTCTAATATTTATGTGTTGAGACCTAATGTTTATTGTAGAAGTGGAAGATAAGGAGTAACAAGAATAGATTTGATGTTTGTCACTATAAAGTCGGCGAAAGACTTAAAGGAAGAGTTTCTGAAGTCTTCCCAACCTATGCCCTGGTTGACATCGGGAGCACAAAATTCGGGGTTTTACATGCCAGGGACATTAGTTTGGGCTGGGTAGACAGAGTGGACCTGACTTTAACTCCCAAAGAAGATCTTGACGTGTATATAAAGTCAATTAACCCTGAATATAAAACAATTAAACTGTCCTTAATTCCGCCCTCAGGTATTTTAAAAAGTAATTAACAGATTCTTAGAAACTAGAAAATCACTTAAGGACAGAAAACTCTTAACGCATTATCAAGTAAGTTACTGTTTACACAATAGTGTTAGATTGAAGATGTTGTGGAGGGCGTGGTTGTTCGCAAGTCTCCTCTTGGCTGTTATGTTGATATTGGCGCTAACGTAGACGCTTTTCTGCACAGAAGTGACTATAAAATAACTGAAAGAATGAGAAAGAGCCCAATAGGTAAAAATTACTTTAATAAAGATAGGTATCAAATCGGCAGCAAGCTGGAGAATTTGTATATTAAATCAATTGACATTTTAAAAAACAGGTAATTGCTTATTAAAATTTAACCTTTAATTCCAGAATTGGTTTATCTGAGAATACATTTTTTGAAGAATTAGAAAGAAATGTGATAACTGGCAAAGAAACTCATGAGCAGCAATCTTCATATCTCAGTATTCACTTCATTTACTAATCACATACTTATATACTCTTATTAGTTATATACTATTATTACCAGTTGCAAATACTGATTATAGGAGACTATAAGTTGGATTTTATGAAGGAGCTTAGAGTAAGAGATATTGAGAATATGAAGGCGATTGGAGGATACGACGACTACTTAAAAGGACTTAATGCAAACAGAAACGCATCGATTGATTACTTACTATACTTAGAAAATCTACAAGTTTCTCATACAACATTTCTATATTACTATATTACTTAATATCGCCACGCTACTAACTACTACTATACTATTAGTTTATAACTACTTGCACGATACTATGTACAGTGTACTTAAGAGTAATGTGTTAAAAATATTAATAGGAGCAAAGGAAGATTAAAGAAGAGCAGAAGAAACTGTTTAAGGACTTGAGCACCAAACAAAAAATAAATCGAGACAAAGACTACTTTAACAAGTTTGTACAAAATTAAATTATTTCTTAGGTTAACACACAAGTTGTGTGACTTGGACAAGTGTGCATATGAACCTTCAAATGACGAAAAATCCATCTACAAGTATTTTACCCTTAATTTACCCTTATAATAGGGTTAATTATAGAATTATTTTAGTACTATTCATGATATAAATTGTTAGATATGGCGACAATAAAGTTTGGACTTCAAATATATACACGCCCTTCAATTTCTCAAATAATAAATCAACTGATTCTGACAAAGTAGTTGGAGAAGTTGGTAATGAAACTGAGAACGGTGTGGAACAGATCAAATCTAATCAAAACGATAATACGAACGTTAACATAAAGTACTTTAAAACACTCAACGATGAAATAGTTGGTGGTCTTAAGGATGTTCAGGGCGAAAATTTTAACTTGAAACAAAGGTACGAAGCTGTCAATAGGTACGATGAGCCTTACAAAATGATCGATTACTTGTATGAACAGTTCCACCAAAAGCCCAGTAAACTCTCAGTACAAACAGATAAATATGAATACAAAAGAGGTTACATTCATCCGTCAATAGCTGATACCAGCACACTCAACACTGACACTAACACTAACACTAACACCAATAGTATGGATGATGGTGGTAATTTGGTGGACAAACTGGAGTTTTCAAGCGAGAACAGTAAAAGGTATGAAAACGTTTTAAAGAGAGAGAAGTTGATTAAAGAGTTCCTGAGTAGTGATGATCCTGACCTGGTAGAGGTGGGAGAAATGCTCAATGAAACGAAAAATTTTGACCCTTTTAAGCACTGTCGAACGCTTAAAGAATCAGAGGAATCAGCGATAACAGGAGCTAGAAACTTGTTCCAAGACGATGTTCTGCAGTGGAATGATAGATTTTGTAACCTTATTTCAGAAAACCCAGAGTTGATTCCTGATCCAGAGTCAGATATTAATGACGAAAATTCTGCTAAGGATGAGTCTGAACCCGTGGATTCCTCCCTGGAAGAAGAAGAAATCGAGTAATTTAACTATTTGACAATAATTTTTAGGAATATTGACCCCAAAGTTCTTAAAGCCCTTGACGAAGATGAAGATGAATTCACAACTCCTTTTATTCAGGGTATGCACGGTAATGGGAGTGATTATGACATGTATAAAGAGGATCTTGATACGTTTCCTGATTTTGACTCGAATGAACACCAAGATAAATCACCAAAATGCTCAGAATCTGGAAAGAGGTATGAATCAGACAATTTTATGGAATCTTCTGAAGCTCCCGTAGTTTCCAAAAAATCCACTAAATTATCCCTAACTGAGCTTAAATTGAGAAAGTCACTGGTGAATAAAGATGAAAAACTTGATATTAAGAGCTTAATTAATAAGTTAAAAAAGAACAAGAAACTTGAGAAGGAAATGTCAACTACTGATTCTCCTTTGACAACTTTACTCTCAAAAATTTCCGAAAACACCCCTGAACAGCATCAAAACAAAGCGATTCAAATTATTAACGAAATTAAAAACACAGTTCACAGCATTACCAATACTACTACTAATATAACCAATAATATTGACACGAATAGTACTATTGGCACGACGGATAACTCTGTTTTCACTAGTGACCAGGTGCCTAACACTGGTAACTCTTCGGAGAGTGTTGAGAACTTTGAGACTGTGAACGATTATATAGTTTCAACGTTGGATAAACAGGAGGGTTTGGATAATTTATTAGAGGAATCTGGACCGGATGACGATTTGGAGCCTTTTGATAATAAAAATGATCTTAAACTATTGATTAAATTCGCCAAAACCCAGTTAACACCTAAAGACTATCATACTATAGAAAGGTAAAGAGTTCATTGGATAATTTGTTTAGGTTGACAACGAATGAGAACGAGTACTCAGAGAATAGGATTATGAACGAGCTTAAGAGCTGTTACGGCAGAGAAAACAAAGGAAAAAAGTCCAATCACACATATTATGAAGAGGGTTACGACCAATATCTTTACAATTTACAAAATTTGGAGAAAAGGGCAGATAATTCAAGGAAGGTGCATGAAATGAACTACAAATTTAAAATTCTAATGAAGAACAAACGTTTCATAAACATGCTTAAGCGTTTGAACGTTGATAAAAACACTTTAAGTATTAACAATATCACCGAGTTATTACCTCAGCAGTTCCACTTTCAGCGATTAACGCCAACTACTCAACTAACATAATTTAAAAATAATCTACTAAAATATATACATATTTTTATGATATAATCTTATAAAAACTGCATTTTTTATGGGTTATTTTCCACTAAATGTGTAAAATATACGCAAATGAATCAGACCTAGGAGTAATTAAAATATTTGAATCGCAATTAAAAATAATTTAATGTTTAAAAATGTTCAATTTACTAAAGTTTAACGATTTAATAAAGTTTCGTATTGTAAGGTTTGAAGTAAAATCGCTAGCTGTAACGGTGTGTCCTAATCATAGAGAGCAGAATCAGAAACGTTATTCTAAAAATTATTGTGTGAAAATGGAAAAATCGAAATATCCTCAATATATTGCCATTTTAAAGGATGTCAAACCGGTTGTGATCAGAAAAAACAGTGTATTAGAGGACTGGGAAGTTATTAATCATCTCAGACATGACATTGCAAAACTACTATTCCAAGACATTGATAACAGAGTTTACAGTTACTTACAGTGTGAAGTAGAGCTGAAAAAATTAATTCTCAGAATTATATTTGGATTTGATTGTAGTAAGCTCTGGTTTAACGGCAAGTTGTATTGGTCCCTTGAAGACTCAGAGGAATGTCCAAAAGAAATTCAGTTTGACCTAGAAATAAATAGAATGTACCTTTATTTTCCTAATTATCCTATGGAGTGGTTGGATTTAGAGGAGAATCAAGTTGACGTTGATGGCATTGAGGGTCCTGTGTCTACAAAGAGAAGAATTGAGTCTGATAAGAGAAGTCCTAAAAAGGATAAAAGAGTACGTATAAATGACTCAACTCCTTCCAAAAGCTCAATGGACTCTAACCAGTAGCAACACTAGCACTTCCAATAATCAATACAATATTCTATATTATCTACATATATGTATAAAGTTGGATGTATATGTTAGCTATAAACATAATAAACAGTAAAATGTTACATTATATAAGATACGCAGAGTTTATTTCTTAGGTTGTAGATCCAGAGTAGTTTGTTCATAGTTTTTCTTCTTGTTATTGGTGAGCAGAGACAGTGTTCCAGTTTCACCGTCCAATGTAGAGGTTACAGTTTTATACTTTTTGTTAATGACTTTCCACATAACTTCTTCAACAGAGTTTTGAGCTATCAAGTAGTTTATGTTGATCTTGTTGAATTTTGTACCGATCCTATGAACCCGGTCCTCAGCCTGCAAAAGAACACCTGGAACCCAGTAAAGCTCGGCGAATATGACAGTTGATGAACTCGTCAAATTCAAACCAACTCCACAACTAGTCAGACTTAACAAAGCCACTCTGACAGTGTAGTCCGGAGAATCTTCATCTTCCACTTTATCCACCTTACCTTCGTGTTTCGTTGATTCATCTAAATTATTATATTCAAAAATATACTAAAAATAAATAATGCTGTATTAGTACTAATAATAATATAATTGAGTAGTAGAGATACTCGTATTTTGAAAGAGGTTTACAAGTTTGGCACGATCGTTCATTTTAGTAGAGCCATCAATGCGAATATATCCAACTTTCTTGCTCCTTAAAGTATCTTCAATGGCATCCATCATGAACATGTGATGTGCGAATATAATAAACTTGTTTTGATTTTCCAGTATTTCTTCAATATACTTACACACTCCCTTAGTTTTACTCTCACCTGTAAGTTGAAACAGCTTTGCCATCAGTGACATGTGAGCCCTCTTAACATCGCCTTCTTTATAGCCCATCTCATCGCCATCACCAAAACTATTCAAATGCTCCATGACCACATTGTAGTAATTCTCTATCCTATCTTTACCAGGGCCTATCTTTATCTTTGGACGTTTACTACCAAGTTCAGAGTCCGGAGTTGAGCCACTATCACTATCTAAATTATTAAAAAGTGCGTTACTTTTAAGAGAGGAGAACTTTTCAAGCATGACTTTAGTAGTTTTAACAAGTTTTTCAGGAATTTCAATGGGTATTTTGGACCTAATTTTAGGCGGTAGCTGAGTTAACACATCATTCTTAAGTCTTCTTATCATCACGGTGCTGATTAAAAACAAGTGTAATTCGTTGGTATGTTTTGAATCAACGTATTCAATGCGTTTGGTGAACCAGTTTGTCCTCTTCTTGCAGTATCTGTCAATGAACAGGTGACTGCTAGAAAACCCCGGAATTATAGACGAGATCTGTTCAAAAAGTTCACTAGGAAAGTTTAAAGCTGGTGTTCCACTGAGTAAAATAACACGTTTTGCGGATTTCAACACTGGAACAACCCTCTTTGACCTCTGAGAAGCCTTATTCTTCAAGTAATGCGATTCGTCACATATCACGACCTTAAACTCCTTCAACTCCTTTATTCTCACCATCAGGTCATATGATATTATTACTACTTTATACATGTCCAACAATTCAAGATCCATGCCCTTACTCTTAGTTTTAGTTTTTACAGTAGTATTACTATTATTGTAGGCATAGTAAGTATCGAAATCATCAAAATCAAACAGATTTTTGCTCTTTTTACGCTTACTCTCGGTAGTTGTAAAGGGCTTGGAAGACATAACCATGAGAATTTGGTACTCATCCACGAGGTGCGGCAGCCATGTGAGGCATTGATCCATCCACTGGAATCTGAGTGAAGAGGGGCATATGATTAGAAGCGGCCAATCATTGTTATAAAAGGCTGCAATAGCAAGTGCTTGAAGGGTTTTACCCAGACCCATCTCGTCACCAATCAAGACTCTGCCGTTCTTGGCAAGCCCAAAGTATACACCCTGGCGTTGAAAAGGCATTAACTGACTCCATAACTCGTCACCAATCAACTTGCTCAAATTCACCATATTCTCCCTAGTGTAGTCATCCTGCCGTCCGGACAGTATCTGCCTAGTCTTCTCTTCAAGGTTAAAATCACGGGAAAATGGTATAAAACTGGGGAATACCCTTAGCACAAAGTTCGGAATAGGTTCAACTGCATTTTTATCCTTCAGTGCAGAGCGTAAACCTTTTAAAACAGTATTATAATCAGAGGCTTTATACGTAATACATCTTTCCTTCCCTAGATTACGCACATTCGATGTTAAACCCATTTTAGATATTATTTCACTTACTTCATTTGGAATGTAACAAGACCAAAAGCCAAATTGGCTCTTGTTTCTACTATAGGATAAATAGAACTCATCCTCAGAATACAAAACCAAAGCCAGCAATCCGTCAATCTCAATACCGTTATCTGTGTTAATATTATCATCACCATCGGTATTACTGTCAATGGTTTTCTTTTGTTCTGCTGTCAGAATGTCAAGCATATATTTGAGTGAGGGTGATAGCAAGGACTTTTCAGACTCAAAGTCCTTATCTCTACTAAATGTAACATCATTCGGTGTAGGATTTTCCATTATTTTTCTCTTCTTACTTATCTCATCTAATCTTATTTCATCCAAAATATCACTTGACTTATCATTCAAACTGTTCTTATCATCACTCAACTTAGTAGTCAAATTATTCACATTATTATTAGCAACAAGCTTGTTAACAGTATTATTATTGGTAGTATTATAAGATTTAAGAGGTGTAATATCTTGTTTTCTAGAGGAAAAAGAGGATTCCAAAGTCACAGTTCCAATATTTGGCGATAAAAGACCTGAAAGATAGTTGGTTGAAACACATTTGGTTGATTCTTGTTGAATTTGCGTGGAATCTTTAGGAGTATTTTCCGGACTTTTGCACATTTCATATTGTTTTGTAAAATTCAGAAATTCAAGTAATTTTCCAGAGGGATCAGGCAGCGACCGAATCCAGTTCACATAGCCCACATCGTTGTTATAGACGTACATGAAAGTCCGCCCTTTATGCTTTCCGAAGCTGAAAACACTGTCAGATCCCAATGTTTCACTCATTTTTTATACTAATCACTACACCACTTACACAACACTATCAGCAACAGTACCATAAACTATAATATTTTAATTTCATTATTTTAAATATTAATTATAAAATATTAATATAAATAATATAAATATTACAAATTTTTTAAAAGACAAATGATAAGATTATAAAAAATTCAAATAAATCATTAAGAATACAAACAATTCTTTTCAAAAAATCAACACTAACACACTTTGCAGAATATTCTATACTTTATACTTAAAATAATACTAAATTAAAAAAGAGGTGTAAAATCATCCTTGGTCAATAACGACACAGAAGCTCCTATCATCCCTGGGCGTTTTCTTTGATGTTTTCTTGGACTTGTCCTTTTCTTTTCCGTCGCTGAAAATGTCAAAGAACTTGAACAACATGTACAGAGTTGCAATTAAAGTAAAAACAGTGTTAACAGTACATAAGAGGATGACCACGAGCAAGAAATTCCCATTTCCCATATAAAGGTTGATTTGTTCATCAGTATGTTGAGTTGTTAGATTATGGAAATAACCCTTAACAGTATCGTAATTAACGTAACTTTTCAAGGCCTCAGAGTGCTCATTAACGTAGTCTCCAACATAATTATTTATTTCACCCCTAACAAGTGAGATGTACGAAGAGTAATCCAGTCTCCCGTGAGTGTAAATTCGGACACAATGTATGATTGTTACCAGTGAAAACACGAACATCGAAAAGTGAACAATGATTAATGTGTAGTTAACGAATTTGAGAATCTTGAAGCTCCCTATGGTTGTGATAACTTCACCTACGATGCAAGCCAAGAGCCAAATTACACCTAAAATCACAATCCTGTAGTCTCTACAAGGGGCAATGAGGGCAAATGAAATTGCAAGACCAATTGTAAGACTGGGTGCGTTGATCATAGTTTCGGGGCAGGAATCGTCGCCACTTATACACTGCGCACGAGAATACATTGATGAGGCCATTGTGGCTAGAACTCCAATGAAAAACAGTTCTGGTCGTTTATCCACAAGCATGTCCGTTTTCTTGAGGTCAAATCCCAAATAACTGCCAGTAGTTGCCAAGTAGTCAACTAATTTATTAACATTAGAATAGCCCTTTTGCAAGAAGTACACGCAGACTAAGGCCGTGGTACTGCAAAATGAGCCTTGAATCATTGAAACCACAATCATTGGAATCCTGAAAAGGCTCACAAAGAAATAGGTTAGGAAGACACCGCCCAGTGTCAGTAGTGCTAATCCGATATGGGCAATTCCACCATATTGTAAAAGGTCAAATCCCAACTCATAAACGTCTTGAAGTGATCTCACTTTAAAGACCAAACTCAAGTCTCCTAAGTTCGGGGAACACAAAATCATCCTAACGCCCATCATGCATTGTAGAGCTATGCTGTACACATGAAGCGTCAGCTTCGAACTATAAATCCCGTGCTTCTTCGAAAAAAACACCATCCTTCCAAATTATACACGTACGATAATTATAAATTAAATACTATTTTTACAATTTTCCAATGTTATTTATCATCTTACCCTCAACCTACACATTAATTACACCTTATCTGGGAATCTTCTAGTTGTTAATTTATATCAAATTTACAATAATTTACTCATGTTTAAAGTTACTTAAACTATTTAAATTAATTTTAAGTATAATTTTCGGTGATTTAATAAAGGAATGAGATGAGATACGTTACAAATTACCTATTTCAAGGGCCAATTTGTATGTTAATTTTACAATTGGTTAATCATTATTTTACACTTAATAATATTTAAATTACAAAGTTAACGCCAAATTAGATTAATAAACAGGAAATTTAAGATAAAAATCAGTTAAATGGAGAGGCTGTGATAAACAGAGCTTAAACGTAGAGATTATGATAAAAACAGGTCAAAAGTAGAATTTATAATAAAAATTAGGTCAAACAAAGAGATTGTAGAGTCGTAAACTAAAAAGCGTTTGATGCACTTTCCAGGCATCTGATCATGTAAGTTGGTGCACACAATTTAAGGATTCCAATGATTGCAGGGCATTTAAAGAATTAGTAACCTTCTAGGATTTAAGGATATTTTAAAGTGACTCTGAGGATGCCAGATTGAGTTTACACATTAACTCCTTTTGGCACCTTTTCTACCTGTGAGTTCCCGGCTCAGCCTTCCACCAGATTCCGTCACGAAATTCCCTGGATTCCTGGTGAATTTACTCTAAAAATATTTTTATAATGTTAGAAAAATAAATTGTAAAAAAGTGAAATTAAGGGTTGTATCAATATTTTACAGGGCAGGTGTTCCTCGGGGCACCACGTAGATTTGGCAAGGCTCTGATTTTACTTCACGTGTAGGTCCAGAATCAAGCTTATTTGAAACTCTTACAATTGGTAACTTAAATGGCTCACACCTGAACAAATTTATTGTACATCAATAAAACTCACTTTGTAGCAACAATTCTCCAACTCAGGGTATCCGAAGATCTCGGAAGAGCCACCAAGTTTAAACTTAACGGTCCTGAAATTATGTACACTCTATCCTCACACTCGTCCAAAAATACCACATACTCCTGTTACACACTATTATACTATTGTTACACACTATTATGCTATTGTTAATTGTATAACTATTAACTATATAGTATTAATTTTATATGTGATGCGTTACAATTGTGTTGTTGGTGTTATTGATAATTTCAGCATGTAGTTCGAAGGGTTCTCCCAAGTGGACTATGTTCCTATGCTTGAGTAGTAGTTGGATTTTATTGTTGAGTTTCTCAACTTTTACAAATTTCTACAACGGATTTACTTGACGAAATAACTTACATTTATGGTATGCTTTAAGAACTGTTCCATACAGTTAAAAGGGTATTTCAGCTCCTGTCTTACGTAATTGGTAATTTGTACCTGGACTGTGTTATCTCCAAGGCTTTGATAGTTTTGGTAATTCTTTATTATATATATCAAGTTCACACTCTGGTCAGACTCAATCCTATTCTTATACCCATACAACTTTCCTAAATTATCATTCAGCACATTAACTGAGTAGTTTTAACTACAATAACTAATACTATGGTGTAAGAATAGGCACCTTCTGTATTTGAGATTAAAACGTGATTATTGTACAGTATGTTAACGTTTACAAGTTCATAAACAATTTCAGAGTTGTTAACTAGATCAATATACAACATCATGTTTGAGTTATTGTAATACTTGTAGTTAACATTAACATTAACTAAATCCCTCAAATCAACATCAAGTTTCCTAACATACAATGACAATAATTTATCATCCAAACTCTCCAAAACACTATTAGTATTGTCCTTAGTATTATTATTATCCACATTACTGACACTATTACCACTAGTAATGTTTTGAGTATTATGATTTTTATCATTAATAAAGAGTTCAAGTTTAACATTTTGTGTTTCGATGTTATTAATGTTAATTAAGCCGTAGATGATGTAAACGTCATAATTACTACTATAAATGTTAATGTAGTTTAAAACCTCTTCATCAAATTGTTGCGGACGGGTTACACAATCTTTATCATTGGTTAAGTGATAAAGAATATCCTTAGGGTGTGATTTTGAGCTATCAAGTTTAATTTCCAAGTTTTCGTAATCTAAATCCATCAAACTATCCTCAAGGTCAAAATCCACAATATTCGTCTTACTAATTACATACCCCGCGTCAGTCTCGCCAAATACATAAAACTCACAATCATTAACCTATACATCTTTTTAACACTATATAGGTAACACTATCGATATATGGTTAATGTTATCTATTTAGTAAATAGTATATTATATATGGTAAATAGTATGGTTGGATTACATGTAGTTGATATGAGTATTGGGTGTATAATTGTCTGAACTTATGATTAAATAGTAATACGATTGTGATGGGTGACATAAACTTTTTGACCATATTTTTCACAAAAATCTTCATCTTCATGTTCAGGTTCATGATCTTGAGTTCCTTCGCCTTATCCATAGCACTAAGTTCCTTGTCAACAACGTCTGAGACGTAATTATTACATGATAGGTAAATCATGTTAAGAATACGCTCACCATCTCCATCATGTGACAAATATCGGGATGGCCTCTCGCCAGTGATTAATCTACTAGAATAATTACCAATCCTGACTTTTCTATCCAAATCTCTAAACACGCTTACACTCGTAAACTCATTTGTGAAGTACTTATTCGTGAGAATGACTGCATTTACTAACAACTTTAAGTATAAAGATTTAAGAACCACTCCATTAATTCTAAGCCTCTTCAGAGTGTAAAACGGCAAACTTATTATCAATATTATCCGAGTGTTGTTGGGGAGTTGTACCATTTCACGTCTTTCATTACCAACGTTATTACAGTAAACTACAAACGCCTCAGGTAAGTACTCCGATTTGTCGTGGTAAAAACGCAAAATGCCTTCTGAAGTGTCCAAAAATCCCTCATAAAACTGTAAATCCAAATCAACGTCTGTCTCAAAACTAATCAACACTTCTATTCTCTCAGATTCAAATTTATAAGCGTACTGACTGATCACATTCTTACTCAATAGTACATAGGATTCCATCATATCAATCTCTAATTCATTTTCATCATCTAAATCAACTAATTGATTGGGTTGATCAGATTTACGGGCGGAAAATAAATTAATAGTGTCGTTTAGATAATCAATTAGATCATGTTCTTCGGTGGAAATCGATATGAATGTAATCAAAGACTTGATTAATACTAATTTATAAACTGCCATATATGCTGAGCCTGAGTTGAGTTGATTTTTAGGATTATATTTTGGGACTGAAAGATTTGACAATTTGAGTAGAATTTCAGGGAATTTGCCAATCTCTAGTATATTAACCAATGACAAAATAAGCTTCGATAAAACCTTATGGAATAGAACTGGGAACAAACCTTCGTGGGATAATTCACTATACATAAACATGTTAATCACCTCCACATAGTCAATCTCATACACTCCAGCCGATTTATTGTTCGCTACAGAGTTATCTTTGTTAGTATTCTCTAAACTAATAACACTATCGGTTATTTTATCCCAATTACTTTCCAACTCACTGCTCACATCAGGATCAACAGGTATAAAATTTGAGTACTTATTAACAACTGAGGAATATGTTTCGTTAAAGTTAATTTTGTAAACAATATGTCTTATGATGCTGAGATATATGTTAAATGATTCCTTATAATTTCCGTGGAGAAAGAATGAATCGCCCAAGGTGTCATAAATATACAACAAGTGGCTTGGATAGTTGAATCCTTTGTAAATCCCAAACACCTTCATCACAAGTCTAACAGTCTCAGACTCAAACTGGTCATCCAAAAGCTTCAGCTCCTCCTCAGTTAACTCATTTTTTCCACCCTCCTTATCATACTGATCTACATAGTCTTGATCCTCGTAATAGAATATACTATTAAAATTCCCTGCAACATGGTATGCCATTACATTATTATCCACATTTTCAGAGTTAAACTTGTTGATTTCTGTACGTAAGAGTATAAGAAAGTGCAATGCCCATTTGTAATAGTTTGAAGAGTTTAACAGAAATTGTTTGGAGTTCTTGTCATTTAATGACACAGTCTCCAGTTTAAAACCAATAAAATAATTCATTAAATACAACAAATTATAATACAAACCTCTAAACTTATCATAAATTAGGCGATTAATGAAAAGCTCGAACTCTTTGTATACATTGTGATACTCTAGCAAATCACCTGAGTAAAACAGGTAATCCAATATTCTGATGCAAACATGGAATGAAAGGCTAGTTTTATCAATCACTGAAATACTTGAATCCATCTGTTTTAAATTTGACCAACACGCTGAATACTTAGCATGTGCGTCTTTACGGTTTGAGATAAGTTCTGAAAAGTATGCGATTTTAAAGTTTAAAAGGGTGAAGTAGAGCTCCGTAACCTCAGTTAAATTTCCTGTAATTTGTGCCTTTAAATTTGCCATAGTTTTGCCTAACTTCTTAATCTTCTTCTCATAGTATGAGATTGAGGTTTCGTATATCATTTGCTCAAGTTTCTCCAGCTTAGTGTTAATATCTGTGGGACCACAGGAAACACAAACCGCACAAACTTCGGCAGGGTCCAAACTCTTCAAACTCCCAATCACTTTGTTGGGATTTTTAACACTCTTGTTCAAGTTTACCAGGAATAAAAACTTGTGAGGGATTGTTTTAGTTGCATTAACCTTCCTCATTGGAACTAAAAAATGGTCAATATCATCCCTTATTAACTTCTCCAGCTGTTTACTAGTTACTCTGTACACATTTTGGTCCAGGAATGATTCTGGATCAAAGCTCTTCCCGCTGCTCCTCCTTTCCCGGCCAAAATTCGAGGGAATCCCAACTGTTCCTGACAATATATCCACCAAATTTGGGTCAGAAAATGAGTCCGGATTCAGGTTCTTACTAGACTCTACCTTATAATTTTGCCAATCAGTACAATATACTACGCAAGTTGGCTCCTTGGAGATTCTTTGGAACCAGTTTAACTTCTTTGAAACAGGTCGGTTAATGTCAGATCTGTCAAGAACTCTGAGATTGAAGCGCTCAGATTTTCCAGAGCCTTTGTTCTTATTAAAAGTAGAGAGTAATGTGTAAATTTTCATCTGGTCATTGTCAGAAACGACAAAATTGACGCAAGGAAGGGGAGAATTCAACACATACTCCTCTAAACTATACATTCTCACTCAAACTCAGTCTAACATTTTAAAATATTGAGTTTTAATCAACACATAAGGTGTTAAAATTGTTAAAAATATGGTACAAAAATTAATATCACAATAATATTACAAAATTGACATAGTATTAATATTATAAAATACAAACATTAAATACATTCCTATATTAATATGTGGTCACCTACACATTTGTTAAAAAAAAATCTAAAATATTAAAATTTCAGATTCCTCTCAAAAACTGAAAATTCTTCTGAATTGCTAAAGATATTTAAGATAAAAGTGTATAAAACACATGTAAATTATTGACTCTCCGTATTAAGAGGGGAAATGAAGCTGAATTAAGGCAGATTAAGGGAAAATATAGAAAAATAAGTACAAAAATAATTATTATAAAAAATTATTTGTAAAATAAGGTAATTAATAATAAAATATTGACGGCTATTTTATGAATAAATAATCCTAAATTAGATTGAACTGGAAAGAAGGACTAATAGTTCAAAGTTGAAAGTTGGAAAGAATAATTATTTTTTCGAGGGAAAATAAAATTAAAATGTGGGAATTATCTAAATTTACTGTTTTTTCACCTTATCATGGGGGCTGTGATTCTGATTTCTCTTTATTATTTCTTTTGTTTAAATAATTGTAAATTTACACTAGAAAATTCTACACATCAACTTTTTCGTTAAATTTCTTAAAATGATACTTCTAATTTCATCTACTAACTTCTCCTTTGGTGATATCACCAACTTATAACTTGTTGTATATTCTATCTTTTCAATTTACCAGATAAATCTTTATCAGAGTTATAATCTAATTTATTTCGATTATATCTGAGGAATTTGTCACTTTTATCCACAAATCCTTTAACACTAAACAAAATCTATTCTAACTCACTGTTTGTTTATCTTTAATTTATATATAATTTATCTTAAATTAGGTTTAGGTACACTTATGGAGGACGTATCGGCGTATTCGGATCGTTTTGCTATAAATGACGGTTTATCTGATGTACATGATGAGCAATGTAATCAGTTGTTGAGTGACCGTTACTGCGTTCAGTTTTCGGAGGTTTCGGAGCTGATCCGTTCGATGAAAACATTTTCGGATGACAAGATCATCGAGATTATGCACGACTATTACAATGAATTGGGGCTTAACGAGTACTACTTTAGCTCATCTCCCACTGCGTTGATTGCCAATAACGTAATCTCAGTGATGTCGGCGAAGGTTTTGCACGAAAACTCTGGCTCAAACTTTTTCCCCACCATTGAACAGATTACTGAGGACTCAGCGTTTATAATTGCGAGAACTTCATCGGTAAATAGAAAGTCTTCAGAGAATTATCTAGTTGAGCAGCGTGTTGAGGGAAAGTACTTTAACCTTGACGATGACAGGAAGACTTGCTGGCGTATGCAGTGTTTTCGTTCATCAGGCTCAGTGTTTAAGGAAACTGAGCATATCTTTGATAGACTCAAAACTTACTTTTTACAAAAGCCGAAATTTACGGTAAATAACCCCGACCCCGGAGAAACTGAACTTGCAAATTTGCTTGACCGAGAATTTTATTTAAATAAGAAAAATACCATCACTGAACAGATTTTTCATAATTTGAATAAAAAATTAGTTGAATCGAAGACTGGGTTAGGATTGGCAATTAATTATGAGCCAAGAAATGACAACGTTTTCAGGCTTGATATTGCCTTCAAACGTGGGCATGTGCACAGGGATTTATACTCTAGAATCTCAGACGCAATTACCTTTCACGATCTCTACTCTAAATCAAAGTATCTCGATCCCCTTTCCAACAAAGTTTGTATATTTACCAGTTTTCTAACTTGTTTGCCACCTAATCAATCGAAAATTGATTTACCAATAAAGGAGAGGATGAGTAGCTTAATAGACTCAATAGTGTTATCTAGCATTGTTCCAAGTTCTAAAATATCAATTTTGAATGTGGATAGAGTTTTAAGTTTCTACGAGTCAACTTACAGTTACTGTGTATCAACTTTTATTCAGCACTTTAGTGGAAGTGTTGGTCCATATGTTTCAACAGTTGATAACATGGCCAAGAATAATCAAGTTTCACAGTCTGAATTGCACGAAATTAAATCGAAACTAAAGATTCAACCATACACGCCACTTCAGATTTATACCGCAATTTCAAATAACCCGGAAATTGTTAAAATGTTATATAAACATTTTGAGATACTACATAATCCCAAATTACAATCACAAGATGGTATTACACTTTTAACTCTAGTTTACTATTATTCTAGTTATAATATACTATATACCAATAATTTATTAATAATTTACTGATAATACACTAATAGTTTAATAATTTACTAATGAATTCTGCAGAAAATGTAAAAGGTATGGAAAATCCTGTTCTCACTGGTAAACTATCAAAAGGCAGTAGTGGCATGGATAACTCTGTAAAGCCTAACTTAGTAAACGATAATTCAGTGGAGAGCAGCTCACCGGAAAATGGTTCACCAGAAAATGTAATTGAGAGTGACCGTGATTTTGACAGCAGCACAGAGTACAGTTATTCGACAGTTCCCATGCGTGGCAAGAGTGTTTTAGAAGCTGAAAGCTTAGCAAAGAAAATTATAAGAACAATCAAACAGCTAGAAAATTTAGAAGAAATCGATATACTGCTGTATTTCATAAAGTTCAATAATCACACACTACGTACAAACTTCTTTGTTCCGAATAAGATATCGCTTTCGTTCAGATTCAATTGCGGATTCCTGTCAAAATTAGATTACCCGAAGGTGCCTTACGGGATTGCACTTATAATTGGGCCTCACTTCATGGGATTTCATATTCGATTTTCAGAGATTTCACGTGGCGGCGTTCGTGTAGTGCAGTCGTTCTCAGAGGAAGCTTATACGAGGAATAAGTTGCAGATTTTTGATGAGGCATATAATCTGAGTTTCACCCAGAGTTTGAAGAATAAGGACATACCTGAAGGCGGCAGCAAGGGCGTTATATTGCTGGAGAAAACAAGCACTAAATATAAGGCGGATTTGTACACCCGAACGAGTTTTATGTGTTACATTGATGGGATACTGGACTTAATATTGCCAAATAAGCACATAGTAGACTTGTTGGGAAAGGATGACATATACTTTTTGGGTCCAGATGAGTTTACGGGCACTGGAGGTTTAATGGACTGGGCATCCCAGTATGCAAAGTTTAAGGGACTTAAGTATTGGAGGAGTTTCACGACAGGGAAAGCACCTCAACTGGGGGGAATTCCACACGATATCTACGGAATGACGACAACGTCAATTGAAGCCTATGTGACTGGAATACTTAATAAGTACGGGTTAAAAGAAGAGGAAGTAACTAGGTTTCTAACTGGCGGGCCTGACGGTGATTTGGGAAGTAATGCAATTAAAGTGTCCAATACTAAGACCCTAACAGTTTTGGATAAAAGTGGCGTGCTCCATGATCCAAATGGTCTTGATCTCAATGAGCTCAGAAGACTGGCTTTTCTACGTGATACAACTCACCTTTCCGCAACTGATAACCCCAATAACGTTACTTTAAACCATAGTAACTCAAGTCTCCAGAGGTCTAGTTCACTGGAGGGCGATGAGGAATTATTGGGTGCTAGGTTAAAAACATGCTCTATGGGATATGATAAGAGGTTATTGTCTAGTAAGGGATTTATGGTGCCTGAAGAAGCAATGAATGTGGTTTTGCCTGACGGGTTTGTGGTCAAAAACGGGTACAAGTTTAGGGACGAGTTTCATTTGAGTAGCTATGCCAAGGCTGACTTGTTTTGTCCATGTGGTGGTAGACCTAGTTCAATCACTCCCTTTAACGTTAACCGTCTGTTTGACGAAAAGGGTAAATGTCGCTTCAAGTTCATTGTTGAAGGAAGTAACGTCTACATCACACAGAATGCCAGAAGGTTCCTGGAGTCAAAGGGTGTAATCCTGTTTAAAGACGCCTCAACGAATAAAGGTGGCGTTACGAGCAGTAGCTATGAAGTACTACTTTCGTTGGTGTTGGATGATGAGACTTATGAAAGAGTGGCAGTTGAGCGGGATGGAAATGTGCCTGAGTTTAGAAAAAAGTACGTAAATGACATTATGGAAATAATAAGGAAGAATGCCACTCTGGAGTTTGAAGCACTATGGTCAGAGGGCTTAAGGACTGGTATTCCAAGGTGTGACCTGACAGATGTTCTATCAGATAAGATCAACGCCTTGAAATCGAGGATTAAATCATCAAACACACTGTTTAATGATAAGGAGCTAGTTCACACAGTGTTAAGTAGATGTGTTCCTGCTTCATTGTTGGAGTTGGTAACTGTGGAGAAAATAGTGGAACGATTACCTCAGATATATTTGAGAGCCTTATTCGCGTCATACATAGCTTCAAACTTCTATTACAAGGAAAAGTTCTCTGATGACACTTCAGTGTTTGCTTTTTACGAGTACATTACGTCTCTGAAGGACCCTGCTGGGCACAAAAATCATTATGAGGAGTTTTCAGACGACTCGCCATTTTCCACAATGGGTTTAAAACTCACCAATCACGTCTAACACACGCCATTAATATATGTTTATACTTATACATACATAATATACATGTAACACACGTATGTGTATAGTGGTAGTGGTATACAGTATTGTATGGTATATTAGTTATAGTACTGTAGGATAGTAAATATAGTAAAAGTATATTAGGTTTGAGATAAAATCGAGTAGTTTAGATATTGTCCTGCTCTGAATGGCACTATTCCTTCAACCTCTTCTGGTACTTTGAAGGGTTGCTTTACAAGTTCAAAGTACTCTGGTCCTGAAGAAAGTTAAACCACTAGTTATACCTTTGGGGGGTAGCTGTAAAAACTCCTGGCCGTTTTTACAGCAAAAGTTTTCTAGTTTATCCAAAAAACCGAAATCGTCAAAGGTGTCAGAAAGGTACTAAACATAATTTTCAATTACCTCATACCTGCAGCAGAAATGGTTGAGTGTAAATTCCAGCTGGAGGGTTAACTGATCTCTTACTGTCACTAGAACAGATCATTTACATTATTAAAAGTATTACTAAGAAAAATAAGGGTCAATTGTATTAAATAACCCTTATTTAAGCATATTTTAGTAACATTATACAGATAATAGTATGAATAGTGTTATACTGTGTATGAGGTGCTGAATCTGATCCTAGAAAGAATCTTGGATGTCCTGATTTTAGGGTTTCCAAAATAGCGTGACGATCCTCCTCAAACTTAGCTAAGGGTTTACAGTATGCATAAGGGTCCCTCAAATGTTTGGTCACGTTTTGTAATGTTACATTTTCAGCAGTGTTTAGAACGTCCAAAACTGTTAGTCTCATGTGGTGAGGCGTAATTGTGGCTGCTAGATTTTGAATCCTTTTAACAACTTGTAGAGAATCTTTCGAAGTTACATGTTCCAAAACAACCTTTAAAGAGGAGAATTTCCTACAAACCTAGGAGATTAAAATGTGCAAATTACGTTTTCAACGATTGGTAAAAACTCCTTTTCAGCAGTCAGCGGAGGAGCTCCAGGTAATTCTCCGTGTAAGTGAAGTGAAACACCAATTTTCTCCATCTCAGAAAATAGCGGGTAATACTTCTCAAAACTCTATAAGGGTTTAATAAGAACAAAACTAACATCTCTATTAGAAACATTAAAACCTCTATCAGAATTAGTTGTGACTCCAGAAGGGTAACATTTGACCTAAATCATTCTGTTATTTGGTGTTGTTACCCCCTGCACATGACATTTTTTAGCGTTATTCCTTAAATCTTCGGAAGATAAATCGTCTGTGAGATAAAGAGTCATGAGGTACTCTACATTCGGGTCAAGTTCCAGTAACTTTTTCCTATACTCAAGAGCCTGAGAACAGCTTGTAATCTCAGGCACAGTATTCGGCATAACAAGCACTCTATTACTATATCAACATTGTAACTTAGAATAAAATTAACATTAACTAATGGCAAATTATCCATAATTAAGTAATGATTTGTGGTTTAATATATAAAATAGAGTAAAATTTAGAAATTTTAGATTAAAATATACTAAATTAAAGACAAATAATTGTAAATTAAGGGTAAACTATGTGTTAAGTACGAACCATCCACCTTTTCGAACGTATTTGACGACCTTCTCCATAAGTTCACCCTGTCTGAGATGACAGTGTAAGTCATCCGCGTACAAAAACTGCATTTAAAACAAAATTAATTTAATAAATCAAAAACTTAAAATCCATACAACACCAACACACACTAACTAGTCAAAAATAAATTAATACAAAAATTAACTTTATTAGTGTGAAACAAAAATTAAGAGTGTTTTAACAAAAAATATCATTGCATTTTATGACCTTCCTGTGAAAATAATTAAATCTAAGAAAGAAACCTCAAAATGTTAGGCGGAGAAATGAGTTGAAGATTCTCCCACAGCCTCCTCTTAACATCCTCAGTATACTTCACTAGCGATATCTTAGTAGGTACGACCCTAAGATACAACCCCTAATAAACCATTAACAGATGAAAAAAATTGTGTAAATGTGTTGAATATTGTACTAACATTTAAGCCTACAGGTTTTAACCCATGGAAAAAAACTGAAGAAATAAATTTTGGGTGTAACTTACAGTTTATTTTTTTGAAATAAATCCCTTCTGCATATTTATTTGGGAGGGCATTGTAGGCCAGAACGTAGTACGGGAGTCCAGAGAGCAACTCAACAATCGAAAGAAGGAACACCTTAACCACTAAACAGTTCAATTAACCCTTCAAATATAGTAATTAGCTATAATTTAATAGGTGAATTAAATAATAACTAAGTATGAGAATACGAAGAATTGGTGCAAGGAGTGTGACGGATGAGATGTAAAAGATCCAGATGGTTGGATAGTTGAGTGCGAATATGACAAAGAACACGACTCCTATGAAGAGTTGCTCCTTGGTGAACTCGGTTGTGTCCAGAACTGACTTGAGAGTATTCCATTTCTTCCCCCTGCAAATTATTTATCTGTATATATTTTCTTACTTGAAGAGGTGTAAAAGGGTGTAAAGGTATTTTTGGGAATAACTCATGATTGACAACATTATGTAGTAAAGATAATACAAATGAAGCGTTTCAAATGAGAACAGGTCATAAAGAACAGAAGCTTGTGCTGCTACACCTAAAAGTGCAGAATACTCTAGCGCTTTGAGTAGGAATTCCCTGAAGGGCTCTAGTTTCTCTCCCAAATATCTCCAAACGATCACTTTATTAACCACAAACTTCGCTAGTGAAGCGGATACTTCATTGTTCAGCTTAATGTATATGAAGATTTTAGTCGTTAAATAATAGAAAAGTGCTCTACACGATAATAATTCTGGATTAACTTACTTCAATTTTTCTACGTAATGACTCTTACAAAGTATTTTGTAGTGGTTAAACTTTTCAAAAACCAGTTTTTTGTACAGGAAAAACTCCACAAATCCTACCGCAAGGGAAAAATAAAAAGAAAACGCAAAGTTCATCAGCTCATTCCTCAACACAAAATACTCGCCCATTTCTAATCCATTATATACAACATTAAGTATATAAATAGTGCTATATAGTTAAGAGTAAATAATAGCAGAGTGTCACTTGTTTTACTGAGTAATTCCTTGTATGAAATATGCCATTGAGATAGAGTTGTGAGTCTATTTATGAGTAGAGAGAAAAATTGCGAATATTTTGGGATAAATTTTAGAACTTTGAAGAGCCTTCCAGCTATGCGATTCAAAAAGGTTAAAACAAGGTGCGTGAAAAACGACAAACAAAAGGTAAACTTTACAAGGATCAAGTAAACGATAAAGGTCAAATTGGATAAAAAATTGGGCTTTCTATTAAAAGAGTTAATAAACCGCAAGTCGCAGGGCCGACCGTGGTCAATTAGGTAGGTATCAAGCATCGTGTTTACGTAATTCCTAATAGAAGTGGCCAGCAACAAACAGGGACCAATATCACAGTTAGGGTCAGAACAGTCTAAAATTTTTAAAAATTTTAAAATTACCTTTAAGTTTCTCAGGGTTAGGCTTTAGATTTTCAAATAAACCAGAACATTTTGGATCGAAAAAGTAATTTTTGTAAACGAACACGACCACATTTTGAACGTTATTCCCAGTTGATTTATCAGTTCTAAAAGAAAACTCAGAAATCTTAAACTTACACGGATAAACTGGAAACTCTATCCTTATCTCTGCTAATATTAAGTCTAAAATTTTCAAACAACTGTAAACCATTTTTCATCCATGTAACATTCTCAAGTTTCGAGTCTTTTTTGACGGAATCCAAAATTTTAGTTAATTTCTAAATTATTTAATTAGTTAAATCTAAGAAATAGGAAAATTAGGGAATGATTAGGGTTAAACACACATCGGAAGGAGTGTAGGCATCAATAATGAAAAATTGGCCCTTAATCCCTTCCCAACCAAGCAACAAACAATCATTATAGTCTCTTGAGTTATCTCCCAACAAATCTTGAGGCAAAAACAGATTAAAGGCTCCAGACCCCTTCATGGAATCTATTAAAGCCTATTCTCAGTTAAAATATTTTAAATTAGAACCATTTAAATATATCCACAATTAAATCTTCAAAATCTATACAATAATATTACATACATTATTAAATATTAAATTTGTTACAAAAATGTGTAAAATGTTTTAAATAAACAAATCAGCGCATAAACAATACTAATGGTGTATAACTCTTAATTGAGGTCTAATCCGTCGTAAATTAAGTTATAAATAAAGTATAAATAGAGAATATTATATGTTAATTGAGAGTATGAATGGGTGTTGCAATGCCGCCGATGCTGTTAGTCTATCTAGAGGATCATATTGTAGAAGTCCCTTGATGAAATCACAAAAGAGTGAGAGTTCCGAGCTCTTGCTTGAGTCGAGCATTGTGTCAAGGGACGCTGAGGCTGGCTGTATTATCCTCATGAACTTGGCCAGGGGGTTCCTGTTGTGCCTAATGTCAAGTTTGATTTTGCAGTCAAGTGTGTTATTAAGTGTATTATCTTCCATTCTGGAGTTAGCGTCGTAATTAGTGATTTTAAAGCGCTTATCCAAAAACGAAAATGTGCTGTCCACTAATGAAAATGAGTTGTCAGAAAGTGAGAAAGTGCTGTTTCTGTTATAGTCACTTGAGTCTTCCAATCCACTGGAATTATCGTCAAGAGTTGGCTCAAGATTAACAGTTGCGTTGTCCCACTTATTATAAGTGACGTGAGAGCACTTTGAGGAATCACTTGCTGAAACGTTACAGCAGAGCGATGAGCGATCTAGTCTATTATAGTATGGTGACTGCTTCAGTATATGATCTGGCACGTTTAAATCAGCGATATTTCCATTTGGCAATATTATGAACATACTGTTCATCTTGTGCTGTAGCATGTATGCCGGAGGTGGTCCTAGTAGACTCACCATAGAAGCTACCAACGTTGCACTATTATCACTGGGGAACAAAATTCTTCCCAGGTAAAGCTCACATAAAATACAACCTAAACTCCAAATATCGATTTGGGTATCATATGGTAACCCCAGCACCACCTCCGGAGCTCTATATGATCTACTTTGAATGTACGTATTCAACTGATCCTGTATAAAACAACTTGATCCAAAGTCCGCCAACTTTATCATTCTACCATCTACACAATTATTACTATTATTATATACTATTAATATTATTATATATTAATATTATTATATATTATTAGTATTAGTAAATAGTATATGAGTATTACCATTTTGTAATGTATTTTCTGAATTGATGAGTAATACATTTTCTGGCTTGAGATCGCAATTGATTATTCCAAGTCCATGAATGAAGTTGAGTGCCTTGAGTACATCTCGTGAAATGTGTTTTAGTTGGTTCAAATTCCACCTTTTGGGCCTTGAATGTGCGAAAAAATCCTTAAAACTAGAGACGTAAAAGTCCTTTGTGGCCTCAAAGAGGTTATCTCCAAGTAGTTCCAAGACCAAAAATACGGCGCCAGAATACAAAAATGAGTCCAAAAGTCTCACGATACAATTGGCGTCATCTTTGTCCTTTGAATTCAATAATTTTAAGAAGAGAATCTCATCGAGAGCCTGGTAAAAATAATCTGGATGTACAATTTTAAGGCAGACGGGAAGAGCGGAAGACAGCTCCGTGGCCTTAACAACCCTGGAAAAAGTTGTCGTTCCAAGCACTCCGTCGACCATAAAACGGTCAACCAAAACTTCACCAGTTTTTACAGAGTTAAGGTCAAACTTATTATCTGCTGGAGTTGTGCCCTTTGAATAGACCACTTTTATTGGGAATTCGTCAAAATTTTTGCTATTTAAATCTCCTATTTTAAGGTTGTTTTCCTCCAAAATCGTACTCATTATTTCCTGTTGGCCGCGCTTAAACATTTCAGTATTGCCACTTGAATATCTCTTACACCAGCGATTAAACTTGTACAATGACTCACCAAAATCCACAGAGGTTGGAAATTTATCCAAATCCGACTCTGCAAATGTAGGCAAATTGTCTAAATTCATAGCTGTGTAATGTTCAATTGAGGCAGAAGCCAGTTCATCTTCCTGGTCAAAAGTTCCACTGTTTGGCTTTATAAATGCGTTAATTTCAGGATAAAATCCTACTGTAGTCCCATTCAACGATTCACAACTCGTTGAATATGATTTCACGTTGTTTGAGTCATATATAACAGTTTCACCAAGTGAATACAATACTTCTTCAGGGTCAGGGTTTAGATATTCATCTTTGTTGTTTAGATCATCTTCTTTGGAGCTTAGATCTTCACTTTTACCATTCACGTTCGAAGTTAAATCATTTTTGGAATTAGAGTTAGGGTTAGGATTTGAAAGATTTCCGAAGTTAGGTGAAACGCTCCGGCTTTTATCGTCTTCAACTGAAACGGCACATTTAACGGAGGAAATAATGCTTGAACAGTCTGAAAAATAGTAGCTATAGCCTGGCATTAACTCCTTCCTCCTTGAAGGTATCGGTTCGGCGTCCGCCGGTACTTCCCTCTCCTTTGCTTGAGACATTTGGTTCGATCCCTTTTAAATCATACTTTTTTCTAAGGCCGTAAATACGGGAAATTTAAGTGTGTAATTATTTAAAATAAAAAGATTAAAAAAATTTCTTGATCCAGCTTTTTTTTGTCAGGACAATTTTCTCAACATCAGACCCCTTTTATTTTTTCATATATGGGTTTTTGTATTTTTTTAATTTTTTAATACTTTGGAATCTTTTAATCTAATGTAGTTTTTGATAAAATTATAATATTTAATGTGAAATTGTACTATAGTAGTATGGAGTGTGTATATCGGTTATTACCTACGGTAAATCAATATGATTGGGGGAAACCAAGTGAAAACTCACTGGTATATCTACTGTTTAAGAACTATTTAAAGCTTAAATTTGTGAAGGAATGGAATCTTGACCTCCATGGTCCGTTTTCTGAGCTTTGGTTAGGCACTCACCCTTCAAGTCCCTCATTAGTTTTACCTTCTGGCGAACGGGACGTCACTTTAGGGTCATTTGAAGCAAGTTTTGAAGGCATTTCCTCGGATTCGAGTCCTTTTTCTAGGCTTGGCATGCACCTTTCAGAGCTTTTCAACAAGATGAATTCGACCTCAACTGGTCTTGTGCGTCGAAACTTGCTTATTTTGCTTAAGGTTTTGTCAATTCAAAAACCCTTAAGCATTCAAATTCATCCAGACGATAAAACTGCAATTGAACTTTTCACTGCTCGGTATCCTGGCATTGTGGATAACTACTCAAAGCCTGAAATGTGTATTGCTCTTTCTAAGTTCAGGGCAATGTGTGGTTTTCGCGACATTTTTGAAATCTTTAAATTCTCCGACAAACACGACGAGTTTAAAAAGTTCCTCGGCAAGGAGCTTACTTCTAGTTACTCCTACTCAAATCCTAAAACCCTCTACATTGAAATTCTAAATAGAGTTTTTTTCTCACCAAACCTTGGTGAACTTGCAGAGAAACTAGCTCGAAGACTTAAGGGATTCACGGATCCTGATCTTCCAGAGGCGTTTTTTCTTGCACTCTACAACGCTTATGGACCTGATAATTGTGTGTTTTTTGCATTTATTCTCAACTGCTTTGAACTTGAACCTGGTCAAGCTCTTTTTATACCACCAAACACAATACACTCTTACGTCTCAGGTACATAAGCATTCACTCTATTATTTAAATAATTAAATTACGTAAAAATTTTGTAAAACTAATAACATTATTGATCAGGTGACTGTGTTGAGATAATGAAGTGCTCTGATAATGTGATCAGATGTGGTCTGACCAGTAAGCCCAGGGACGCTAAATTATGTATAAGTTTACTAGAGGAGAATCTCAAAAACCCTTCGGCAAAGGACTTTTATGTCACTCCGACGAAGGTGTCTGACTATATATTCAAATACGATCCCCAGGATCCCGTTTGTAACTTTACAGTCTGGTCGTTTACCCTAAACCCTGGGGATGAAGTAAGTTATACCTACCCTACTTATATGATTTAGGATACGTTTGTTTCATCAAATGAGCCTTGTTTGTGTATAGTTTTGGACTCGAACCCTGAGGTAACTTTTAGGCTAAACCCTTCACCTAACTGCACTACTTCACCACCTCAGGAAACCTTTATTCTAAAAGTTGATGTCGGAGACTGCTTTCTCCTCTCCCCCAACACTGAACTAAATGCTAAAAATGACCACCGCCTTAGCGGCTTTAAAATGTACATTTCTTCGGAAAAATCGTCTACCACAAATGTAAACACTTGATTGTTCTAAACTCATGCTATTATACATTAGTTACAGACTAGTTAGTAACACTGTTTGTATATCCGTAACATTATAAGTGGACACATATTATTAATGGAGTAAGACATTGATAAATCTATAATTTACAGTGTTAATATGAATTAATATTGCTGAGTCATTTGATCAGTGATGTATTGAATCTTATTTTCATCGGTTGACCAGTCCGGGTTATCCCTCATGAACTTCAGCACCTGCTTCATGTTCAACCTCCTACACAAATTTACATTTGTTAGCCTACCTGTTGTGTATTTGAACTTGAGTGAACCACTTTGTGTATCTTCCTGAGTCTGCTTTGCTTGGGCTTTGAAAATCAAAGTACTTTGGAATCAAGGTTGAAAACTCACTCTTATTGAGTGTAAGGTACATTATGTACTCGATGAGGTATATCCCGCAGTCGTAACCATTGTTTTGCAGGGGGACTCCTCTGGAGGGCGTTATGTAATCCCACGAATCTGGATCCAAATCAAACTCGAAACCCCTCTCCTTAAACGTTCTACATCGACTATCATATTCCTAAACATCCATTATACTGGCAATATTGTATAATTTGTTATCACGAGTTAACAGATTTTGTAGGGGCCATATAACCACTATATCAATAATAATATCAATAATAATAATAGCGATAATAATAATGTGGTAATACTTGATAGAGATAATTTTTTAGTAAATCGATAATTTCATGGCTGAGTTGGTGGTGTCGAAGTGAGTCGAGATGTATGATTGCGGCTTTCTTTTCAGACTTTATATTATGATATCTTATTGCATATTTAGGGTAAGCGATGATTACCAGTGACCAGTGAACCTCAGAGAGGTTGATTGGTATGAAAATAAAGTCATTCATTGGTAAAGCTCTACTAAACTTCCTTGTCCACTTCCAAGTGTTAGCGTAAGCCTCCTTTGGGTCCTTGTACTGCTTTATCTTCCTAACAAAATATGTGCTCAATATCGCCCATGTTTTTCTTTGAGAATCATCCATCAACTAAATTCATATATTAACTATTTACTATTATATATATTACACTTTTGGTACTATTACTATGGTGCTAACTATGTGCTAAATAGTACTGTGTTAAGTAGTATAGTACATATTTATAGGTGAATTGGTTGAAGAAATCGATAATGGAATCATCTAAATAGCTGAATGAGGAGAATGATTCCACGTTTTTTTCATCCAGGTAACACTTGTCAATACACAACCCGTCATAATTTAAAGTCTAAAAATTCGTGTAACTTAATAAATGAAACCTCTGGGATTGAGTTTATTTGTCTATAGTTGCTCAGTGCCTGGTCGAACAAATTTTCAACCTCGTCAAAACCCTTTAATCTGAACTTAAACTTCTTCAAGGAAGAACATAACAAATGGTACACTTCACTAAATGTACTCACAGGGCTCTCATTATAGACCGATTTAACAGTCGGAAATATATCCTAAAATTATTCATATGCTATTGTATAGTATTATTCACTATAGATTATTAACTGTCTAAAATTAACTGTATACCTTTATTAACTATACAGAACTAAATAAATATTTATACTTTGAATGTGATGTGATCGATAGTTATGGTGTCGCAATCGTTTAAATATTCGAGTTCTGCGGAGTCGTAGTAGAAGAATGTGAGTTTATTTCCAGATTCTAAAAGTGCGCAAAAGTTGAATTCACAAGTTCCAACTTTAACCGGTGACTCAATTATCAGGTGAAGTTCGTTTTTTGCAATACTTTTACTAGGTTTTCCTGGGATGAATATTTTCCTCAGATTAAGTGCATTCTTCTTCAGTTCGATCACATCATCTTCTGACTCAATTATGTCATCGTCCTCAATTACGTCATCGGATTTGCTACGATTATCATCTGAATCAACTACTCCATCATCGTAATAAGTCATTCCATCATCCAAATCCATATTATCACGTCTTTGTGACATTTTAGTCTGTTTTTTGTGGGAATTACAGATATTTACATCCTTATGATACTGGGTTATGGGATGAACGTTGATCCTATGTTGAGTGTTTATGAGTAACAGATGATTATTTCTACTAATTGGGGCTTTATTTTCGGAATTTATGTTATAACTATAAAGTCCATACACGAAATATTTGCAAATGGGTGAATCAGGTGATTCATTATCCAACAATTCAGTGGTAGCAACCACATCATTTCTCAACATTACGTCTAGTATTGACGATTCTGTACTTCTTTTTATCATTTTAATTATTTTACAATTATTCTATAATACAGTTAATGGCATTCAAATGATTTACACTATTGAAATGATTATTTATTGACTAAAACTGATTCTTTGCCTGCGTTTATATACAAAAGTGCGTTTATTGAGATTTCTGGAATATTCAGAAATTTAACTACTTCTAAGGCCTCTTTTACGGTTGTGTTTGCATTTATTGGAGTCCATTTAACTTGACTTATTTTAGTATCCGTTGGCCTTTTTAACTTATTTACACTATCACTCAAATTAGTCAGCATGTGATTAAATTCTTCATATTTTAGCAATTTCAGGGACATGAACTCGTCCAGTGTGCAGAAATTCGGGTCTGCAACTGCCTGGAGGGCAATTAAATCGCCAAACCTTTTCAGATCAGTCTCAAAACCTCCTGTACAATCACACTTTAGACTTGCAATTCCTGCTCTTTTTGCTACAAATGTGTGTTCTGAACTTGACGGTAAAGTGTTGTGCGTGTATGAACCTATAAAATCCCCCTCCTTGTTATGACAAACGTATATATTTTCAGCCACCACTGGCTTCCCAAACTGACTTGATACTCTCTTCAATACACCTCCCACTGTATCCTATAATTCTCATATAAACTAATATTAACTATGTAGTATTGAGTACACGGTAATATTAGCCATATAGTATTAACTAACTAATATTAGTTATATATTTATTATAGTAATGTTAATGTAAAATGTTGTCTAATACTTGGCTGGAATGTTGAATTGGTATATAATCTAAATCCGTGGTATTAATGGTAAATATGTGCGGCTTATTTGAGAAGAATTCAGGCGTTTGGAGCTCTAGGAAGGCCAAAACAGAGTCTGAAACCTGTTTACAGACGTATTCAAATAACTTTGTCGAGGCTACGATGTCACAATCCGACCTCAGGTCAACTACAACTGATCGGTCTCTTTTTTGTGTAAATGAAAGTGACACTTTTCCTAAAAAATTTTTCATAAAAATTTAAAGTACCGAAATTTAATTTATCTTCTTCAAATTCCACTCTTTTTAGTTGCTGGTTCCCGAGAATGTACACAGCGGCCCTGTTAATATCCTAAACATCATTTTCCTCCCAAACAATCTCAAAAATATAAAAGAATTAATATAATAATGTGGTAAAAATATTATGTACCCAGTTATTTTCAACGAGTGCCTTTTTACAGGAGGTTACACCCTCATTTGTGAGTTTTCTTAGGTTTTTGACTAGATCTAGTTGGCGTTTAGTTTCTGTTGAAAAACACAGTCTATTTCTCCGAATAAATGGCAAAAAGAGATTCCTAGTTAAACATGTAAAATTAAGATACATTAGTTTTAGTGACTTGTGTGTTGTTAGGCGTGGGTTCTTCAGCAGGTTTGGGGAAAACCACCTTGAGAACTTCCAGGAAAAGATTCTTGAGTGAATCTGAGGATGAGAAGGTATGCGCTAAAAGCGACGCCAATACGTATTCTCCTGGCGAAGCGGCTTCAAATGACGTTTGATCTTTGAGTATCTCTAAGCTTGACTTCAACTCCGAGTCTGACTTAAAATGCCCTAAGCATGATTCCGGTGCAGATTTGAGCTCTGGCGAAGTCAAAAGCACCAAAATGAAGTTCTTCAAAGTCTCCAAATACGTGTCTCTGCTAAGACCAGTGTGTATCTAAACATTTATACTGATTTCTCTAACTAACCTCTCCGTTACTTGGGATGATAACGTTCAACACATACTGTGTCACCACTATCAGCTTCTTCACGCAATTCGATTCACAAACTTCTCTGGCATCACTAATCATAATTTATAACATTTTTTAAATAATTTTTATATAGTTAAATTATACTTAATGAAAAATTGTTAAATTATCAAAAAAATACAATAGCTCTAAATATCCTTAACTACAAATATTATATTATAAAGGATAAATATCGTTATTGTTCGAATATAAACTTACTATAAAAGACATTCTAGATTACTTGCTGAGGATTTTAGTACTTGAGAATCTACTGGTTCGCAGTGTTCACTCAGGACGTGTGTGAGTTTTGACAAGAGTGCATGGCAGATGAGGTTGGTTGCTGTTGCTTTTCTGGTTGCCAAATCATCAAAATCTTTGAATGCGAAATTATTCAAATATTCGTTCATAGAACCACTCATCCACAAATGTCCCACTCCACTACCACTATTAGTGGTAAATGGACTAAAAATCACGTAATCACTGCTCTCACTCCCTTGTCCATTTGCACTACCTACGGTTTTATCCAATTCAGCTTGACCTTGATCTCTCAGATTACATTGTATGTGTTTTGGCAATGGATAACAGAAATTGAGGGTAACCATTGGCGAGAGTATGTAATCGAAAATTCTTGAGATTTGTGATGTGAGTGTACAGTTGGTTTTTGGATACGGCTGTTGGAGTAACAGCTTATTAAGCCCCTTCATGGCCTCATTTGATATCTCGTGAGGGCCTATTGAAAATATTATCGACAAGCAATGGACTGAAAGAAGCCATAAATGCTCCAAGTTTTCCTTATTTTCATCATTTGCAAATGCGTCAAACTCTATTAATAACTGTATAGCCAATAAATTCTCAGTATACTTATCATTCTTATCTTTCTCACCCTTTTCTTCTTTATTCTTATTTTCATCGCGATTAGTATGTTTGTGATCTTTATAATAATTATTTTGCTTTGCTGCGGGTAGTGTTGAGGTGATATTTGTGAAGAGTGCAATTGAGAGTAGTGTTTGGGCTGCTAGTTTTGCCACCAGCGGGTTATTCACCGTGACGCACTTACTCCTTCTGAGCAGGAGTGTCAGGATTGATGTGCTTGTTTTCGTGGTTGCCAGACTTAAGGAGTCAGCTCCAAATGGAAGATGAGGGTTTACCATGCGCTGAATTGAGCATAAAACCAGTGACACCATGTAAACGTTCCGTGACAGACAGTAACCATCTGCCAGGTTGTATAACAGCTTTTCAAACGGCTCTAAATATAATCCAAACAACGAATTATCAAAATTTATAAACAAATGCAGCAACCATCCACTAACATTTATTATCACATCGCCCCTTTCTTTCACTACAAATCCCTCAGTTTTCT
Source organism: Theileria parva strain Muguga (assembly GCF_000165365.1). NCBI lineage: Eukaryota > Apicomplexa > Aconoidasida > Piroplasmida > Theileriidae > Theileria > Theileria parva. Next base: position 1,716,190 of record NW_876246.1, on the reverse strand, counting down.
CTGTATTATTCTGGAAATTGTTACTATTAGCGCGTGAATTGAATCTATGACTACTTGGTGACTCTAAATCTCTATGCGTATTGTAATGATCAATGAACCAGAAAACGAGGTTAAGCAATATGAATGTGACGTAATTAGGGAGTTTATCATCCAAATTAAAGTTTGTGTCAAACCTTTTCAAACTTTCATCATAACTGAGGTTGAAAAATTGGTACAAACTTTCTCTTGTAGGGAGATAATTCACTGAATTCTTCACGACCAATTTTCTGGACACCAAGTAAAACAACTCTAGAAAATAACTCAATATCATCCTCTTCTTATCATTTTCAAACGTCCCATTAACCTCTTTCGCATCATCTGATTTATCATGATGGTTATGTGCGTTGGTTAAGATGAGGAGCGTCAGTCTTGAAAAAATTCCCAGGTTAAATATCGAGGTTATATTATCTCTGAATCGGTCCAGTTCCATGTGGTTTGGGTCCAAAATACTTCCGAATCCATCTCTATCCCTTTCAATATCACCGTGTTTATCGTAATATTTATCACCATACTTTCCAGTGTTACTGGGGTCTGATAGTACGTTATCCATTATCACAGATAAAAATAGCTGGAAAGAATTCAGGTTAGAGGTAATTATTGCTCCCATGAAGAGGTCGTCAAGTTTATAAATGTTAAGGAATGCTAATCTGAGGTTTATGTACGTGAGTATTGGTGGGAGCAGTTCCTCCCGGTCTGACTCACTTGATAGTGTTTTTGTGACGTTACTAATCGTTGCTTCATCCTCACTCGAGTATACTGGACTGAACTTGTTTCTTAGCAAATACACATCAAAGAATTTGTTCTGTACTAGTTCCGAAGAACTCGCTTGAACATCAAACAGGAATAGGAAAGTTTCTGCGTTCTCCTCATCCACGTTGTACTTGTTAAGGGCTTTTAATGCCTCAGGACTTGATCCCTTTGTGAAGATCATCAGGTTTGAAAGGCCCACTAACCAACCACTACTCTTCTTGTCAGTTAACCGTTTGAAGCGTATGCTGGGTACTGAGAGATCTGCATAGGAATTTGAAGCGAAGAGTCTGTGATCTCCGTCAAGCGCAGCAAACGTAGGCGGAAGAAGGTTCAAGCAGTAAAACCTGGTCACAATATCCAGAAGCTTCTGCCAGGAGCCCCTGTCAAAATACTCCGAACACACTGCTAACATGTTCAACACGAAAGAAATCGATATCTGGCACTTGTATCCCATTGAATAACCCACGTCAATACTCGAAAGCTGAAACACTTTATTTACCAAATCGTGTTTAGAATATTTCAGTGCCAGGCTTACAATTAGCCAGAACAACTCCACGGTTTTCTTCAAGAGTTCCACTTTTCTGCAGTACGAGAATAATTGATCTAAAAACTCCAAAATATTATTATTCAAAAGCACTTCAAACAGTTGTAACCTGTGATTTGCGTTGAACCCACTATCTGTAAGGTCTGATACCAACTTCACTCCAGCTTTCTCCTTCCTCACTTTATCATCTTCCGAGTCACGAAATTCGTTAGAAGTCGTCAATTGTACATATGGTGAAAGTTGTTTCTGCCTTGGTAGAACATAGTCTGACCAGAGATATGGTTCATATTGCGTTGAGTTATTGAGTGTTAAACTCGAGTGTAGTTTAATTTCGTGGAACTTGATCGTCTTGTAAATGTCCTGCAAAAACTCTGAGGAGAAATTTTTCCCGTCGTTTGTTCCTCTGTTGTTCCTTATAAAATCCTCCAACTTCATCTTATTCTTTATCTGGTTATTATGTAGATCCGTGTTTAGCATTATTATGGAGTAACATAGTACGAATATGGCATTATAGTCTTGAATATATGCAAATCCAGGCTTATGCTCAAGTCTAACCTTCTCATTAACTACTTGACTGTTTAATGTTGAATTTACTGAGTTTACTGACTTCCCAGACTCACTTGCTGGTGTTGAGTTTCCCAAACTACTTCTATTTGTATCACCTTCACTATTATTGACGTCATTAATTGTGGTTTGTGTTTCCATCGTCACTGGCGTGTTTTTAAGGTACTCACATATTTTCTCATAATTTTGTTTGCAAATTAAGCTCTCAACCTCATTTGATAAAAAATACTTGTACATCTCAACGTTACTGGCCCAATTTGAGGCCACAGTATAATCAAAACACTTTTTACCGGTGTCGGTTGATTTACCTGGGTCACCTGAATGTTCGTTGTTGTTAGGTTCAGTTTCAAACCTCTCTGATTTTTCTAAATCTGAGCACTTGATACAGTTATCTTCGTAAACATCAAACTGATTACACTTTTGCTGAATCGACCTATGCTTGTAGTAGAAATCCTCCTGTACCACCCATCTTGCCAGTTTTAACTCATTCTGATCAGAATCAACTCCACTAACACTCCGAGTATGCTTTTTAGCTACATTTAAATCCTTGTTATCGGGCCTCACACTTGAAACTTCAGAATCCAGACCATTCACCAGTGGCTGTGACTTGAAGTAAATCTTTGAAAACACTTCTATTAGTCTTTCGATTTGCTGAGACTCGCCTGGAAGTCTGAAAGAGGACAAAAAAGTCCTAATTGCCATCACAATTGGGACTCCTGCGAAGTGGTTCAGTTCGCAGAAGTTGGCCCTCACTACGTCCATGAACTCGGGATTTTTATGTGTTGCCAAATATTCTCCTACCTTTTTAAGGTCGAGTTCTGGTGAGTATTTAAGAAATAATGCCACCTCCTTTTCAGTACAGTATTTCGAAAGTACTCCTAGATTTTTAGCATTTTCTATCCACTCGTCTGCCTTCGAACTGTTAAACATTAAACTACACTTCATTGTCAAATCTTTATATTTTTTCTCCTTCATCTTATCCTGGTCCTCATTAGAGGTTTGATAATTACTACAGTTATTAGGGTTCGGATTACCATACAGTTTGTGGTCTGTGATGACAAACTTGACGATATTATGCAATGCATTTAATGAGAACATTTCCAAGTTAAGCTGCGGCAGATTTTCCGATGCGCTCGTTGTTGACTTATACTGTGTCGTTGTCTTTTTTGAGTTAGTTTTAGTGGTTCCTTTCTTGGACTTTGACTGGTCCAATTTATTAGCGTTAATCTCATTTTCTGTGTTTATTGACAGGCACATAACTAGGCATCTCGCGAATAGGTTAAACAGGTTCGAGCACTTGACATCGCAGTCGTAGTTCAAAAACATTTCAAGCAGCAAATATGAGTTTTTGGACAGTTCTCCTAGAAATTCCATGTTCATTTCGAGGATATCAATCCTCGACCTTTTGGCTGTAGACAGCTGGTTCATAACTGAGGTTATCAGGTGATTCAGGAACAGCTCAACCTGAGACTTTAGGTAGAACCTGAAATTAATATACAAATTCCAGAAGCTTCTTAGCGCTAGCGAATACATTGTGATTGACTCTGTAAACAAAAGCTTGTACAACGAGTGCGTGAAATGGGCCTGCAAAATTGGAACCAAATTCACGTTTGACAGGTCCAACATCTTACATTCTATGCTAGTGTTAAATAGAGACAAACTCATTCTCCTCATATCTTCTGCAAATTCAGTGTAACTTGTCGGAACATTTGCCAAGCTACTCAAAATTGGTGCAAGATGCGATCTCAAAAGTAGCATCGTATCCTTGTCAGATATGCACAGGTATGAGTCCTCAATGTGGTATCCCAAAGAGTTGAAGCGGCTGCTAATTCCGCTCATCAAACTTAAAAACAAGCACACTGTATTCACTCTTCTGTACAGTTCCTAAGGTCTCATTAACTATATATAAATTTACGTGATTGTGTCCTCCGTATTTTTCTGTATTCCCAAATGCGCTCAGCAACAAATCTATCACTTTTGAGTAAAAAACCTTCTTGAAAAACGAGTTCCTGTTTCTAATACTCCTAAAAAAATTTTTACCCACACACAACTTACAGTAGTGACAAGATCAACTTCAGCAGATTATAGGTATTTTCATTACTTATAAGATTTCCGTAATATGATCGGAAAAGGTGCTCAAAACAGTCGAATGTTTTTAACAACAGAAACTAATAAATAATGGGTTTAAAACGACTTACATCTTCTTTCAGTTCAAGTACATTTGAGAAAACGGTCAAAACCTCAGTGAATATCTTATTCATCAACTCAGGTGCATCCTTCTCTTCAAAACACAGCAAGTCGTTCCTTGCCAAATTGCCCAAAGCTAAAAGTCATGTGTTTAACTAAACTTACATTCAACGCACAGTATCAGGAGCTTCACATATCTTGTATCAAAAGTATTAAAAACTTCAAAAAACGGCTCCAGATGTTCGAGTTTTAGATATTTTCTCTCATTTGTGACAGTCACTGAGGCCAATTTTTTAAACTTTTTAATTAACTTTTGTTCGTTCGTTTTTAGCAGTGAAACATCAGCTCCGAGGATAGGAACTAGGTTTGAGGTGGCGGAATATCCGGAGATATTATTTACATATGATCTCAAAACTGACAAAACGTTATAAGCATCTTGTTTTATGGTTTGAATTGATAGATTTCCGTTGCGATAGTAATTATTTGGGGTTACAGTATCTTCTGCTGAATCTGGTCCCTCCTTCATTTAATTAAAATGAAAGCCAACCAAAACTACAGTGTTTATATGGATATATTTTAATTTAACTGGAAAACAAAACCTTATTTACTCATATTCAATTTTGTTTTAGAAGTTTGCTTAAATTAGTGCAAAATTCGGTAATATTATACAAAATTAAATGAAACTATTTTAAAACAAATATGAAAATAATATATTTTAAAACCTTGTCATTTATACATTTTTATTTCTACTTATTGAGGTACTGACACCACAGGAATCAAGTGTTCTATATTTGAACTTCCTCACAATTTATTGTTTGGAATCCTTTAATTCGGAATCATTTTTATAAAAATATGATGACCATATATACACATTTTATAATTTACCCCTCCCTTTTGATAATTTTATCAAAGCTTGAACTTCTTCTTTTTGGACCAATAAAGTATAGTGTACTATAGGATTTTTCTTTGATTCTTCTTTTCATTATTAAAAGAAAATAATTTTAAATCAATTAGCTACAAAATTCGTAAAATGCATGGATTGAAGAGTGACGATTTTTACAAAACCTCTGAGGAGAGGGAACAATTTAAGAAGAACCTCGAGAAAGGCTTCAAAGTTTTGGATTTATTTGTAGATTATTCCTCTAAACTTGAAACCTCAGCAGTTTTCGGTTCAGTTTTAAACCGAGTTTGTGAGTCTGATAAGAAAATGTTCGATCTCTCCAGTGTAATAATCGAATTTATGCCTGAATTCACACCTGCCTGGAACTATCGCAAGAGGTTTATCCAGAAGAACCAGTCGAATGACAAAAGCCTTCTACTAGATTCACTTAAAAATGAGAGGGCTTTGACGTATGCCAGTTTAAAGAAATCCCCAAAAAGTTATTCAGTATGGCATCATAGATTGTGGTCAATAGCTTCATTATTCAACCTAGAGTATGAATATTACTAATATATATAACTTAGAGCTAATGATATACTGGAAGTGCTACTTGAGGAGGTTACGTTATGCTTCAAGCTGTTTACACATGATGGGAGAAACTTCCATTGTTGGAATTATTTTAACTTTATTAAACATTATTTAAACTTGTTGAAACCAGAATCAGGTTAGTAACTGTTTATTATTTATTCAAATTACACAAATCGATTGTTCGTTAGTGGATTGGCGTAAATTGGTATCAGAACAGATTTTAAATTTGATTAACGACAACTTCTCGAACTATTCAGCTTGGTTCCAAAGAACAAATCTTCCTTATCACAAAAACTCTCTAGCAGATGAACTAGAATTACTTAAGCAGGCGATATATACTGACCCAGAAGACCAATCTATTTGGCATTACTATGACTGGCTTCTATTCAAACGAAATACTTTACCCACCTAGTAACACACTATTTATACACGTTAACAAACTATTTTAGTTTGTGTTATGTAAATTATATGGAGGATTACAAAACTTTCAACTTGTATTTCAACGACAATTTGAGGCTGGACACCGATTCTACCTTTTTTTATAAGAATGGTAATATATTTGTTGATAACAACTTTTAGAATCGGTGAAGTTGAAAGGGGCTTGGAAACCTACAAAACTGTAATTAAATAATTTGTAAATTTTTTTTTAGTAATTTGGGAATTTCACTTCTTTGGTCTTTCGTTGTGGACTCAGATGAAGATTTACAAGGGTTATTTCATTAATTTTATCCATTTTTAGATTATTCAAACTTGAGCTGGTTGTTTTGAACACTAGGATTGAATACTATTCACTCTTGTTAAATAATCCTAACTTTTTTGTTAAAAAGGCTGATAAGAATGAAGAATCAGGTTACAGCAGAATTAAACTAGTTTATGGATTTTCTCACAAAAATGAGGTTGACTTGGAAAGCTTAAAGGTCTATGACGAGCAAGATGATGGATTCGTGGAAAATAATAAGGTTTCAAAACCCATTAAGGTCGGAAGCGAACTGTTACCATTGGCATCCGACGTCACCCTCGATATTCTAAGGAACCAATTAAATTTGATAGATGAATTGATATCCTTAGATTCTGAAAGAAAATACCTCCTACTTACAAAGTATCTAATTTTAAACTAAATATAGCACTTTAGGCTTAAGATACTCGAGTATCTTGATGAAAATAGAAATGTTGATTTATTATTTGAAAAGCTGGCAGCTCTGGATCCTTTAAGGAAAGATTATTATGTATATATGTTAAAAGTTCAAAAAGAAAGGTTAAAATTATTTAAATCAACTTTGCATTAGATTAAAGATTAAGAAATGTAGTTTAAATGAATATATTAAGGTCGATTTTGGGAATTTATCACTATCAAGGTTTGATTTTAGGACTCTGCTTCCCTTTTTTGGGGTTATAGAACTTAATCTTAGTAAAAACAAACTAACTTCTGGGTAATTAAGAATCATTTAACGTATTATTTTAGATCGTTAAGTGATATTTCATCGTTCCTGCTTCTTTTGGAAGCTCTGGATTTATCTGAAAACAATATAGAGGATTTGGAATCAGCGCTTTATACCCTTAGACAGTTAAAACGCTTAAAAAGGTTCGTACAAATTATCTCATAAATCATTAGATTGAATTTATCTGGCAATCCTTTAAAGGTTTTGGATCATGATACTAAACTCCAGTCACAAATAGAGTAAGTTAATTTACTGTAATAAATATTTTCAAGTCAAATCGACATAACCGATACTCCAATCTCTGAGAATTTCACTAAAATCTGGCCTAACGGAACGGACGGATACTCTTTATTAGGATCTCATGAATTTATTTTGGAATTTCATCGCGAAGATTCTAAGAATCACGCTGTTTTCAGAAAACTGAAAAATTAACTCTAGACTCTCATAATTTCTTTATTTAATTTATTCAAATTTTAGCTTAATTTATATCTTATTTTTGTCAAGTTATAGATTAAAAATGTGTAAGTAAATCTTGAAGTTTTTGATAAAATTATGGGAGGAAAAACACACACCTGCACACATTGATTCTTCGCAAAAATATTAGGATGTATGAATAGATTATCTATCTGAATGAGGAATAAATTACGAAAACTATCATTGTAAGTTAGATTATCCAAAAATTACTAAGTTAATATGCAATAAATTGAATGTGTAGCATGATTACACACTTTGAAATTTTGGTTTAATAATTGGAAATAAAGCAAAAATCTCTTAAAAAATGTAAAATAATATAGTAAAATTAGGCTAAAACGATAGAATTAAGGAAATTCTTGAGAAATGATTGATTTAGTTAAGATGTGTAGAAAACGAGGTCGGATTTCTCAATGAAACAAGGACCCAAAAATCTGGAAGACCGGACATTTTAATAACATTATAAATTATATTAGTATAGAAGTACAATACTTTTAAAATAATGAGAGAAATTTAAGGACTTCATAGAATAACATAATATTGGGAGATTCGGGAGAATGGAATTTGGGGCGTAAGCCGTGTTCACTTGTCTGCATTAACCAAAATTTAAATACGCCTTTGGCACTTACTCTCTCAAGTGTTAACATTAGTTTATAAACTATATTTTCTATATTTTATATTTAATTTTGACCTCTACTATCCCTTTTATTAGGTGTCGTGAAACACCTCGGCTCCTTTACTCGACACTTTTAAATTCTCGTACACATCATTAAACTTACACAATAAAAAGGATATAAACAACTCGTTAATTAATTTAAACCACAATGATATGATATTTGTACGACCTTTTATTGCTGTGTGATCATGATGGCGACATACTAATTTCAGATTATCTTAAAACCTCTCTTCATAATTTTAATTTAAAATATTTTGGAGAACATTCACTCGCAATTCCCAAAATATTTAGACTATTAATTTTTGTTAGTTCTCTTTAATGCCACAACTGTAATATTTTGTATTTTAATGTTCTAAACCTGAAGCTGATATTGTTCAAAACTGGATCATACACATTCACTTTGAACGATAGTTCCCAGTATTTTAATAAGATGAGCTTTTTAACATTTTCAACCTCCTGCGATTTGCTTACAGATAACACACTCTAAATCTTGTAACAAAGTTAACTGGAAGGGTCAATGACGCGTAAGTACGCCTCATTTGTAAAAACCACTACACTATAATTAATGACCTTTTATCATAAAACACACCAATTGTCAATCTTTGACAAATGATACACATATGAAACACTGATATGAGTATCAACACACACATGTATTAATAGACAAACTTACTTCGAAATTTACTATATGGAATAAACTTTATTACCCAAATAAAGTGAAATTTTAATTTAATTTGTCAAAACTGAATTTTAATTTAATCAATACGGAAATGAAATTTAAGGTTTTAGGATCTTAAATTTCAATTTTAAATATTTATAATGAATTTTATGCCGGAAACAATTGATAGTAAAACATATATTGGACCACTTGTTCCAGAGTTCCAACAACCCATTTCCGACGACTTTCAGAAAACTACATCTTTTGTTGAGGACTCGTGCGATTCCCTTGCCGGATTTGGCACTGGAAACTCGCCATCAGCAACCACTGATTTCAAGAGAAGCGATACCTGCTTCGAGGACCTGGATGCAAACGTAGAAACATCAGTACCCGAATCAGACTTTATCCCGGAATATTTTGACATTTATGGACAAAATGAACCTTTTAACAAGGTTTATTCAACTTTTATCACCAAGCCAAAATGGGAGGAGGAGTGTTTAGTTTCTCAGGATGATCAGAATGAGGCATTAGATACAACAACCACTACCACTGCGACCTCAGACCCGGGGTTCAAGGTCATGCCATTTAACTCTAACACACTGTTTTTTGAGGATGATTTCAGGTATGTTACATCTAAAATTCCTAATCACCCAAGGAATCAGAACTCAAGTTCTGATTTTTGGGATAAAAATGACTCTTCTTCCATGCCCACTTCAAATTACCTCTTACAACCTACCTACAAACCAGAGTCGGGGAAAGACCTTTACACTTTGCCACAGTCAATGAAAGACGATTTGATGGATAAAGCCGAGCTTGCCTCGACTTCCTTTGCCCAAATAACAAACACTATGGCCAATTTAAACTCTAATGGATCTAACAACGTGTCAATGGTTACTAACAATTTAGTGAACCAAAACATGATTGACAATTCCATAAATTGTAATTTTTACCCTAACAACCTCGTCTCTAACATGGGACCCTTCTTCCTTAACTCCCATGAAGTTAAAAGACCTCTTTTTCTTAACACACCGGTCTTTAACACTGGTTTGTTGCTTGACTCTGATTTGTACCTCTTTCCGACCCTGACCAACAAGTTCTATAACTTGATTTCCAACTACCAAATTGGGTCTAACTACTGCGTTTACGTGGGTGCTGATTACAATAAACTGGTTTGCACATGCAACGTTGTCAGACCAAACGGGTCAAATTCCCATTCAGTGAACTGTAACGTGGTGGCTGCAGGAGTGGAATTGTCCACAGAGTCATGGCCAGTCTGTAAAGCCTCTCAAATGTATTCCCTAATTAACCGATGGGACAGGATACTGAAGAAGTATAGAAAACTCCAGAGTAGTACAGAGTATTCGTTTTACTTGCCTGATGACTATAAGCCGCCAGTTTACGTGGGACCAGATGAGGATAAGAACTTGAAGACTAACTTAAGTTCAAATTTGCCTAATCTAAACCCTGAACACATGAAAAATGCAAACAGTCTAATATCAGAAATCACGGGCATTAAGCTGAATGCGGATAACACTGACCAGTTTTCACTGAGAAATGCAGTTTCTGAGCTCCTTAGGACAGAAGAGCCGTCGAAGCGGAGAAAAACCAAGCACAAGATTGATTTGTCTTCTAAATATTCGAGAGATTCTGACCTGGCGAGTATCGCATCGACGACCGACGGAGACCCGAAGACTGAACGCAAGGAACTTCACCATCCGAACACTGAAAAGGTCAGCGGGGTCTGGTACGACACGAATCGTCACCTCTGGAGAGTGGTATACATGAAGGGAAATAAGAGGAAAACACAGGGCTTTAGCTCACTCAAATTGGGTTACGAAGAGGCTAGGAGAAAGGCCATACAAATGAGACATGAAATGGTAGCACTAAGACATAATGATAAGATTTAACACTCTTGGAAAATCAAGGATTGTACTTTTAAAATTATTTAAAACACAGTGGTTGTATCTTTTAGCCTTTAAACTCAAGGGCTGTATTTTCAAATGACTTGATCTATCAAGTTTTACTTGCACATCTTTTCAAAATTAATTTTTACTTTGTTTTTTAGTTTAAAAGAACGAAAACTGAAAAACTATTGTAAGAATTCTGTAAAAAAAGCTTTACCAAGTGTAAACAAGAATGGTTAATGCTTAGGATGGAACATGATTCCCCTGGGAAAATTTCCCCAAGGGTATAATACGTGTTATTTTAATCTTTTTCTTATGCTTGATAAATTTTAATTTTTTGCTAGATCAACTATATGTTATTTTTGATTTTTAACACAATAATGTAGACTGTAATTCCCCATCCATTGTATATTTAGTTATGCCTACGGTTTCCGTCCTTAAGGACGAATTTTTCCACCAGCTGGGGGTCGAAATTTGTATTTTTTACAAGTTTTCATGATTATTTTTTAGCTCTGGAGGAACTCGAGTCACTGTGTTTCGACTTTGGTGTTGAGTACGACGGAACAGAAACTGACGAAAATGGGAAGGAATTAATTAGAATTGAGATACCAGCTAATAGGTACATTCAAATTAATTATTTTTGTTTCAAAATTTATTTTAGATACGACCTTCTGTCACTGGAAGGTTTGGTCACAGCCTTCTCATGTTTCAAGTGGAATCTCCAACCTCCTAATTTCACTCTTGTCCCATGCAAACCACCATATTATTCTAGAATTGATGTACAAAAAGAGGTTTGACATTTTGATACACAATACTTTTACAGAACTCTTCAATTCGTCCCTATGTATTTTGTGCAGTTTTGAGAGGCGTTGTTTTAAATGAAAACAGATATAAAAGTCTAATAGACATGCAAGAAAAGCTACACCAAAATTTGTGTAGAAAGAGAACAATCGCAGCAATTGGAACCCACGATATGGACACAGTTACGCCTCCCTTTACATACACATTTGAACGCCCAGAGGAGATTATTTTTTCTCCTTTAACTGACCCTAGTAGAGAATATAATGGACTAGAGTTGATGGAAACATACGATTCACACCCTCAGCTAAAAGTATTTAATCTTAACCTAATAATTGATTAGAATTACTCGAAACTACTCAAAGGGGCTCCCTACTACCCTGTTATCAGAGATAGTGATCGCAATGTGTGCTCTTTACCGCCTGTAATTAATTCCTACAGGTCTAGAATCACACTAAACACAAAAAATATATTCATCGAAGTCACCTCGGTATTAATTATTTTATTTTTATACTTCTTTAGACTGATTTGAACAAGGGCTCAATGGTTTTGAATCAACTGGTATCATCATTTTCAAAGTATTGCAAGGAGCCATACACGTAATTTCCTAATATTTAAGACTGATTTAGAATTGAACCAGTGCTAGTTCAATACGACATTCCAGTGACGACACCTGACTTGTCCAGGTAAAATATAAATTAAGTGAATGATAGAAAATAATTTACAAATTTTATGTCATATAGTATTGAATATATTTTAGGCGGAGTTTAAGGGCTTCAGTTCCATACCTTTCTAATTTGGTAGGAATAAAGGAGTTAACAGCTGAATATGCTTGTGAACTCCTGGATAGAATGATGGTAAAGTCTCAAGTCGTGGACCCTGAAACCATAGAGTCCACGATTCCAATCACAAGATCAGGTATTTAAAGACGATTAAAGATAAATTCAGATATACAACACCCATGTGATCTTGGCGAGGATATAGCAATATCTTACGGATATAAAAACATTAAGAGGACCAGGTTTACCATGGGGAATCTACTTAAAAAAACACTTTTGGCTGAGAAAGTCAGGTTCGTGTTTACAAGTTGTTCTTTTAAGGAAACTCTAATGCCGGTTTTGGATTCATTCAAATCATCTTATGAAATGATGTGTAAACCTGTTCCGAAAGATGATGATAAAAGGGCTCCAGTTGTAATTAAAAACGGACAACTAAGTGAGAATGAAACTGTAAGGACGTCACTGTTACCAGGACTTTTAAAAACTGTACATTATAAAAAAGGGTCAAATCTACCAATTCGGTTATTCGAGGTGCTTTAAAACATTTTTATAAAAGTGTAGGTGGGAGAAGTGGTTTGGAGGAGTGAAGATTCCGATGTAGGAGCAAAGAATAATACTAACTGTGGTTGCGTGTATGCCAATACAAGTTCAGGACTTGAGGTATCAATTAGGGTTTAAAATTTTTGTAGGAAGTGCAAGGGGTTTCTGAGCTTCTGTTAAATAATCTAGGATTTGTGAGTGAGTACCAAGTGTGGGAATACAACGAGCTAGAAAAACCAATACCGGAATCCTGGAATCAAAGGTACAAACTCGAGGAAATTGAAGGTATTTTTAAACTTAATCATAGAATACCAGACCCTTCCTTTCTATCTGGGAGATGTGTATCATTTGTTACCACCTCCGAACCACGAGAGACCTTCGGAACCATGGGAATAATACACCCGAACGTTTTAAAGAACTTCCACATACCATTTCCAGGTAATATTTCGGCTGAAAAATAGTTATATTCCACAATATGTCTTCCTATTTTGATTCCTTTGGTTTAGTTTCGCTGTTTGAGATGGATTTGACGTTGATTCAGAGGATTATAAGTTCTAACTGAACACGCATTACCACACATTAACATTTGTCCATATCACTGAAGATTTATTTTTATATTTTAGTTATAATACATAAACTATAAATAATGAAATTTATCGGAGATATAGAATCTAAAATTTGTAGAATATTTACTGAAAAAATCCCGATTTAGTGGTATTTGTGGAATTTCACCCAAAGTTCAGATGATCGGACAATTTATGGCCAATAATGACGACGAAAGTCTACACAGTTAACATCTGTAATAAAACAAGTTTTACCCTGCATAGAAATAGCCACAAACTCAGACATGGAACCTGGATAACATGGCTTCCTGAAAGAATCGTTTCCTCCTCAAGCGTATCAATTTCATTCTCAAATAGCAGATCAGGCCACTCTTGCAGGTCAAATTTACAGTATGGAGTTATTTTGGAAGGCCTGTTGCACGTACTTGACGTTAAATTTGTGAAGTCTTCAGAAAATGATGACTTCTCCTGTACCTTTAAGCCACTTGTAAAGCAAAATGAAGTTTTAAGTGATAGTAATTTTAAAATAGTGAGCAATGTACCCACAAGCATATGTAAAATAAACACCCAGGTCATCGATCCGAATAAATCAAGCTTTATAGAAAGCTCTGAAACGATATACATTGTAAATTTAGAAGAGACCAGTGACGGATCCTCGTATATAAGTTCCCTGAGAAACAAACACAATTCTCTTATTTCAACCATAAAGCAAGATTATGAAGATTGGAATGAAAGTTTTTTTACTGGACCTCAACTTGTAAATTTATACAAGCGTATTTCCTTGGACTTCTGTTGGGACTTTAACAGTTCAGATTGGCGTTTTCAACTCAAAAAATCTAACGTTTCTGTTCATGTAAGGATAGTAAATCTGACTAGTAAGGAGATGAAACTGGGTTCAAACGCTCTTGAGATGTTTAAGAATTGCACGTTGGACGAGGGAGTGTGGGTGGAATATCCAAATGAAGATATACCCTCTTTATCAGGAACAGAGTTCGGATGCAAGAGTAATGGATTTCTAGGTGGAACAACGGGAAGATGTGTGTATTCTATACTGGGTGAGTCTGGATGCTTTACGTTCTCATGGGACAGACCATCAATTGGAGCATTTGTGACAAATTGTAAACATTCATTAAATAAATATTCAGTAATGGTTCACACGGAATCCTCAAACCACTCTTCTGTAATATTTCACATAATTGATATGTTCACAATACCACTCAAATTATTAACAGCAAAGGCTGTATCCCCTAAGTATACAACTAAATACCAAGATAATAAATTATCTCCAAAATACATTAGAAGTTCAAGTACAAGCGATCGCAATAATTCTAATGCGGATACTACCTTGGATGAACTGGAAATAACACCGTTTCTTATTAAAAACCAGTCATCACATTACAACAACGACGTTGAGGATTCAGAGGTTAAAGGGAAAGGTTTGACAGAGTTATTGATTAAGAGCCCAAAACACTTTTTTAGCAGTGTTAATTCAAAAAACATTAACTCTCCAATTAACAAAGTTAGCTCAGACTCAAGTATATACATCGAGTGGATGATAGGGAATGAAATCTTTTGTAAATTATTCAAGTTTGATGAGAAAATACACATAAATTCTTCAGTAATATCTGGCATCCCAGATAACAAATCACTAGTTTTTAACTCCTTTCTTTTGAGACTTGATTTGACTCAAATATTTCAAAAACAAAATCACGTAGATAAGTCCAATAACTTAGTATATGACAGTGCAAGTGTTCAAAAGAGACCATATTTAAAAAGTCTGAAACAAAATGAATTCCTGGAATATGTTGTAATGATCTTTCAATGTGTTTGTGACGCATTTCAGCCATTTATAAGCAAATGTATGCTCAAGAAATTTGGGTCAAACTGGCTTAAAATTTGTAAATTACCGACTTGCCATGTATGGAAAAACCACGACGTACTCAGGATAGATTTGGAGGGGATAATTTATATAGTTACGGCCTACTGGATGGATATCTTTGAACAGGTTCTGACTGATACAACACACTTGAATACAATACAGGTACTATTAACGTTTACCCTCCATATATTATAATGAATCTAATGAAATTTATTAGACTGCTTCAATTTACTGGGCAAACCAGGAGTTACATAGGTTTGATTCGAATTATGGTAAGTGTCGTAAAATTTAAGATTTTTAGTCTGGGATCTTTTAGAGGCATCTAAGGCATTACTGAAGGTAAAATCATCCCAATTAATTATTTTCAGAAACTGAAATCTGAAAGCTCTCTAAAACACATCGACTTCATTTCCAACAAACTTATACAGTCATAAATTTAATTTTAATATTGTTATAAATATTTATTACATGTCTACTAATGTCGCGGTTTCCTTATTTCTGCAAAGGTTATTGCACGAAAAGGTAAAAAATTATAAAATTTAGTTTTTTGACGCGATGTTTAGTATATGGAGGATTCTGATGTAGATTCACTCATTCAAGGAGTAATTAGAGGAACGGGACTATCTTTCAGTTCAAAATCGGCATTCATTGAACACACCAACAACCTTTTGTCAGATATAGGATTTATGCTTGTGGTTTGTGTGTATTTATTATAATTTTTTACGTAGAGGGTCAATGTTGCAGGGAAAAAATACTATTCGCTCAAGGATCTAGATTCTTCCAATTTGACCCTAGATATACCTTACAGAACTGACATTTCTGAAAATCCTACCCAAGATGATCCCATGGACGTTGACTTTATGACGCCTGTTAGAAAACTGGGTGTGGAGTTTAATATGAGTCCAGATTCTTCACAAAATATGACATCTTCAGTGTATAAATATCCATCATTATTAAAAATAAACCAGTCAAAATTTACACACTCTGAGCTCATGATCTTCATAGGTAATTTGATTTTTTTGACAAAATTTTAGATTCCATAAATTCAATAATTTCCACTGGTATGATAAATATTATTTAAATGTTATAAAGGCAAACCTTTGCCAATTAAGAGGCAAGAGTCACAAGATTCGTGGTCAAGCATATGTTCCAAAAGATTAATAGTAGAGGAGCCAGCTCAATTAAACTTGAGTAAATTAGTTATAAATAATTATATTAAAATAGTTCAACGTTTTGAAAGGAGAAAATGGCTACAATATTACGAAGATGAGACTAGTATAGCACCAGGAGTTCGATTCTACTTTGTAATTCAAAAATTAGTAATTAACCACAAAATTAGGATCTTTCAAGTTTTTTCGATTTAAATGACGCAAATAAGTGCGAATCTTGCTCCTCGATTATAATATTCAATGTACTCTATGTTTTGATATCAATGGAATTTAGGAATTTTTCTGCCAAGAATGTAGAAATACATTTCACGAGCAATGTGCATCCGTAAACAGTTCAGGCTTTATTACGGATCAAACTAAGTGTTTTTCCTGTTCAGTAACGTGACTATCGGTATGTACAACTTTTATCATTTTCCATGGCTTTAACTAGTATATATAAAAAATAAAACAAAATAATTAACTAATAATTGTTTTTTATACTAGCAATACGATTTTGAATTGCTATACATCATACTATAACTGAACATAAATATTTTTGGAAATTTCCATTTTTTCTTTCACAACAGGTTATTTTAGTAGGAAAAATTTATAGCCAATATTCCTAAATTTAAAAATACTGGATACGACTTAAATGTGTAAAAATTGCGACATTTTAATACTTGTACATTGTAGTACCTTACTAATCATTTTCTTCGATTTCAGTTTGTACTATAGTAAATCTAATATAACTTTGTTTCAGTCTGTATAATATTTATTATTTACATTTTTATTGCTCTATTACTGAATGTACAAATGTTTTGCCGTTTTTTCTCGTGATTCCACTCTCCCTAACTCCATTATTCCGAAATTCGTATTCGAGAGAATATGTTATTACAACTAAAGAAAAACTAAAATACAACATATTTTCGAATTTATTTATTGATATATACAAATGGAAAACGTCCAAAATGACGTTACGTACTTCACCGAACACGATGAAGCGAAACGCATGGTAGAAGAAATATCTTCCCTGTCAATCGAGCTACTTTTTGACGAAAGCAAGTCAGGTTCTGCTTCAAATGATACCAAAGATAACATTCTAGAGAAATTGGTCTCAAATGTTAACAAAATCAGCGACATTGTGGGTAAGTATATGGATATTGAGGTGTTGTTGTATCAGTACATAGAAACACTGATTGGAGATATCTTCGAAATTCTAAAAAGGTTCGTACTTTTACCAAACGCACTCAAGTTCGATATTACAAGGAGAGTAGATTCTAAGAAATCCATTCCCTTGATAACTTTGGAAAAGCTCTGCTTCTACCTGTACATTATCTCTAAATGCGTAGGGGTTAGGCGCCTGATAAACTACGCTCCAAATGACGTATCTTTGTTTGAAAAGATCACGGAAACCATAGAAATGATACAAAACACCAACTCTGGAACCAGTGAAACTGAAATTAGCAAACACGAGGACCACCTCTGGTGTTTGGAATTTATATTCCTATCCTGGGAATCCCTGATGGTTTACACTCCATTTGACTTAAATACGATATGGAAGCACCCATTTGATGAGAAAATAACCTTTCAAACGAGAATTTTGACTTGCTCAATGTACTACCTGAACAAGTCGACAAAGGCCAGAGACGGCGCAGCCATGGTAATATCGAACTTATTCTCAAGGAAAGACGTACTGAATTCTCAAGACTTCCAATATTTCCTCAAGTTTTGCCAAGATATTCTAACTAACCCCCTCTATAACGTTAATTTAAACCAAGAATACAACAAGGACTATTTAGCGGTGACGGGTTCAGCGAACAACGTAAACAATCACCTATCAATTGGTGTCCTAATGGTACTCAAACAGATTATCAAGAGAGTCCAAACCCCTGACTTGATCCCTTATTTGGACATTTTTGAGTTTTGTCTGCTCAATTGCGATGATATTGTTGTTAACGCAGCAACTAAGAAACTCAGGTCCTCGTGTTTGGGTCGTCTAGCTTTGCACCTATTGCCTCCTCAAGAAGATTCTCAAAAATATCGTAGGAAATATAGAACTATTTTCACTAAAAAAAACTCTGAAGAGGATAAAAATGGCCCTCAAAACACAGATTTAACAGACAGAAAGGCCAGTGCATTTGATGCAGCTCGAGTTGAGGTTATGCTGTCAAAAATTCTAGAGACTCTGGTCGACAATGATATTAGAGTTAGGTGGGCATGCGCAAAGTCAGTGGGTAGAATATCATCGAGGCTAACCATTCAAATGAATGAAGAGATTCTTGACCACATTATTGAACTGATTAATTCACAGTTTACCCGTACCCTGAACGGAACCCCAGCTGATGTATTGAATATCAACGGAAACATAATTAGTTGCCTAACATCACCCAAAGTCGTTGTCCAACCATTGAGCGCAGAATGTGAGAGCGTAGTCCACGGAGGATGTTTAGCAATTGCGGAGATTCTGAGAGAAGGCCTGATCCACCCACATATGTTAAACAAGGTTCTGGATACCACTATTTTAACGCTTTCATTCGAAGTGTGGAGAGGAAAAGGCTCAGCAGGAACTGCAGTTAGAGACGCCTCTTGTTTCATTTGCTGGGCAATCGCGAGAACATTCACCAAAGAAATGCTCAGCACTGACCACGTATCCAGGATCAGCATGGAATTGGTAAATGTTAGTCTGTTTGACTCTAGCGTAAACTGCAGAAGAGCGGCTTGTTCAGCATTGCAGGAGCTCGTGGGAAGGTTTGGAACAGTTTCAAAGGGTCTGGAACTCATACAGATTTGTAACTACTTTACGGTTTCTAATCGCAAGAAAGCGTTTGTCGAAGTCTGCCAACAAGTTGCAAGACTTGGTTACTACTCAAACTCGATGTTACAAAATGTTATCAGAACAAAGTTGTTCCACCCAGATATGTCAACAAGAGAACTCTCTTCACTGGCGATATGTAAAATAGTATCAGCAACGCCGCATTTATCACTTTCCTACATTAATAATTATCACACACAAAGTGATAATGGCGACAAATTAAATAACATTAACGACAAGCAAAGTATAGAGTTCACAGTTACATCGTTAATAGACTATCTTCTGGAGAATTTATACACTACATCGACCTCTACAACTCAGGGTGCACTTAGAGCACTGGCAAGGCTGTTATACTTTGTGATTGAGAGAAATATACCCGTGAATTTGATATTGTTTAAGGTTTTGGACGTACCCGTTACCTTCGAGAAGAAAAGGTTATTTCGGAACAAGAGTTCAAACATCATAAGGCAAGCTATTTGTAAACTAATAACAGTGAATTGTAAACTAATGCTGCACATGAATACCTTACCCACGTACAACTACAATGAAAATATGGAAACGTTTAAGAAAATTATCGACTACTATATTGTTATACTGAAGGACAGCTTGAGAAATTTTGCACTAGAGGTCCAGTTGTCTGCAGTGGAGGCATTTGAGCAGCTTTTTATGATTATAAGGGATGCAGACGTGTCGGAAAACCTCTTGAAGTTTTTTACAGATTCACTGTCCTCCAGAAGTGACCACATTTCAGCAAGGAGAGGATACGCTCTTGTTTTCTCCTCGATACCGCTCAGAGTCTTTACTGATATTGACGAGGAAAAGAACAGGTCCAAGATTAATAATGACAATCATACCACTCATTCTGAGCAGAAAAACAGTATTAATGAGATAAATACTGTGAATGAGGTGTTAACTCTGCTCTGCAATGAGATAAAAACCAATGTAAAGTATGAGGAAGTTAAGGATTCAAAGACCAGACAGTTTGCATTGTTGTCAGTTTTATCAATTCTGAACAGAATTAAGGACCATGTTTTGGAAAAGAAGATTTTAGAACAGATCACGGAAACCCTGGTTATGTGTTGTAACGACTATGAAATAGACTCACGAGGCGACGTTGGCTCGTGGGTCAGAGAACTATCATCTGAAGTCATTTGCTACATACTTAATGTGTACCTCTTTAAAAACAACAATTATAGGGGAAATCTGTCCAACACTTTCAAGAACATGGACAAGGAAATGGCAACTAACCTCACAGGTGGTTTGGTAGGACTGGCTCTGGAGAATTTGGAACACGTGAGGTCAAGAAGCACATTTCTTATGTGTCACCTCTTCACAAATAAACTGTCAAAGTTAAACTTCAAGTGGATATGGAATAGGATATTCTACAATATACCTTATGAGCAGATGATATCTACAAATGAAGATTATTGTTCTAGAACCAGGTATGTATCCGCGACTAATTCCACTTCTACACCTTCAACTCGGCTGGATGATGAAACAGAAGAGTGTGATGGGGACAGCGACGCCGACAGAGATGTCGACTATGAAATTGAGAAGTACATTGACAGGAATTATGAAATTGACATGTATATCAACATAGATAACAGACTGTTGGATGGATTCAACATGCTTTTTGACATTTCTAAAAGTCTAATACAAGTGATTTCGGCAACTTATGAAAACAAAACAGAATTTAATTCAGAACATGAACTTGACTATCAAAAATCTCTCCAAAAACAAAAGTACTCAATCGAGAGTAACGGATTGATTCCTGTTAATGACTGTGAAAACCTTCTGGAGTATTCACTCACAAACACCGAAAAATTGAACGTCGTTTTGAGAATACCCGGCTGGTCAGCTGCACCTCTGACATTCAGGACCTTCCTCTGGGTTCTTCTGATACCGTCCTACACCAGAGTTGCATTCAAGTCAATTGTGAAGATAATTGGTGAAAACAACAGGATAGAAGTTAACATTCACGCCAACAATAGTGTTCTGGTTCTGGAGGATGTTTTGATAGAGTTCATTTCACAGAACAAGGACACATTTATATCCTGGGCAAAGAGTGTAAAGTGCTTTGAGATGGTGTTGAGAGATTGCTCCTTGGAACTATACAACCGGGCGATAGCGACAAACGACTCGAAAACTTCCCAGAAACTTGTCAACTCCCTCAAGATTCTGTTCAGCCATCGTCTCGTTGAGGTTCAGGAGTGGTATGAGTTGATCGAAATTATGATCAACGACGCAAAAAGAACCACGAACTACGCCTATCTCAAGAGTATTGTGAGGTGCCTTGAAGTTTTACTGATGTACGAGTCTGAGTCTTTCACAAAGGAAATTCTAAAGACGTTACTGCAACTCCTGGTTCACCAGTATCCGACAATTCGTTCCTACGTCGCTTCGCATCTGACCCTAGCTCTTAGCAGCAGGGAGGATGTTTTGGCGGAAGAGGCCATGGAAATTTTGGATTCCTGCTCTTTCCACGTGGAGGATGAAGATACTATTTTAAAATCAATTAAAAAGCTGAGTACTCTACTGAAGGTTTAATTCGGTCTAAATTATATAAAATACACAGAATACATAAAGTATGTAAAATACATTAAGTTATTACAGTTTATATTCAATTTCATGGTCTAGATCCTCTTCTTCACAGAACGAGTATTTATAATCCCCAACAACATAGTCATCATCGTTGAAAAGATTCTCCATCTCGACTTTTTCGACGTGTGGATGATCGAATTCTTCATGTTTATAGTTATCCTCCCTCAATTCCATGCTCTTTAACTTGGCGCTTAGCTTCTGTTTGGGGCCCACATGGTTCTCAATGCCACTATTCAAGGCTTCTAAGTTGTGAGTGAACATTAGTTCATCTGGGATTAGTGAAGGGTCAGTGAATTCCATAATAGATCCCAGTTCAGCGTCCAAATCACGGTCTTCGTCAATAATTGTGGAGTGTCGACCCAGGTGATCATATTTTCTGAACAGCGGCTTTGGAATAACACCTCCCTTGTAAAATGATTTGTTCCTCCAGCATTCGGTGAGAACCTTATGAAGACTAATGATTTCCAACTCAGTAGAGTCCAGAGGTTTTGAAGGATTAATTACAACATTATCGTCCGCTATCATTAAATCATATTAAAATAAAAATACAAAAATTTATTACTTTTATATTTGAAAGTATAAGATTTAAACAACTGGTTTTGGTAGGCAATTATTATTCCCAATTTCACAAGATTCTTATTCACAAACAGATGTGATTTATTTTTATTTTTTAGTTTATGGGTTTAATTTACAACTTAATTAATTAATTATATCTATAGAGTTTAAAATGACAATAAATAAATGTATTTATGATTAATGTGCAGTCATTTATCAAAAATAATAAAACCTCTGTTTTATTCATCAAAATTGAACGATATAATTAATTTTAGCTGGAAAACAAGGTTACATTCTAACTTTATAAAATTGGAATACGTTAGATTCTACAGTAAATCCTCCGATAGTAACACACAAATTGTGTCAGATACCGAGTTAGACGATTTTTGTGATT
Organism: Theileria parva strain Muguga; assembly: GCF_000165365.1. Taxonomy (NCBI): domain Eukaryota; phylum Apicomplexa; class Aconoidasida; order Piroplasmida; family Theileriidae; genus Theileria; species Theileria parva. The sequence continues at coordinate 1,693,421 of NW_876246.1, read as the reverse complement.
TATTAAAACAAGATAAACAAAATTGGTGGTCACTTTATGTTAGAGGAGAAGTACCTGACTACGAACCAAGAAGGAATATGTTCCATAAATTAACATCTGAAGGAGTTGATGTGGAATCTATGGAGCCTTATGAAATAGAGGATTTCACACGTTGGTTATTAATGAGACAGAATCACGGAGACAAATACCCGAAATTCCCATATGATATTACATTAGAACATAAAATTGAAGAATTGCGGAAGAGAATCCCACTAAAAACTCCAAAATGATTAGGAGAATTTACACATGTTTATATAATTCTAATTTAAAAGGTTTAATATTGTTAAGGAAGTTTGCAACAGACTCTAATGTAGTTAAACATGAGGAATTCTTGAAAAACTTTGACACTGGCTTACAAAAAGACGATCCTATTGAGAGTTCAAACTACTCCATAGACTCTATTAAAGATAAATCTAAGGGTTCGAAGGACAGATTTCAAAGTTATCCATTGGCCGAAAATGACATGTACTCTAATAAGCCAGTTTGGATGCAACTTAACGAGATTGAAAATGCATACAAGTTAAAATTCAAATATAAATCAAGAATTGAAGCTCAAAAGAAAATTTCAAAGGTAATTTGTTGTTTATATACTAGATATTTAGGCGAATAAGAGTGTTGAGACTTTGGGAGAACTGGAATCAAATCCGTCACGTTTGGTAGAAATAGACAGTTTTAGGGCAATAAATTCAGAAATAAAGGAAGAGACTAAAACTACACAGGTTTCTAAAACTCCGGATACTCCATTTTCAACCATTAATGATGGTACGCATTTGATTAACGACCTTGATTTGGGAGGAGACGCATACTATGAAAAGGTGGACTTGAAAAACACGGCCGATTCTTCTGAGCTTCCTGATTCAATTAAACCTCAGAACATTTTAAAGGAGGAAAAGTCACTTCTTACCGAAATATTTGGTAATGGTGATGATAATTACATCGATGCGACAAAACCAAGCGCAATAATAGAATCTACAACGAACCTTGAGCCTGAAACATGGCTAAACATGGACCCTAACCACATTTTGATACAGCAAGACCTACTTAAATCAAAGAACACAACACAAGTTTTATCCAGTATCGGAGATAAACTTAAGCAGATGAATGCAGTTAATGTATCAACTGCACTTCATCGTCTGGCGAGGTACACTAACCCGTATAACAGGTATATGGTATGTAACCATGAATCTTTTGGGAAATTGATTTCGCTGGTTGAGGAACACATTCTTAAATTTGATCCCCAGGGTTTGACGAATATTTTTTGGTCAATAATTAAGTTGAAGATAACACCTAAGTGGCTGGACTGTCTGTTGGAACAAATTAACATACATGCTAATAGTTTAAATTTGAGTGAGCTATCAAACTGCCTATTTTGTCTATCTAAACTAACTAAATCAAGTGATTCAAGTCTGGAACTGAGGTTTAAAATACTTAGTCTTGTCCAGGATAAAATAACACAGTTCAAGAGACCGTTGGACCTCACATGTGTATCTACAGCACTGGCACGACTAAATGTTAGGAACCCAGTTATCTTTGGACACATTAGCAGTCAAGTGATATCAAACCTGGAAGAGTTCAAAATCCAGGAGCTTTGCGGGATAGCATGGTCATATGCCTCACTTGGTTTCACTGATCACCTGCTCTTTATGAAAATAAGGCGATTTATAGAATCAAAAGCAGATCAAAACAACATCGGGAACATCATTCACCTGGCCTGGGCACTGTCAAAAATAAAGGAAGCAGACCCTGATTTTTTCCTATACACCGTTTCACCGCTGGTTAGGAGCCACCTGGCAAGTTTAAACTGCAGACAAATGACAACGATAGCATGGGCATACGTTAACGCGGGAGTGGAAGACCTAGATTTGTTTAACGATATAGCTGCAACCCTAATACACCACGTGGATGAGATGACTACTCATGATGTGGCCTCATCAGTAGTAGCTTTTTCCCACATTGAAATTGACAAGTTGCTTTTGAAAAAAATAAAATCAAGAGCTGCCCTAATGCTGAACGAGTTCACACCACTACAACTATCTAAGATAGTGGCTGGATTTGCAGGTTTAGCTGATCAGAACTTTTACAACCAAGTTGCAAAGGTGGTTGACTCAAAACTCCACCTAATGTCACCTGAAAACATGGTTGAAATCCTATTAGGATTCACAAACGCTAATGTTCTCCCATTACAACTATTTACAAAACTACTAAACACAGTTTCGAAGAGTTGCAAGAAAATGTATGCTGAGGATTCTCTTCTCCTATTGGAACTCTTAGGCACACTACAGGGGTCTAATATTAGTCAACAGCTGTCTAAACTCTTTAGTAATTTAGCCCAAAACTTAATAGAACAGATTGATCAGAGAGTTTCAAGGTGGAAATGTTTTGACGTCACTCAAATAACTACTCTTTTTAACTGTTTGAAGTTAGGGGATGGCACTATAGACGTCATGGGCACCATAGTAAAGCAGCTTTCATCTTGCCTTAACAGAGTTTACAGGTCAAGTTTATCACCAGAAAGAAAAAGAGAAATATTCTTAAAGTTCTTGCTCTCAATTAACAATCTTCCCATCAACTCACTGAATGTTTTAAAGACCAGCTTTGCTAAAGATTCTGAACTTATTAAGTCTTTCAACAACTTGATGACTCTGGTTAAGGTTGAACCCGAAGATTCAACATCAATTGAGGAGGCAGTAAAAATGCTCCACTCGTGCACAGTGTTAGGGTACTCAGACCATGTTACCAACTCTTTATTTGATCAAGTTATAGAATGTGAGCCTGAGCACCCAATAGAGGATGCGGAGCTGGGTTCTAAATTAATTTGGAGCTTGGTGGAGTCAAATTTACACATGAAATGGGCACTAGAGAAGATAAAGTATTTTTCAACAAACTATGACTTCGAACCCAATGTCAAGGACCTTGATTCTCTCGTTCGACTGATGTGGTCCTGTGTAGTTGTTTCAGAAGACGGGCATTTGTTGGGCTTGACAAGTCACTTGAGCAAATACGAAAATTTCTTTCCTTCAGAAGTTTTCCTTTCTCAACAAACCGCTCTCCACATTCTCAAATGCATGAATAATCAGAATGTTATATTCAGGGATGTTGAGATGTTGGAGTCACAACAATCTCAGTTAGATAAGGACAGACTCGAGGCTAAAATTGACTCTAAACTTGAGGATAAACTTGGGGTAAAAAACTCACTTGGAGAACTCGAAAAGAAAAGTATGGAAGTTTTAAAGGAGTGGCTTGATTATCAGAGGGAGGACCTTTACGTAAAATCAAATAAGAGCAAAAAGTTGAGGACACCGGAGATGGACCACGACTCGTTCATATCAGAATGTTTAATTAAGGTAAATTTAGATCAGTAGAATATTTTTCAGATTAAAATACCACACAAAACTCTCCACGTTGTTGAGAACATGTATAGAGTTAGTGTTTCGTTCCCGGTAGAGAATCAGCTTCTTGATGTTGTTGGATTCACTGTATTTTTTAAACTTTTTATAAATTTAAATTTTAGGATGTTTTGGTGCCTAAGGGACAGGTTAGATCATCGACTCTGCTTAGACAGAGACAATTACAGATACTGGGATACGGTTTACACCCACTCAGGCTCTCATCTCTTTACGAGTCTTCTAACGGTGAAAAGGCAAAACATTTGATCGCAGAGACAATTTCAAGCTTTAACACTCTGGCTAAGGACCATATTTCCTTTACTAAAATGGCCACTTCAGCCTAATTTACCCATTTAAATGGAAGTTAATTTGTTTAAAGTGAACCTGTACCTACTAAACGAGTAACTAATATATTCATCTAGGGCAACGAATATATTAATTTCTTTTAAGTTTTTAAAAATTGCTTAATATATACGTACCATTTTAGATTTTTCACCTTATATACATTTCAATTAGGAGGACTGTACACTTTTTTTTATTTTTTGTGATTATTCCTTTTGTATTTTTTCATATTTTTTTTGAATCTTTATTTTTATCTACACTGCAGTTAAGAATCTTTTATTTCGTCCTCTTATGAGCGGAGTTTTGGTGTGAATCATCGCTTGGCAGGTTCAAGCCCGTTTCTAAGGGTCGTGTCATTAAGCAACAAGGACATTTGTGACAGAATTGCAGCTGCAGCAACTTCAGTTCTAAGTATCCTGTCAGTAAGTTTAAACTGAACGAATCCCAGCTTCTTATAATATGTCAGTTCGTGATCTAACCAGCCTCCCTCAGGACCAATTGCAACGAGGATGGGACCTTTGACGTGGGTGTTTAACTTGAGAGATCCGAGAGTTTCCTCAGAGTCCGGATGAGCAATTAATTTCATTGCGTAATCCTTTTGTTTACAGGCTCTTTCATACTCTCCCATGCTCAGATACATGTTCACTTCGGGCATGAGGGTACACACACCTTGCTGGAGGCCTAGAATAAGTGACTTGTTTATGCTTTCTTTTGAGAGTTTGTGTGACGCCAAGTAAGACTTTTCCACTCTGGACGAGCAAATGAGGTCTATGTTCCCAACTCCAATGCTTGCCGAATACTAAATGGTTCATAAATTATATTGGGGGTACCTGGAGTAACTTATCTAGGGATTTGGGTCTCGGTATTCCAACTACCAGATCAACCACGGGCTTTTCTATCACGGGTGGAAAGCTAATAAAAAAATAAACGATTTTAAGCTTACAGTCTAAAGTTTTCGGATAATTTTAGTTTAATTGACCACTTGGTGATGCTTTCCACAACTCCGTAGTCTAGAGTTGAGTTTAATATTCCGACTTTTAATAATTTACCAACATGTACCTTTAAAACATTAAGTAGATGGTTAACTGTGTTTTTATCGATGATATCTACGGTCAAAGTGGACTCGGAATCCACAATATCTGAATACCTAAATAGAATCAAGTTCATTTTAAGAAAAATACTTTATACAACACTAATAAAAAAATTAAATTAAACAAGGTTGGGATTATTACACAGAATCCGCTCTCGTTCGTCCTTACACTCCCTAGCAAGGCGTATCAGATATTGAACCCGATTCTGTGTAAAATAAATTTATGTACGAATAATTTCGGTTACCTTTAATTCTGAAAAATAAGCCTCATCGACCTTCAAATAGTGTTTCCAATCTTGTAAAAATAAACAGCCACCGAAACGGTCTGAAGTTGAAGTTTTATTATTCATGTTAGCTTACCTTTAATATGTGTTTTATCAAAACTCCACCAAAATGTTTTGCAAACATCTTGAGACAATTTAGAATCCTTTGAAACCTGTATTTATTAGTTTAATTTAGGGTGATTTTACAAACCTTAACCCAATCAATCATGACAGGAACGTCTTTGGGTGTATTTATTATCTAAAGATAAAACGTTAATTTAATATTATAAAACCTGCTCCAAAACGCTATTAGTTATGAGAAACATCTGATTTTCTGTGAGATAGAGCATTTGCTTCTTGGAATTGTCGTGTTTCTATACAAGATCAATATAAATAATTTCATTACCATTAATGTGTAATTACAAGGACCTGAACTTTCATTTGTTTTTTTGTTGTATTTAATTTTTAAATTTGTACAGTATGGTTTAGAATAGTTAGGGATTATCAAATCAACCCATGGGTATAAGAACTGGTAGTCGTAGTTTGTAACTAACAAATTGTCGTGTTTTTGGTCAATATATTTGTTATCGTTATCATAGTAGCAGTCATTTTTATCTTCCAGCAGTCTTTTAAAAGCGTTTATGTTGTTCAGTTCCATTTGTTTGTGCGATTCACTGTTTAAGCTAGACAGATTAGCTATGTTATTTAGTACTTCATGATCGATTTGTTTTATAGTATTATTAATACTAGGTATCACTTGAGGCTCATTAGACATTTTGTTATTCCGAGGTTTAAATTAATTTCTATTCTAGTTGAATGAATTAAAAGAAGAACTTAATTGTACTGTTCAGAATGGTGTAAATTAGGTTAAAGAAGGACATATAAAAGTTCGAATATCAATTTACTTTACCCTCCTTAGTATAATAAAAATTCTTACCCCTTTCTTAGCTTTCTATAAACTCATTGGTCTTCCACCACAGTAATGAACTTCATTCTCAAATTTTATTATATTCATTCTCTTAAAATTAACAAAATATTTATTTAAAAATATTTATATATTGTTTAAATTTAACATAAATGGATATAGATGTGTGTTTATATCGAATACACCTATTCACTCCAATAGCAACCCTATTTATACCAACATCCATTCATTTCCATTTATCACTGTATATTTTAATTACAGAATACAAAAATGTTATGTATATTTATTTGACGTAATAAAATAAATGTCAAATCAAAGAAAAAAGAATAATCGCAAATACCAATTTGATCCCCTTTCTTACTCATCATTATATCACTTTGTTTCAGACAGCGTCAGAGCACATATAAAGAAAGAACGAGACAAACAGTTCAAAGAAACTGAATGGAAACGTTCATCGAGGCGTGAACTCTTCAATACACTATCTGAAATACAAAAAAATTTTATACCACCCCAAACTTCCAATGAAAATGATCTCAGAGCCTTATCCATTAATAAACAAATAGCTATAAAAACTGAAATAAAATCTACACTGGAATCTCTTCAATCCCTAGTAGAATTTGGTATATACAAATTATCTAAGAAAGATGAACTGTATAACGAGAATGTAAAATCGATTTTAAAGGAGGAAAAGGAAGATAGAAAGAAGTTAGAGGACCTTAGAAAAGTGAGAAAGGCTAAATTTTTGGAAAGAATCTCTAAGGAGTCCAAGCTTGTTTTGGAATCTAGAGAGAAACAGCGGTTGGAAGCTGAACTTGAGAGAAAGAGGTTTAATGATGAGGAATCTAAGGAAGAATCACGTTTTTACTTCCCAAGTGATAGGAAGTTAGTTGATTGTGGGTTACTTCCACCAATTTCTAGGATCACAGCTGCTTAGCTGTGTAATTAATATTTTTCATTTCTCCTCATATTTATTTATATAACGAATTTGAGATTTTTTAAATTTAGTGTTGTTGTTTTATATAATAACTACTGAAAACATTTGACACGTTTATGTAGTTTTTTTACATGATATTCGACATCTCATGCCCCATTTATCACTAATGTGTTTATTTAAAATTAACTTATTTCTGCTCATTACGAACGTTTTAACTTGATAAAAATTTACTTCTAAAATGGCCAAGGGTAGACCTAAAAACAGGAACGCACCTTCTAGAGCCACTGAGGAGGATGTGGTCGATGATCCTTCATCTGAGGGAGAGAGTGATTTGGAAAACGGAGATGTCGACGACACAAGAACTGATCCCATCCATGGAACTGGGAAGACTAAGGTTGGGAAAAATGAGAGGAAGGCCAGAAAAGCTATGAGTAAACTCGGCTTAAAGCAGTATGAAGGCGTATCCAAGATTTACATAAGGAAATCCAAACAGATCTTTTTCGTGATTAACAAGCCTGATGTATTCAAGTTACCAAACTCCGACATATACGTTATTTTTGGTGAGGCTAAGCTCGAGGATGTTGGAGCCAATTCTCAGTCTGAAGCTGCCCAACGTTTGAGCCAATTATCCCTTTCATCCCTCAATAAGGACGAGTCTGGACTAACTCTTCCTTCAACTTTTGAAACTGAGGAGGTTCAGGAGTCAGACTTTGTCCCTCCATCTTCAGATGTTGAACTGGTTGTTCAGCAGGCCGGGTGTAGCAGGGAGAAGGCTGTTCAATCCCTAGTTAAGCACAGAGGTAACATTGTGGAAAGCATAATGGAACTCACAACCATGTAGTAAAAAATAATTTATTAAAATATTTATTTTTGTTTATGTGCTAGTTAATAACTTTAGCTCCAAAGAGATGAAAACATATTCCTCATTCCTGAAGAAAATTTTATTAGATTATTTTTACCTTTAAATCTAGATGCGGTTTCCAGTTCTGGAGGCTGGTAGTATATGAATGCGAGGTCGAACAGTAGTGGCCTGCAGTACACCAGGTCTCTTTCAATACCGAAAATGTCCACTATTTGCTCTTCACCTTCATCTTTTGATAGATTTTTTCGGGCGAACATTACCAGTAACCTCTGGTAAAACTTCTTACAAACGAGATTACACATACTCTAAAAAAATTATTTAAGCTTTAGAACGAACCTGCAGGGTTTTAAAACTGATTAAACATCTCCACAAGAGTCGATTTTTCTGTTTTTTTGGTAGATTAATATCCATCAAAGACCTTGAGTTTGCCCAATTAATGAGCGACATTCCTTCGTTGAATTCTTCCCTTTGGAAACAGTAAATGCTCAGGAGAATCGCGTTTATAGTCCTTACAATCTCCTTTGGTGCCAGAAACACTGAACCAAAATTCTTGTCATCAACGAGATTCGCCAACTGCTGTTTCAACATATTGGCATATCTGACCCCTTCAGTAGAATCGGGTAGTGGTGTCTGGTTATCTAAAAAAGGATAAGGGTCAACAAACATACGGGTGTAAGACAAATCAAACAGGCAAAGCATTTCAAGTATAACGTGCTTCTCCACTTGAAGAAGTGACTTCATTGCGTGCAACGTATCTACGGAATTATAATTTAATCTAACCAACCTTCAAGTTTACGCAAATATTCTTGTCCGGCGGTATTAAGCTGAATCAAATGTGAAAGTTTGAATCTTACCATCAATTCAGAGCAAACGTCATCTACACAGTCGTTGAGGAGAACAGTAACTTCTTCGTAGTTTTTAAGGAGGGCTTCTTTGGTATATTTAGAGGAAATGTGTTCTCTTACAAGCTTTGGGATATCTGTTGAATCGCACAAATCTGTAAACAGAGAGTCAGTTATGGAGAGTTTGTCGATGGAATTTAAAGCATCGAGAATCTTTTGAGGTAATAATTGGGAGTGTAAAGGAATATCTACACCTTTACACTGCACGACAAAGTAATTTTCCTGTGTTTTTTTAACTTGAATTAGTTCTGCATTGCTATCTTCTTTTTGATTTAGGGTTGGAGTTGAGATTGGTTTGCCCATGACCTTCATGTGGAATGTGCACATCTTAATTATCACACTTAAGTGGATAAGTTGTGAATTGTACCACTCACATGAAGGCAAGCCAGATGTTGTTCTTATTTTTTGTTCAACTACTGACGAGTATGAAGTCAAGCAAGAGTGTGCTTCTTCATAATTTCCCTGTTCATACCTTAGTACACCCTCAAAAAAACTATGATACAACTAAATTATTTTAATCAAATCCATTATTTACCTTAGAGGCGCTAATTGTGTTATTATCGGCGAATTTTTTACAATAATCCTGAAGGAGCGAGGAGGTGAGATAAGCTTTTCGGAATTTACGCATATAATAATGCCTTCCACGGTTATTCTGAATTATTGTGAAAAAATTATTTGCAATTTTCTTACTTTTGGAGTAGAAGCTTCACATTTAGATTTCAAATCCATGCCATAGCTCCATGATCGTTCGCACCTCAGAGTGAGAATTTCGAGGTACCTAATAATTAAATTTACAGAAATTCTGAATTACACAAACCTATTATCACTCAAGACTTCAGGAAATACTTCATGGACATATTTATTGGATTTGCCAGGCACTGTTCTAAGCTGTTTTCTTAGCTTGTGTAATTTCCTGGAACAATATTTACGAAAACGGCCGTATTCCTCAAGTTTTATGCCACGTTTAAATCGTATCTCATTAATGTACTCCAAAACTGAAAATATATTGAAAAATTGGTGATATAATTACCTGGAAAATTTAAAAGGCGAGAAATCCCGTTAACCTCGTTGGTTGGAGTTAAATTTCCACTTAAATTTGGAGGAGCAACGTCTCGAGTACCCATGAGATTTTATATTTTAATATTACTAAAAATATCTATATAAACTCATATTAATGTTGTGATAGAATCTCGGGTAAAATATTATTATTCAAGTTTATAAATTATAATCAAAATATTATAAAAATTTATAAGGGAGATTCTATTTTTTTTATTGTTTCTTTCATCAATGCGATTAGTCTTTTTTGTGTATCTTCTCTCTCGTCACACTCCTACGTTTTCATCACAGTAAAAATTTATTCAAACCTTTTTAATTTCATTTTGTAGATTATTCATCTCCTTCTTTAATTGTGTCATCATTTTATCCTTCATATATCTCCTAATTAATATTCAATGACCCAAATCTTATCTTACAACTGTTCATACTCATCTTTGATAAAGTTTGCCAGCGTTATCAGGTCATCAGATGTGTTACTTATTATTCTAAACACATTTTTTACTACTTTATCTTATTTACTTGTCTTCCATTTTACAGATATTTTCATTATTGCTCTCTATTTTTGTCTTGAACTTTGGTAACTCTACTTCAATATATCCCTTAAGGTTTGACATAATGTCTGATTTAACTCTTTGCATATCTGATATTTCATCTCTACACATATTATTATCTCGATAAAACTTGCTTCACTGATTCTATTTGTTGCTTTATAGAGCTCAATATGTTCTTTTCACCCTCCCTCCATTTTTCTTGCTCTTGTGTTAATGAGTGGTGAAACCTATTAAAGATGATTATATTTATACGAACTTTTCACAAATATTATCTATAGCATCTGCTTTTTCATTAATAAGTTCCTCATGCTTTGTATTTATCATTTCAACTGACTTTTCAATCCTCTCAATCTGGTAAATTTATAGTCCTGATAACTAACCTTTTTACTAATTAAATCCATTTTTTTGCCAGAACAAGTTTCTGAATCAGTTATTTTATTTTCCAAATTATTGATTTTCTGATATATGTCCTGAAAATTAATAAAATCATATGATGATTTAACACCTCCAAGATGGAACTTCTCTTTAACTCAACATTAGATTGTATACCATTTAGACTTTTCTCTAGTTTTTGTAGCCTTTCCTAAAGAATTAAAGCAAATTATATAATATTTAAATCTACATGTTTGGTTAAAGGTTTAGTTTTAAATGTATCAGACGGTTTTATTGATGGGCTTATATCGAGTTTGTTTTGATTAAAATCAAAATCTTTTGAGCTTCTAGCTGATTTTATTTGCGATATATAGTCTGAAATTAATTAATTAATGTGATTGTGTTTTACTTTTTAATGAAAATTGGCCTACGTAATCATCCACATCATCTGGAACTTTGGTTTCCAACCTTTCCAAAATACCGCTTCCAAGATTATACAACCCACCAAAGCTTTCATTTCTACTGTACTTTGAATTAGAAGACTTTAAGTCATTCTTAAGATCCATATTATATAATTATCACATGATACGGAAATAGTTAAATATACAATAGCAATGTAAAATAATATACAGGATGATACAAAATCAAAAAATCATCCATTACAAAGATTATCAATAAAATGTGTCCGTTTATTGCTGAAAAAATTTGATATAATTATATCCACACATGTGAAAATTATCAAAGAAAAAACTAGAAAAATAACTAAAACCTTGGAATTATAATAAATAAATAAATATTAATGAATATTTAGAGTGAAAATCAAAATACACTAACGTTCAAGTATAGAAGGATAAAGGAATACCCAAAAACTGACTATTTATTGGAGGTAACTCAGTCGAAAATCAAAATACAAAATAAAATAAATATTAATTAGATGTTATTATTAATGTTTGATTAATATTCTTTTTAAATAATATATAAAAAATCGTTTTTTATTCCCCATTTATACAATTGTTATATGAATATATTCTTTAAAATCGCACTTTGTACACTAAACTTGTATAGTTTTATATTACTATAATTTCCTGTTTTAATTATATTTTTAAATCATGATTCCTAGATTTTTTGGGTCTCTTTGTAAAAATTTTGATACTATTTCACATTTCAGGACTGAACTTATTTACTTAACTAATTATTCTAATTATGGGTTGTTTTTTAACACTCTGAGAAAATTTTCTGGAGATTCTAAAAACACTAGTGACGAATCTGATTTTCCAGATGATAAGAACCCATCTGACCCAAAATGGATGACAAAATCTAGTAAAACTAATAAACAATCGAAGGATTCAAAGGAGAATCGTCCACTTCCTTTTAATTTTGACTCAAATTCAGAGGATTTGACAGAAGAGCAGGTTCTCCAAAAGCAGGAAATTATTAAGGAACTTACCAGAAAGTTGAGTGGTCCTTTGGCAGACGAGAATGGCAAGGTTCCTGTAGGTGATCAAAGACCAATAGCAATCGAGGTTGATGGTCCATCACATTTTTATTCCAATACTACAAAATACACTGCCTATACTAAGCTAAAACATAGATTATTGACTAGAATGGGTTATAAAGTGCTCCATGTACCTTTTTTTGAATGGCGTCGTCTTAGAGGTGCTCGGGAAAGGGAAGAATACATGAGAGCTAAGCTAAAGGAAGAACCTACAGAGTGGTTAGATCCTGAAGATGAAGAATTTTATAATAAAAGGATAGAATCCTTGAACAAGGAGCAGGAGTCAGCCCTAAACTCGGTGAACTTGACCAATAACTAACACATAAAATCATTTTAATATATTTAAAGCTTAAATTCATGTTACTTATGTTCTTTTAAATCATCTTTCTTCCTTTGTACATTATTCGGTGGAGGGAGGTCAGTCTCCAAGTTATATTTGTATTTATCTCCAAAAAAAGCATCTTTCACCAATTCAGGATTCTTTGAGGATAAAGATAGGAGGAATTCTTTTTTTAATAAGAACGACGGGAGGAAATTATACTTTTCCATTATGTGCTGTAATGAAAAGTTTGTATATTTACTTTTTGGTCCTTCAGGTGCTTCATTTCCAAGTGGAGGATATTTATTAGTCCTAAATAACTCCCTCCACCTCAACACACGATTTACTAGATCCCTTGTCGGCATTTTATAAAATTTAAATAAATAAAATATGTAAAATAAGTATAGCCATGGGGTATAACATAAACACTGGACTATATATAAAAGATAAAATATTTTAAAATAAATTAATCTACACATCCCTAAACTTTGGGATCATATTCAACTTTCGTTCCTTAGGAAGCAATCTTCTGCTTTGGGATTCCAATTTTTTGTGTATAGCTTTGTTTGGTCCGTAATTAATTTCAGTTGATTTCAAGGATTCTTCAATTTTCTTCTTATTCATCTCTTTATAAATCTTTTTAACCTTTTTGTCTGAGAAATAATAGGGTTTCTTTCCAGTTAAACTTATTTTATTCTTCTCTTCTTGAACCAGTGACTTCTTCAACTTTCTCAATTCCTCCTTCTTTTGAAGATGAGCGTTCTCACTCTTGTACCTATCCAGTGCTCTTTTGGCTTCATCTAAGTTCGATATATTGAGATGTGAAATTTTCTTCATTGATTCAATTCCTTTCAGGCTTTCCGTCCCAAATTTCTTGTTGATTTTAATTGCCCTCGTAATTTCTTTAACTTCTTCTTTTCTCATTTCTTCCAAAAAGCTATAAGACCTTCTAAACATATCTAGGTTTAGTTTTCCTGAATGTTCACTAAACCTTGGATCCCTCACTAACATTTTGTTACCCTTTCCAGGCTTCTTAGAAAATTTATTGGATCTATATGGGTTGAATGAAACGTTATTTGGCAATTCAACGGGAGTATTACTCCTTTTCTTTTTCTTCTTCTTTGTTTTCTTTTTATTTGGCCATTTGTTCAGGTTATTATTATTTTCAGACGGAGGGTGTTTCGGTTGCTTATCATTGAAAGAATGTTCTGGTGATACATCCATCTTAAAGTTTATAGAATAAAAAAGAATTAAATTGTGTTCATTTTAAAATGGTAATTTAAATTATGTATGAGAGCAAATGATATATAATATTAAATGATTTTAATGGAGGTGAATAATTAAAATTATATGAACAAATAATTTACAAAATAATAACAATAATTTAATAATCAAAATTAAAAAATCTATATTAAAAAATTTAAACAGAAATAAACTTAAATTGGATCAAATAAATTTATATTTTTGTTGTGTTCCTACACAAGCATTTTGCCTATTTATTTTAAAATTATTTTGTTTGTGCTTTCTTCTGTCTGAAAATGAAGAGACAAGATAAAAGCAAACCCAATGACTCTGGAATGAGTGAAAATAAGCTCCGTATTGCTATAGTATCAACAGATAAATGTAAACCAAAAAAATGCAGGCAAGAATGTAAACGCACCTGCCCTGTTACAAAAACAGGTAATAAATTCTATTATTTTAATAGATTCAACTTATTTAAACTGTTTTTAATTTTTTAAATACTAATTTCTATGTTAATTTGTAGGAAAGCAGTGTATAGAAGTTGATCCAACTAGTAAAATCGCATTTATTTCAGAGCACCTTTGTATCGGTTGCGGTATTTGCGTTAAAAAGTGTCCATTTGAGGCTATTACTATTATTAATCTACCCCGAGATTTGGGGAAGGATACTACACATAGATTCGGACCAAATTCTTTTAAACTACATAGACTTCCAGTGCCAAGACCAGGCCAGGTACTAAAAATTGTATAATTAATAATTATTTTAAGGTTTTGGGGCTGGTTGGTACAAATGGTATCGGGAAATCGACAGCACTTAAAGTATTGTCCGGTAAATTAAAACCAAATCTGGGCAAGTTTGATTCTCCACCAGAGTGGGCAGAGATTCTACAATATTTTCGGGGTTCTGAACTCCAAGGATATTTCACAAAGATGCTGGAAGATAACTTAACAACAGCAGTTAAACCACAATACGTCGATAATATACCTAAACAAGTAATTTTATCCAAAAATTTACAGTTTTAGGTTGGCGGTTTAGTTGGAGACATACTGGAGGCTAAAGACAAGAAAGGGATAGGACAGGATTTGATAGTAACTCTGGAATTATCACACCTACTATCTAGAAAAGTCTCAGAATTATCAGGAGGGGAGCTCCAGAGATTTGCAATATGTGTGGCAATTCTGTGTGACGCAGATGTTTTGATGTTCGACGAACCGAGCAGCTACCTCGATATCAAGCAGAGGATCATTGCTGCTAGGGTGATTCGTCAGTCTATACATCATGAAAGATATATAATTGTAGTAGAACATGATCTATCGGTTCTAGACTACCTATCAGATTACGTCTGTTGCCTTTGGGGGAAACCTTCAGTCTATGGAGTTGTAACATCACCTTTTAGCGTCAGGGAAGGGATTAATATATTTTTGGATGGTATCCTCAATTTTAAATAAATATGTTTAGGATTCGTTCCAACTGAAAATTTGAGGTTTAGAGAAGAATCCTTGTCGTTTAAAGTTGCAACGGATGTTGATTTGGAAGAAATTGAGGTATGTTTTACTTAAATTAATAACTTAACAGAGTTTACACTGTTATAAATATCCTCAACTGGATAAGAAACTGGGATCATTTTCACTTACAGTTATGCCGGGTGACTTCAACGATTCTGAAATTATTGTTCTACTTGGTGAAAACGGCACAGGAAAAACAACCTTCATCAAGTAACATATTTTTTATGATATTTATATTTTAGAATGCTCGCCGGTAAATTGCAACCAGACAACGCTGAATGTGAGGATCTGATGCCAAAATTGTCAGTAAGTTACAAACCTCAGAAACTCTCAGTCAAATTTGATGGAACTCTAAGGCAGCTGTTCCATTCAAAAATCAGAGAGTCTTTCCTCTGTCCGATTTTTCAAGCTGATGTTGTCAAACCAATGCAAATTGACAATATCCTGGATCAGCAATTGAAGAATTTATCCGGTGGAGAGTTGCAGAGAGCTGCAATAATTTTGGTATTGGGGGCTCCTGCAGATATTTACCTTATTGATGAACCATCAGCCTATCTTGACTCTGAACAGCGCATAGTTGCAAGCAGGGTTATAAAAAGGTATATTTTTTTTAAATCAAATACCTTAGGTTCACTCTATACAAGAAGAAAACCACATTCATCGTTGAACATGACTTTATTATGGCTACTTACCTGGCGAACAGAGTCATTGTTTTTGAAGGGCAACCAGGGTATATTCCAAAAACTTGTTAATTTATTCTTTAGAATCAATGCGACTGCGCTAAGCCCAGAACCTCTGGCCACAGGATTTAACAGATTCCTGAAATCACTTGATGTTACATTTAGAAGGGATCCTACAAACTATAGACCAAGAATAAACAAATACGACTCAGTTAAGGACAAAGAGCAGAAAGCTTCCGGATTGTACTTTACAATGGATACTTGATTTTACCAAAACTTCACTTTGTACACATGTGTATTATAGGGTATACAATCACAAATTATTCCTATGATAATGTTTTAAAATTCATTTTTTTAATATTTATAAAATTTAATTATGTGAAATAGATGTTTTTTGTATTTTTTACCTTATTATTCTGTAATTTAACTGGGATTCCATTCGACAGTAAATTTGTTGTTTCATTAAATGTTATTTCTCCTCTAAAAACCAGTAACATATATTTTAACACTCATGAACGCGTTAATAATGCAAAATTTAAAAACACATCCGAGATAAAACCAGATTCACAGTACAAACCGTTGTCATTTATAGTAAACTCTTGTAATTTTAATCTTTTCAACACAACAACTGAATATAATATACAGTCAAATTATGAAAAATACAACCAAATTTGTAATATAAATCGCAATTTTAAATTACTATCGAATCCAAATGACCAACACACTGGTTCATCCGATAACAAGTGGGCCTCCTTGCGAGTTTGGAACAACCCACCAAAATATTCCGAAAACAAGTATATGGTAAAGTACCCGAATCTTGGAACGGAATCTCAGGACGATGAAAGCAAGCCTGTGAAAATGTCGAGGAGAAAAAAGTTTCTTGAATTTTTTATCACAACTCCTCCGTGGTCGCCTGCAGATGACCTAAAAAACCCATATATGATGGGTAAGGATGACTTAACCCTTTCTTTGGAAAAATGGCCTGAGAACTGCTTTCTCAGAGTAAAAATATACTCTTACTATAAACATCTGGCCACCCTCGCTGTCAGGAGAATACAATTGGGATTAAAGGATAACAAGAACCTCAAGGTCACTAACCCTATGGGACTTCCTATGAGGAGAAAGAGGTGGTGTTATATGTCGTCTGCATTCGTGGACAAGAGGTCCAAGGATCTTATTGAAATCCAAGAACACGTAAGGGTTGTGGATATTGTCCCCGTGAATAACGGCCAGCCAAAGAACTTCAAAGGTTTACTAATGGTTCCAATGCCTGATCTCGTTAGCTTCGACTACTGGTTTGAGGAGGTTCACAAGCCTGTCAAAAGTAGGCTTATCCATGATCTTTTTAAGGATAGGAAGTGGGTGTCTAAATACTTCCTCTATCACAGGGATAAGCACGAGAAGAAGGAACTGATTGATAAGTTGACATCTCCCGACCTGATTGATGAAATACCTCTGCGTTGGAAGAGAAAACACAAACTAGATTATTTTTTCCTACAGCTTTGCGAGTTGAGGAAGTTATACAACTTCGTGGTTTCTAGAAAAGCTGAGGACGAGGCGCGTAGGTTCTATAACGTGAGGATGCCAGAGATTTGGGAGGTTGACGACGTAAGGTTCGTTGGAACGCAAGAAGACAGGCAGTACGACCCTGACTATTCTAACGTGGACAAATTATAGTTTATTAAATTAAAAATGTAATAATGAATCTAGTTTACATATATCTGCTACTAATTCCCAGTTTTTCCTCGCTCCCAGGTCCCACCTTGGGACAACGTCCCTACCATCTATTTTATCCTGATTTTTAACTCCACTCATTCCCATTCTATAACAGTTTATTATCAGTTTACAAACCTGTTTTTTTGAATTAGGCTGAATGCTATCATTACTGCGTTATCAGTACAGTAATTCTTACTAGTAGAAAACAGGTGCCAACTTGTGTTCGGTTTTGGCAATCCAAAGCCTAGCGGAAGAGTAAACTTGGAATCACTTTGAATAAATTTTAAAATTCTAACCGATGGTTTCACTAAAAAAGAACGATGGAGAGCCCTATTTATATTCCTATCTATCTTCATTACTTTCTTTGGACCAATTAGATTAAAGTATGTACACAACAATGTCTTGTACAGCTCGCTTTTGTGTTCTTTTCCAACTTTGGAAATATATCCAGGCATTAAAATCTCAGGGTACACCTCAGGGTTCCACAAATAGTATATAAATTCTTTCAAGCCACTTATTTTCTTACTGAAGTCTTCGTAATATTTAGCGTAGGGGTTATCTCCTATAAAGAAATTTCCTCCAGATTTCAGATATTTCTTAATCAATTGTTTCGTTCTTAAATAAAGATTCTCCTGATTCGAATATCGAACAGAATGATCCCTCAGGTAAAACATATCGAGTATCATTTTCTTGAGCTTTTCGTTACAAGCGACTCCTGCAAACGTCGTAATCACACAAAATTACCTCCAACTAGTGCCAGTTTATTGATTGGAAAGAGAGTCTCCACCACATTAATTGCCATTTCCAATTGGGCCAAAATACTCTCGAAAACAGCTAAACACGTATTAGATTGGTCAACATTTAGTAATTCTGTATATACAATCAATTATCTAACTTGACTGTGCTCCAAATGCCAATTCATTTAACAGTTTCCCAGGGAGAGATCTTGGATCTTCCACTTTATAGTTCTTTAGAAGGTTTCGTGTCACTGCTGTCAATTGCGACTGAACTCCAGAAAAGCTAAACACTTTATATTCAGAAATCTTACCAAAACTCCATGTAGTGGCTTTTCTTGTTTGGGATTGTAAAATTGAACCTTGAGCTTTTGACCTCATCTGCTGTCTTTTCCAATTGTGCTCCTCCTCCCTTCGACACATCAAGGCCAAGTACCCTAAAATTTACTCCAAAATTTACCAACTAACTTCGCACACTTGTCCAAAACGTTCCCTGCATATTCATCCAGGGTGTCACAAATTAGATAAAACTTTGAAGGATTTTCCACCAGATAAATTTGAGAGTGGCCTCCTGAAAGCAACAGACAGAGGTACGGGAATTTCAAATTCTATAATATTTATCATTGAAAAAATTTAAACTAACTTTAGATTCCACTGCCGTTCCATCAACTGAGTAAACAAATTGATGTCGATCAATTAGTGGAGATAAGCAGTGACCAGCTATATGGTTCTCTGAAACCAGTGGAATATTGTATTTCTTAGAGAGATCCTTTGCATAATTGTAACCTACTCTAAGGCATAACTCTGTTCCTGGTCCTCTGGTGACTGCTATTTCGTCTATATCTGAAATTTTAAGTCCTAATTGCTATTAACACACAGACTTGAATACCTGATTCCTTAATAACTTTATCCGACAGCATTTCAATTTCATTTATATGTGCTAATCTAGCACTAGAAGGCTTTATTCCTCCAAATTCTTCAATTATTTCCTCTTGGGCTGATTTTTTATCCGAGAGAATCTCTCCATCACTAAATTCCAGCAAATCAGTTGATTAAAAAATACCTTCTCACGACTGCTACACATGTATCATCAAAACTCGTTTCTACTGCTAATATATTCTTCAAAGATTTTTGTTTTGGCTCTTTTTGAACAGTTTGATTATCCCTTAAATACTCAGAGTAGTTGGAGTATAACGAGAGATTTTTTTCACAAGAATCTCGTAAAAAATTGTACACATTGTTTCCAATTTGTAGATTTTTAAGGATTCTCCTATGATTTGGGTATAAAAATGAGTATTTTTTTGAAAACAGTATTCGGGGTTCCCGAATCCCTAGTACCAGGAAATATGATAATTTACAGTAGTTACATACAAATAATATACAAGTTGCGATTATTAAAAATTTCATTTAAAATATATAAACAAGTTTATATTAACATGGTTTTTGTGGGTTATTTTTATTCTGAGTAATCCCTCAGTTAATTTGTTTTGTACAATGTCACAACTTTTTATTAAAAGGAATAGAATTTTAAGTTCTCAGTCACTAGAATCGCAGTCTTCTGCTTCCCCTAATGTAGTTCAGGGGAAGCTTTTTATAGAAGGTCTAGATGACTCAGAATCTCAGTCTGATATTGAGTGTGTATTCAAAACTTCTGGATTTTTAAAATTACTACTACTTTCAATAAATCCAACTCAAAGTAAGTAATTTTGATAATATAGCATCCATTTTCAGCACGAAATTTCACAAGTCCGAAGATTTCTGAAGGCGTTGGAATCCAATCGAACACTTCATTTTATGTCCATTTTGTTTTTAAACCTGAGCGTTGGTCTAAAGTATTCAAATAATCAAATGCTTTTAGATTTAATGATACAGTCGATGATGGAAGGGCAATCTATGTACACATGTATTAGCATTTCTAAAGAACATTTAAATAAATACACATTCATGAACAACTTACCTCAAAATATGTCAACTGTCGATGTGGCAGTTCCACTTAAGCCTATTTTAATTTGCATTGGAATGTATTCTCAAAATGTTAGTTTAACTGATTTAATTCTTAAGCAGAGTGAGTTATCGCTGTCCTACAACACAGAGGACAAACAAATTGTTTTGAAGGGGAATTGTACTGACTATGACAGGTTTAAGTACTCAAGCGATGTTGGTCAACATTTAGTTTGCAGATTGAAAACCATTTTAGCTTCTCCGGTATGTTAACTGTGTAATGAAACTTTTAGCTTAATATCCCTTTCGAGGACCTCTTTTTCAATATTGAGAAGTACGATTATTTTACAATATCTGTAAGTTAATTTGCTCACAATCCCCTTAGCCTAAGATTTTGTACTCTTGCATTTATGACATTACTACTGACGCCAGTTCCACAAGGATGATTTTGGAGGTCACTCCTCCTACCCAAAGCTCCCCTCATGTTCTCGGCATGGTATGTTAGTTTTGAACATTGTTTTCAGACGCGGGAGAATTCAGTGATCATCATCCAATGGGATTTTTCACTTGACAAGAATATCTTCGAGGATTTCAAAATCACCAAGAATCACCTGTACAAGTACTCCACCAAGTGTATGCACTGTGTTACGAACGGGCTGAAGATTTCGAACAAGTGCAAGGTGATGATAAAGGAGAACGGCGCTCTTTTAATAAGAACATATATAAGCTGGAACATTTCCGAAGAGATTAGTTTGTACTATTACGTTTGTCCTTTTGTTGACAAGAAGCCAAGTGAATAACACCGCTTACTTCTGACTCAACGTCATTTCAATTAATTTTAATACAGATTCCTACACAGTATTTGTTGTTTAAATTGGTTTATACTTTAGTCTTCCCTCCACATGTAAATCCAGTTGCATGAATAAAGGTTAAATCTGGTATTCCAGAGGCCTTTTCCAACTCTTGGTCTCTGAGTCCTAAAGAGTATTTTTAGTGATACGGTTAAATACCTCTTAGATGTTCTGGAAATGGTAACCTTGATTTAAATTGGGAGCCCTTTTCCCTTATACATGTTGACCTCCTGGTTATTGATGAGCTGTATTATATATTTATGGTGTTACCATTGATTTGATGAGTCATCAAAAGTTAGATAAAATAGTACTCTATCTTCATCTGAGACGTTATTTTCGTCTTCATGTTTGTACAAAAATTCCTAATATAATTTACTTCAACACTCGCTAACCGAGAATGGGCATGACTTCCTAACTTCTATCACTTTGCCTGATTTGTGGGTTTGGAACCTATGGTCAAGTGCTTTATGAAGTAGGCCTTTTGCTGGTAAAATGACCTAAACAGGTTTAATAACATAAACAATACGTTCAAAGCGTTATGTACAAAGTGCCTAAAAAATTATTATTTTTGTATTAAAATTAACTTACTCGAATTCTTGCCCAGTCAGTTCAACTGCCTTCATAAACCGCTCCTAGACAATTATATTTATAAATATTAGTTACATCAACATCAGCAACATCACTGTCAATCCATGAAGGGTTTAGTCTGGATACTCTAGTGGACAGATCAGTGTTTGTTTTGTATTTGAGGTCTCCGTCACACATTGGAACTCCGTTATCTATGGCGTCCATTGCTTCAATGAACTTGTCGTAAATTGATTTATACAAATAATCAACTGTTTCTTCATCCATAACCTTGTAAACTTCCCTGAACAGTCGCTTTGAGAAATGTTTGTAAACAAGTCCCGCTGAACTCAGCTTCGTTACCTCATGTTCATCATCGAAAAAATCCTTGAAATCCCTTTGGTGATGATCATATCTGAAATTTTTGAACAGAACAACATTACCTATGCCTAGATGGGTCTAAAAATCTGTTATATACCAGTCAATTACCGTAAACTGCCCCGACGTCCACTACAACATCACAGGTTTCTAGAACCGAAGGGTCTCTGGTCCTAACGACTTCCGCATCTCTATATTCAGGCAATAGTTTAAGCATATAAACTGCTAAAGCCTCATCTGCATGGAAAAATCCGTTGTGTGTACCGATTCTCTTCATTCTGGAATAAGAAGAAAAGAATCCAGGCATAAAAAAGGTATCTCTAATGCTAAACAAAGAACTTGAAAGACTCCCCTTGTTTACAAATATGGTCTAATGATAATTTAGGTTAGTTTGCTCTTACTGATATAAGAAGGTAGATTCTAGTCCTTATCAACATATAAAAACATTTATAAACAACTATAAAAACTGAATGTGTAGATTCTCTGATTTATATTAAAATTTAAAAACAGTTTAATGACCAAATTATTAAAATTAAGTAGTAAAAATAGTGGAATCGAGTAGAATAGTAACAAAATCTTGGGGATTACTTGAATATGCTCATAACTATAGAAATAAATAAAAATTTTAACAAAGAAATGTAAAATTAAGTAAATTGTGTAAATAGAAATAATAACATGTAGGAATAATGACATAAATCTATTTTATATACTTAAAATATGTAGAGTATGGTAAATGTGTAAACTTCGTTCTATCAATTTACCAAATAATTACAAATATAGACTAAAAATCATTTTTTTTAAAATTTCGAACTATATGCTAATCTATATTTTGTGACGGCTTTTCATAGTTCCCCATCCTCTTTAACAAACTCGTTAAAACTAATCATTAGTTATTTTAAGTATTTTAAATGAATTCTGAAAAAGTATTTCTTGCTAAGATGTCCAATATGAATTTTTCAGGACTGGTTTCCGTATGTTCTAGTATTAAGTATGATAGTTTCATCTATTTGAAATACAAACTTAACAAACTAATTTGGTTATTAAATGAATAATTATTTTACAAATTCACTGATTTTCTCATATCATCTTAATTTTCAATTTAAATAAAATCCCGGATATATCTGGATTTCAACATTTGCTGCAACGTTTTGCCTAACTTATACAGATTCATTTCAAATTTCGTTTTAAAATTTACAAATATTGTAGATTTATTTTAAAATATTTTAATTTACTGCGGGTATCAAGGAGATTTATAATTTCAAGCCAATGAGATGTTATTTTTAAATCGCACCAAAATCAATGGAAACTAAAAAGGACGAGAAGGAATTCACTACTTCCTCGGAAAGCTCTAAACGAGAGAAAACCCTGGACTGCGAAGTAAAGTCAGAAAAGGTAATGGTTCCTTTTTTCAATGGCGATACTCCAGAATTTAACCCTTCCGTGAAAAACACTAAAGGTCATTCCCAGAGATTTAAACAGCAAAATCCTGAAAATTATCACCCTAAGGGTCGCAGATATCCTCCTAAGAAGAGTTTTAAGCCCCCTACAACTAAAGAGATTGGATTAAATTCCCAACCCATAACTGAAAAACCAGCCAAATTTAAACAATCTAGCCCACGCCCTAAGGCTAAAACCAAGACTGATTTTAATGAATACTACGAAGATAACCTAGGTCATAGGATTTCCTACATTGATAAATCAAATGTAGGCAACATTCGTCCTATTGATAAACTCTACACTAAGCCTGAAGAAAACCCTTCCAAGAGTTCTGACGAAGGTTCTGACACCTCCGATGATTTGCTGAAAAATCTCGAGGTTGATTTCAAGCAAGGCTTAAGCTATTGCTTGGAGAGTTCAAGCAATAAAAACGAAACCTTCGTCGACGCCTTGATCAGGAACAGTAACACTTTCGAGGATTTGGTTATTGAACAGCCAAATGAGAGAAAGCCTGACAAATCCAGCGAGTTAAAATCTGTCCTAAAGAAAATGGGAATTCTGGATAAATCTCATGGTGATAAGGATATTCTTGATCTGGACGGCAATGAAAACGGTAATGGAAAGCACTACGTCTTCCCTAAATACATGTCCTCTCCCGACCCGTCAAATCTTCCAATTCCCGGATCACTTTAAATCAATCTGATACCATAAATATACTTAGCACTATTTCTTATTATATTATTCCAGCAGTTATTTTACATTATTACACCTTACCACATGTCTTTTATGTTATTTATGCTATCTTTTATCTTTCTTTGTTTCATGTCCTTCTTTGACTCTGATTTTGCTTTATTTTTGGTTTGTGATTTAAGTCTTCTGTTATATGCTCTATTTCCAACTCTAAAAATGTATTCTAAATCGTTAATATACCTCTTAACGTGTGGTTTCCAAATCTGGATTTGTTTAGGATTTTGATCATCACCATTTTCATCACTATCGGTTTCTCCATCTACATCATCTTCTGAGAGGGTTTCATCATCTCGATCGTTTTCTAAAGTATTTTCAACATCACCATCTTCTTCCTCATTTTCATCACTATCCTCTTCGTCTGAGTGTATTTCTTTGATTTCATAGTACTCCTTTTCAAGTTTCATTTCATCCATTTCTTCAGCAACTGATTCAGGATCTAAATCACCTTCAACTCCCTGATCAACAATATTATACACTCAATTTACCTCTTGACGCAGATTTTGAAACACATCGTTCAGAAATTCATCGTCAACTTTGGTAATATCCACCTTCAGTTTCTCAACCTTGGACTTATCCACTGTTTTAACAACATCATGGAAGCTAAACAGAGTTAATCATAATTAATCAAATATTTATATAATTAAAAACACCTTGGGAACTCTACAACTTCTATTTTAAACTTCCTCTTGAACATTTCTACCACAGACTTAACATCCCTATCAAAGTAGAACTGTGCGTTCTCATGGTAAACTGAGATAACTTGAGGGAAATCTAAATAATAAAATTCTGTACTATGTCATACCTATCACTGTGACTTTATTCCCATCCTCATCTATCATTAGGTTGAAATCATTAAAATCGCCATGTATAATCCCCAACCGAGCCAACTTAACTATCAAATCCATTAAAATGTGTAAAACCTTCATTGGATTACCCATCTCCTTTACCTGCGACTTTATTAATTGATAAATATCAGTACCTGCGAGAGTGGAATACCATCAATAAACCTCATTGCGATAACGTGCCTATTAAAGTCAATAGGCTCAGGCACTGGGAATGACTCGTCGTAGAGATTTGATAAGTATGAATACTCCTTTTTAGCTGCAAGCTGGGACAAATACATCCAACTTGCATGTTTTCTATTACCCATGTAATCTCTGTTATTTTTTACTGAACGGAATGAAATTCTTCCTATAATAAACAATGATGAAATTTAAACTAACCTAATCTGTGAAACTTTAAAACCACTAAATTATCAGAAGTATCTTTACATAGGTGAACGTCTGCCTCCTTTCCAACACCTATCCTTCTACCCACTGATGCGATAACTCCTCTTTTAGAAAGAGCTCTTAAAGCAAGGTAATCTAATCCTAAAAAGGTCAACTTGTATCCATCATACACCTTTCCGCAATGAACGATTAACTTTGCCTTCAGAAGTGAAGAAATGACCTTACTCATACCGACCGATCTCAAATTTGCCGTGGTTGTAATAAGACTAAGTGGAATATACTGATGATTCCTCATTCCTATCTCTATGGCCGTGAGAACTCGGAATTCAGTGTTAGTCAAATAACAAAAATGTGAAGGATCTAGCTTCATTTTAACTTAATAACAAACTATTAAAATATTTTACATTTTTTTATAAAAATAAAGATTTTCATATTTAAAATTTACTGATTTGAGTTAAACACAATCACAAGAATAATGTATGGGACAACTGAATTTATTCTTCTTATTTTTATTCAATGACGTACCTATAATAATTTATTTAACATCAAATGATAGTTTAATTCTAACACATTTGTTATTTTCACCAGATTCTTATTCTTAGTCCTCTTTTATTGAATTTATTTTTATGTATTAATATTTTTTAAAACATTTAATTAATGTAAATATCTAAAATGATAGTTTTTCGCTTAAAAATTCGTGGAAGAATGAATATTAACTAGCAGAATCCGATAATGTTCAACACATTCTCTTCATTTTTAAGAAATAACTTCTTCAACCACTTTTCTAAACTTAAAGGTATTTTTTATATAAAATCACATTTCTTTAATCCCATTTTTTTAAAGGAAATGCTAACTTTTCAACAAATGTTATTACACCACCTTGTTTCGGAACACATTCTCATTTCAATATTCCCACCTTCCTAAAGTTTCAAAATCCTTTTTATTATGATAAGAGGAGCATAGTCATTAATAAACCTAGACGCCAAATAGGCCACAAATTTGTTAGTCCCACACTTAGACTATAAATGTTTAGGAGTTTATAGTAGGCAAACATAAAAGAGCCAAGGTGAACCCTCCTAGGGTTCCAATTCACCCTAATAAAGATGTTGATAAGGACATGAACCTTTTTGAAACATACAGAGACTTAAACTTGAGATGGAAACGGACAACAAGGTCCAGGAAAAACAGGCTAAGAATAGCAAGGAAATGGAGGCAGCCTTACTACTTTAACCCAACCAATCAGCCAACTTGTATGTTTGTTCTCCACGACAACTTGCCGAGAACGAGAACTGATAAGCCTCCAGAAAGAAACGACGATAAGGTATCTTTAATATAATGATAAGTTTTAGGAGTATGTCCCTGGGAAAATTGAACTTGACGAATCGCATAACTTTCACGTTTACCCACCAGACGCAGTGGTTCAGGATATCAAAAACCTTAAAACTGAGACTTTCTGTATTTTCAAGTCTAGCCCTATTCACCAACACAAGGTATTTACTACACATAACGCTGCTGTTGACAGGTTACAAAAGGCGACGTGGTCCAAATTGAACGACTAAAGCGAAAGAATGCAGGTAATTTAATATTAGTTATTATTTTTCAGGGGACAAGGTAACATTTGGAACTGTACTATTAGTTGGCTCCAAGTACTGGACTATAATTGGAAAACCAACGTAATTTTCCCAAAAATATTATAAAATTTCAGGGTACCATATGCAAAAGTAGAGGCAACAATTGAACAGCAGGTATTAATTTAGTTTGACTCCCTATTGTAGACTCTTTGCGGAGAACAATTGAGTTTCAGATACAGGAAATCTAGGAGAATTTCAAGATTTTTAAGGTTTTAATATTAAATTACATACCAAATTCAGGGTTCGTCATTGGGTAACTGTTTTGAGGATTGATCATATCGTCGTGGACCCATCAATTGAGGTAAATTAATTTAAACATAAAATATTCAGATCAACACTGAACATAAACCATCAAGGTTACTTGACCTATGGTCTAACAGATGGCTATACACTGAAGAACTGGAAGATATTGAGAAGACCAAAAGTGATTCAGAACGTGTCAACTACACCCTATTCTACATACACACATATCTATTACTATATAACATTACATATTATTATATATATATTGAGTTATTTGTAGAAATTTATGACGGTCTTGAGCATGAAACTGGTTACTATAACAAGCTTGGATTAACTGAATCGTACAGGTGGTATCCTGACCCTTACGCCAAGTATAAATGGAAATAAGTTTAATACATTAATTTGCTATGTTACAGTTAAGTTAATCAGGTTACATTACACTTAGCCAGAGCTCGAAACCGCTTTAAAACAGAGGCCTCGTATGCTTCAAAATTCTCATCGTCAAGTTTTGGTTCTAGAGGCTCATCCTTGCCAAGAGCCAGAGCATACAAATCACACCGAAATCGAATTCTGTTATTCCGATAGTGTAAAAGTGCCCTTAGAGCATGTTCTTTTGTTTTAAAAATTATTTTACCAACCTTGATGTTCTTATCCACCCGAGTGTCAATGACTTCCAAAGGCTCAACCCTAAGGAGGCCGTAGTTATCAAACAGCGTTGGGAAGTGACTACTTAGCAAAAGACAGTTTATTTCAGACCCGTTTGCTATTTCCAGTGTCTTAGCTGCTACAATCAGCTGGCCTAAACTGAGGTCAGCTTCCTTAGCCTCCCTTTGAAATGATACAAACACATCATCGTAGAAGTTTTTATCCTCATGCTCCTCATGGTCAGATTTGGTTGATTTTTTCTGTTCCTGAGCTCTTTTCTCAAAGGCTTCCTTTTCCCTTTTCAGAAGAGAATCCAGATATGTTGCCTGTTTCGATGAGATATCCTTCGACCTTTCAAGTCTTCTCCTTTTAGCTCTTAATTCTGATAAGGTTTTATTATACAATAATGAAAAATTATTTTTTGTTTGTAAAAAGTCAAAAGCCGCCTTTATTCTTACAAATTCCAGGTCGTTTTGATCACCAGGGTGTTCTCCATCCTTCTTTTGCTTATCCGGGTGTAGTTTTTTAGCTTTTCGTAGAAATAATTTCCTTAAGCTTTTTTTGGCTTCCTCTACATCTGTGTTTTCATCCACTTGTATTCCAAGGAGTGAGAACACATCCACACCCTTGAGTATTGATGGTAATTCGTCCATTTAAAGAATAATTACATTTTATTCAATAAAATTACGCTTTCAAACACATATAACACTTATTTTATGCACTAACATATCATGTAGATTTTTTAAAAAAATTTATTCTAGTTTGTAGCTCACCCGTAGACAGATAACCTGCTCTGGTGTTCTGTGAATTAATGAGCACATTTTTCTCCGTCATGTTACAAGGTGAAGAATACTAATCACCTAATAACTAGACGACTTTTAGAAAATTTACAGTTGAAATTGGTCAACAGGCCCTTAATATACTCTCTAATTGGTCAACTATTTAATATAATACTTCACTATTGATTAATATACTTCACTATTGGTTAGTGATTGACTGGGATAGGTTAGTGTCGATTTATGAGAGCGTTATAGTAAGATTGAGGAACCTTGAACTTCATACAAACTCGGTGTATTAGATTCTTACAGCCCGTATCTGGGAATCCGTATCTGAGCATCCAGTTATAAAACCCAAGTGGTTCCTCTGTGCTAGGAACACAGATTATCCGGGTTAAAGTCTTTTCCAAACAACTTGAGGTTTCAAATATGGCCTTCAAGTCCAGGGAAAGTATAATTGTCAAACACTCCTCCCAAAACATATTATTCTTCCAGTAGTTATTTGTACATATCTTTGACCATAAATAGCACTTTCCATCAACTGAATCTTCATCATTCGTGTAGTATTTATCAGAAAATTTAAGAATCGAGTAACCACACCAGTAATCTGCTTGCCTTTCAGACACTGATAAAATAGAATTTACCATTTCAACCAAAAATTGAAATTTATCCCTGATACACATATTCATAAGTTTAAAGCTTACTTTGATTTTACTTCAGATTGAGTCGTAATGTTCTTTGACAGTAAATCGCAGAACACTTGACGGACTAAAGATGATTGGATCTCATCTTTGAACTCATCTAGTAACAAAGGCTCAGAACTGCTCCAAACCGACTCAAGGAACCTGTTAGTGAAATTAAGTTTACGTTAAAACTGTACCTCTGCATATCATTTTCTACTTTTGATATAACTCTGTATGGCGGTGGACGTATTATTGCTGATGGGAATAAAAAACTTGTAACCTAACAATTCATTAGTTATTTCTAATAGAATTGAAGTTAAAGAAATTATCTATTAATGTGTAACATACGTTGTGTGTTTGTTTACCGGAAAATTCAGCGTATTTGGTCTTACAATTATCCTGAATTTGGGGGATATTCTTAGTCCAATTTTCTCCAGAGAAAGTACTTTCTAAATCCTTAGAGCCATCAAAATTATTAAGAGTTTCAATCAGAGAGTTCAGATCATATTCAAGGTTTCTTAACTTTGCCATTTCACAAACCATAAATTTGCTTATAATGTCATTAACTTGATGGCTTCTAGTCTTTTCAAGTTCACTTAGCGAGTTCACTACGGCTTGGACTTTATTATTGAATTCCACAAAGTAGTTGAATTCATCATACTTATAAACCATGTTATTGACCCTGATAAAGTTTAGTATCACTGGTATAACTGTTTTGTGTACTGATGTTTTAATGGAGGGGGCCTGGTGCGTCGCATCCAAACAGAGTGTAACTGCATTCTTAGAACTGAAATACGAGTCTTTCATCTTTGAAAAACAAACAAGTTTGTCAGATTTATACTTATCCAATTCCTTCTTCAATGACTCAATTTCTCCAACTATATCCTTGATCTTTTGATCCTTATTTTGTTCAAAAAAACACTCATTTGAGATCGACTCCATGAAGTCAGAATGGTTCTCTGCCATTTTAGTAACATAAGATTTGAAAGATGACAGAACTGACACTGTGGAGAGTCCTTCTGTACACTCTAACGTTGATTTTAAATCTATTTTATCTTTAAGAGTTCTCAAGCTATCAACATACTGATATTCTATTTTACACAGCTCTGTGAAAATTTCATTCAGAGAGTTACACATTTCTGTGTTTCTTTCCAAACGACTTGACCACGACTTGAGAGATGACAGAATTTCAGGGAAATTAAGAAATTCGCCATCATTATTGTCATATATTGAGTTACTAAAGGTACTTTTTTGAGAGTTATCCGATAAATCATCAATGCTTTGAGTTTTTGATAAGTCTCCAGAATCAGATTGATATTCTGTACTAATAGACGTTGTATGTATTTTTTTAATTGTGTAAACCATCATATTATCAAACGATGTGTATGATACAGTTTCATTAAATGTATCTATCACACCTCCCAGGGAGTTATCCATTTTAAAAGAGTACAATCAAATCAAAAGTAAGTAGAGGGGTTAGAAAAAATAGCTGAACCAGAAATAATTAAAAATAAACAAAATCCTAATAGAGGAACCAGAATTCATGGTAAATAAGGCTGAATCATACATGATCTGGATGAAAACAAATATAGGGGAAATTAAAAATTGTAAACACGAAAAAATTATTAAAACTTAAAAATTAGTATGTGAAATCAATTTTAAGAACTTTCAACATATAGAAGATTAATGTGTAAACGGAAAAAAGTAAACAAAATGGCAAGTGGCACATATGCCACAATATGGCAAGATTTGATATAACATGACAAAAAAATAAATTATCTCTACTCTAAAAGTATTTATAGGAAAAAATTACGTCAGAAAACACATTAATTGGGAAATCATATAAAAAATTTAAAAGATTATAAGGTCAAACTGGACCAAATAAATGAGATATACAAAAAATATATTTTGAGAAACAACAATTTACTAATATTAATAATATATTGGTATAAATAACGGGAGAATTATGGTTAAAATTGCCAACGGTATAATCACCCCATTCTAGGTCACCATAGATTAAATCCTATACAATATATATTTCATTTGTATTCCTTATATTTCCTCTAAATTATAGATTATCTTAAGAATTAGAATCTGGTTTTCAACCTGATAAGATTTTTAAATGTCTTTCTTAGTTTCATCACTCTTAAAGTTCGGTAGTAATATAACCTTTATAGATTATTACAAAAATTAGACCATTTTACTATGGATTCTGAAGATAAACTTTTATTAAGCAAAGATCCCACTCCGTTGGAAAGGGAAGTTGCTAAATGTTTACTTTATATACAATCGTCTGGTACCGCCGATTTGAAGGGCGATGTTAAGAAGATTGTTGTTTCTTCATGTAGAGAGGTTGAAGTCGGAGCTCTCAAGAAAAACGCAGTTGTAGTGTTTGTTCCCTACAGAGTTTACCAAAATCACGTGCGCCGAATTCACGGAAGGCTTCTGATTGAGCTTGAAAAGAAGACCAAGCGCCATGTTTTTATAGTATCTCAGAGGAAGATTATGTCTAAACAGTTCAATAACAAGGCCTTTAGAAAGAGGCCCAGGAATCGTACCTTGACTAGTGTACACGAAGCTGTTCTTGAAGATATCGCAGCTCCCACAGAAATTGTCGGCAAAGTGTAAGTCAATTTCGATTATCCTTATCTACTTTATTCTCACTTATGTTCATTTGTTTGATTTACTTGAATATATTTTAGGACTCGTATGAGGCAAGACGGCACTCGTGTTTTGAAGGTGTTCTTGGACCCCAAGGATAGGCAAAACGATAATGTAGAGGATAAACTCGAGACCCTCTCCGCAGTTTATAAAAAACTGACCAACAAAGAGGCCGTTTTTACTTTTAAAAATGTCACTTGAAATTTCCTACATCCTACCACTACCCTATACATTATTTAGTATGTATTATTTATGGCGTTGGGTATCCCTTTTCGTGACGTCTTCGCTGTTATGGCATGTGCTACGATTTCTACACTTATAGGCATGGGAGTAACACACAAGGCTTACGTTTTAGCAGTCAATCGCAATAAACACGAAAAACAACGGACGGAAGGCTCGGATAAAACAAACTAACAATTACTTCTCACATAAACCATAATTTTATTATAAAATAAATTATATAATATGCAAAATATATTAATTAAAATTTAATCCGCCAGAAGTTCCTGCGATATATCCCTTTTTGTCAAAAAATGCTCCGACCACACTTCATCCAAACTGATAAAAAATTAAGTTAGGATATAAAACAAAATTTACACTTTAAATGTATAGATTATAGCATATAACTTATTGATTTTACCTGTACTTGTCCCTGGTTTTCTTTATCATGAGATGAACTGAGAGAGGGCCGAGGTGTGAAATAATCCACTCGTCACTACGGGAATTACAGCAGTAGGAGACTTTTGAGACAAAAGGGATCTCCAAATCAATTATTATATTGTACAACATCCTTCCAACACGCCTAATATCAATTGAATCACAAACATATGTATAAATAATAGTAAAATAAATAATTAATAGAACCTGCAATGGGCAGAAGTTGTCCCTGTTCCCAGTATCACGTAGAGACCTTGATCTCTCCGCTCATATTTATCCATGTCCATTACTGATATATCGATAATCTGCTCCTGATTATAATGTAAAAATAAGTTATTGTTACCCTTTGTAAAATATCAACAATTTGATTAATGTTTGGCATTACTCCCTTAGTCAGTTCAATGGGTTCCTTATGAAGGCAAACTGAAGTTGAATTGTAGTCCCAGAGGTGTTGTTTATTCCTGGGAGGTATAAACTCCTCCCCGTAAGAACCAAATGATTCCTCATTGAAATCGTATTCTAAAAGTGATGAGAATGTTTCATCCTGTTCATCATCATATTTCTGTTGATATTTAGCTTTATCCTTCTCCTCATAGTATCTTCTTTTAACTGTTTCCATCAGCTTTTCCTTATTCTCAAGGAAAAATGCCTGGCCAGGAGTCATAAAAGTGCTTTTATTCTCATCTGATCAATTAAATGTTTATTTAATCTTACCAGCTGATGATATGTATTCAGGTACAAACTGCATAAGAGCAGATTCCACATTTTCAAATGAATAATCATCCAAGGAGCAATTAATATCATTTTTTACAGACTTGTTCTTGGATGTGTTAGAATGAAGAGTCGAAAATTCATTTTCAATTTCAGATTTTTGAATATCTGAAACATTCAAGTGCCTGAATCTATCGGAAGAATCTGT
Source organism: Theileria parva strain Muguga (assembly GCF_000165365.1). Taxonomy (NCBI): domain Eukaryota; phylum Apicomplexa; class Aconoidasida; order Piroplasmida; family Theileriidae; genus Theileria; species Theileria parva. The sequence continues at coordinate 1,659,643 of NW_876246.1, read as the reverse complement.
ATTTATGGAATCTGAAAAGAAATTACTCAGAATCTTCTGATAAGAGTATGATCCTCTGGGAATAAAAAATTTATTGAACCTTCTAACACATACTATACAATTATTAAGAATATACATAAATTAAAATTTAAATTAAAGTTAAAATTACAAAAACAACCGACACACTAACAATTAACTTAAATTAACACAACATCACAACACTCAGTATCCATAACTGCCATAGTATGGATTATTTTGATAATATCCATTGTTTCCATACTGATAGTAGTTTTGGTAATCTGGATTATTTCCATACTGATAGTAGTTTTGGTAATCTGGATTGTTTCCATATTGATCATAGTTTTGGTAATATCCATTGTTTCCGTATTGATCATAGTTTTGGTAATATCCATTATTTCCATAATTACCAAAATCTTCTGAATTTTGATATTCCTGGTGATTTACTGCATCTTGGACGTTTTTATACCCCAATTTATCTGATAATTCCTTTAGCATATTTCTATTTTTGAGTATTTGATAAACAATTGTTTCCTTCAATTGTGGTATGTATTCCAGCTTTTGCTCAGGAGTCATGGCCTCCATCATTTCTAAATTTTGTATTAACTTAAAAATTTCAAATTACCAGTTTTATCCATCAATTCATCTATTTCTGATCTTAACTCTTTTTCTAAATATTTATTTTGATATATTGTTTTACCCTTGTTTTCATCTTTTTTATCCTCGACTAATTCACCCTTTTCACCCCTAATTAATTTATTGAAATGAATATAAATTACCCTAGACCCTCTTCAGTTGTTTCCTCAGCTTGTTCTTTAATTGGAACTACATAAACTCCCAATTTTTCCATAACATCTACAATCAATTATAATCGTTAACAAACCTGGATGTAATACTGCAATCTCCCTTATTTTTCTAGTTAACTCTGGTATTTTATAGTAAGGATTCTCCCTTATTTCCTTTGATATATCTATCATTTTATTTAATAACATATTCTATTACCTCGCGACAATTCATTTAGTTTTTCAACTATACATTTATTATACTAATATAGTGTTAGACTACAATATAACAGAATAATTAGAATGTTAATACCTGGATTTTCTTTCAACACATTACCCTTTATTGTATCATTAACGTCAACTACTTCTATACATCATAATGTCGTTGCAAATCTAATACACATACCATTATTAAAAGAGGGCAATGGATTTTCAGCCTCTTTTTGATCTTTGGATTGGTTCATAGTAGAATTTTCAGGAACTTTATTTTGAGAGTATTGAGTATTTTGGGCTTGAGTGCCCTGCGATTCTAAAGTGTCTTGACAACTCACACATTTATATAAAATTGGAAAAAATAAATTAAAAATAATATAAAAATTTATAAAAATCATTTTTATTTAAAAAATTCTCATTTTATAAATTTAAACTTCATTTCCTTCTCCCAACAACATCGCGTTAATATACCGCCTCCTTCTTTTAATATTTAACTTTTTAATAAACATCCCGTCCGAATCTTCTTCTATCTAAAAATTTTAAGCCATTATTTTATTCCTTAATTACTGATTTATAGGATATACATAATAGTTAAATAATTACCAGTTTTGATATGTTTAACATTTTAATTCTTCCTACAACTGCTATCATAACTCTTCCATCCTTTGTCCAGTCAATTTTATAGCCAACATCGTCAATATCATCAGAATATATAGGGCACTAAAATTAGTAATTAGTCGACTATTCCTAAACCTTCCATTTCTTTGAAAAATTCCAGACACAAACTTTCCCTCTGTTTGTTATTGATCCCAGTATATTGTGGAAAACCGGGTTCCTAAAATTCTAGTTTTACAAGATTAGCTACCACTTAACATCTTTAACGTAGTCGAAATTTATACTTAAAGTGTCCAAAGGAAGGTTGAAGTTCTGAAAATAATAATTCCTTGTTATTCATACTTTAATGTCCCAGAAGTTCATTTTACAGTCAATTGATGAAGTGACTACCAAATCTGAATAATTTATAACAATTCCTTACACATTACCTATGTTTGATGGGTTACATTCAACTCCAGTTATAAATGATCTGTGGGCTTGATTAACTTCAACTTCATCATTTACTTTAATAATTTGGCCCAAAGTGGTACCACAAATTGTTTCTGAGTCATATGTTGCCACTGTTATATCGGAAATGTTATTTTCTTTTTTCAATTCGAGTAGTTTCTGTCAAACAATATCCTAATAGTGTATACCACAGGCTTGGATAAGTTTTCCATGGACCACTTTGCTAAATTCCCAAATGTATCAAGGGTTTGCAATACATTCCCCTCTATAGCCTCAGCAAGAATTATCTGTATAGTATTAACAATTTAATAGCAAACCGGACTTGAATGAGTTACCATTGAATCATAGTCTGTACCAATTACCTTACTCTAATATACACAATTGTATATATACTACAGTACAATAATATGTATATATACATTGTGTCTAATATCCCAAATATCTATGGTTCCAAGAACTCCTCCTATGTTCATAAATTATATACTACACGCTACCCAAAATTAACAAGTTTGGATCATATTTGTTAACGGAAAGCTTAGAGACACCACCCTGATGTTTGTTAAAATTAATTAAGATACGCAATTTAAAATAGGAAAAATAGCTTCTCTAGAGTTTAAATCGATAACCTAAGCATTTTCAATTACTAAAAACAGACATATGTTTCTCCAAAATAGAGTCCCAGAGCTTCATTATTTCTAACTGTTGATACCACAACCTTCTCAGAATTTATAACACACACATCAGTCACAGGTTGATTTGATGTTTCATTTAAACATTCAAATTGTTCAGGCAAATTAATTTCTAATGATTCAAAAGTTCTAAAAAATATTAAATATTTAAGTTACAAACTCATTAAACTTCTGTGAATTAATGCCAAGATTATAAGATTTATATTCTTTCTGCATTGTTGAATTTAAATAATTGTGTATTTACATGTATAAATTTACAAGTTAACCAGGAGTAACGTTTCAAAAGTTCCACCTTAAATCTTTTCTTGACTCATATAGTAACATATTTACTGTTTAGCAAAACAAGTCTAATTCATTCTGGTTATCAGAATCATTATTATTATTGAGAGTTTTGTTTATTTTTTTGTCTATAAACTTTCTCTTGGGTGTACTCCTTTGACATTTCTATTGATTTATTTTTAACAATATTCGAGTGGTGTTTGAATATATGTAAATATTTACCCTTTTAGTTGAACTATGTATGCTATCAGAGGTCTAAAATTTCATTTAACAATTTCAATTTACCTCAAAATGGACATATTGATTCCTATTTTGCTTCACATTGTTGGCTCTTAACATTAATATTGTGTTATGTATAGTCAATTACAAACCTTAAAACAGAATCAGCTTCATTTTTATTTTCAATATTAGTCTTATTATTTATTGCAATCTTAAGTTTAGCTATCTTTTCATCTAACATTGAGTTATCAAGTAAAAATTGTTTTTTCTCTTCCTCCTCCTAATATTACTATAATATTACTATTTTTATACTAATATTTCATATTTATTCTTTATTTCATCTATTTTCTTATTCTTAGCTTCCTTTAAAGACTTGTTGTGTTTACTTATCTTATTCTGTTCCTCTTGTTTCTAATAATCAATTTTGTTCACCATGAACTTGCCTTAATTTCTATGAAAACTTGTAATTCTTTACATGTTCCAGAAGTTATTGAGTTAATTTTCTCATTATAATCTTCCGTAACTCCTAAATATTAAGTTGAAAATATCACCATACTATCATCTTCACATTCCTTCTCAAGTAATATTTTATCATCAATCATTTGTTTCTGATTTAATAACATTTATAAAACATTTTAATATTAGCTAATATTTTAATACTTGGAGTACTATTTCTCTTTCTATGTCAGACTTGCATTTTTGATGTTCGTTTATTTTTGTATCGAGTTTTGTAATTTTCTCCAGCAGTTCATTTACTTCTTTCATTAACCTATTAACTTATAATTAATAGTTTTTAACCTGTTCATTTTATCCCTTTCAATTTCTTCTTCACTTTTCAAGTCCTTTATATGATTCATGTTCTTGCGTATATCTACTCAAATACACATAATTATCACATACCTAATGTTCTGTTTACTATTTTATCACCATATTTTATATTATTATTCTTAATTTCTTCAAAATTTTCTCTCAAGGGCATTTCCTATAGATAGAGATAATTATGTGTATTGTGATATACACTACCATTTCATCAAGTGTTCTTATGCTTAAGCTTGTAATATCAAGGTTATACTCAGCATCAATGTTCCTCAGGTTTTGTATAGTATTATTAGTTAAATTATTAAATACTTTCATCTAAACAATTTTACACATTACAAATTTTAACCTTTTCATCAATATTTAATACTAGTGTATTATATTTGATTATTGAAATTTTGTTTTCATTATTCACTGATTCAGACATGTCTTTTACCCTTAAATATTCATTTTGTTTTCTAGTATTCTCCTCCAAATTTTGTTCCAACTGTTTATTCAACTCTAAACGTTCTCTAAATTTGTTAAAAAAAGTTAATACTTTTCTAAGTTTTCACATTCTAGCTGGACCTCATTAATCTATAAAATCATTTAAATAAAACCATTCTTACTTGATTTTCTAAATCATTCCTAAGACTATGCAGGTCTTCAAGAGCTAAACATTTTAGGTTAAAGTCTTCCTCTTTATCACTTATTTCCTATAAAGATCATTGTTAGTTTTGGTTAACCTTGTTTGTAGTAGATAATTGTTGTGAGTGAATGACAAGCTCTTCTGAAATTACAACTACTGATTCCTTTAGTTGTTCGATTTTTCTCTTTTTAGAGCTTATAACTTCGAAAAGCCCTTCAATTTCCTTAAACACACACTTGTTTTTTGTATTTATTTTTGTAAACTCTATTTTAATATTAATTCTTGCAACTTTCAATTCTTTGTCAATATTCATCTACAGTGGCATTAAGTGACTGAAGTTCTTACTTTTGACTGTATATTTCTTGAATATTCACCTTTTATTTCTAATAACCTGTCTTTACTTTCCTCCATTATATCTTTTTTATCTTTTATTTGGGCTTTTAAGTTTCTCAGTAGGTTATCCTTCCTCTTCACAACTATCTCCAACCGGTAGCACTAATCAATTTTATTAAGTGCATAAATTCCACTAATTAATTTTTATAGGTGTTACCTTGTTTCCAAATGTATGAACTATAAAATTCATGTATAATATCTGGTTTTTGTTAAAATCCATGCTTGACTCAATTTTTATGATTTGGTTTACAATGTTATGTTTTTCATTTCCGTATATTATAATTCTTTCTTCATATTTCCTATTTAAACCTTCTATTCTCATAACTTGTTCCATTATCTTATTATTTTTTTCCTTGAGGTTAACATCTTTTTCTTCCATGAACTCATTTGACTCTCTCTGATAATCTACAATACTCAAAATGAACCTTTTTTTATCACTCAAATCACACAAAGTTTTCTTGAGCTTGTTTATGATTATACGGTAGTGGACGATATTACTTTTATAAAGTTTCTCAAAGTATTCAAGTATTTTACTCACATACTTAAAGTTGTTACATGCTATAAAACACTTATAATTGCTAATTTCATCAATTATCTTCATTTTGGGCATTAATTTTACTATTTAAAATATAAATGGAAAGTGAATAAAATTAAATTTCTCAGGTAAGAAAATTAAAATTCGATCATTTTCCTCATTTAGATATGGATTTATTAACCTTTTTAATAGCCTTAGACACCTTATTATCTTTATTTTTAGACCCTTTATTACCTCTATTAAACTTGTTCTTATTTTTAAACTTTGGTTTATCTTTTAGTTGAATTTCTTCTAAACATTTTGTAACATTTAGTGTGTATCCCTAAATTATGTCATTTAACCATAGCATAATATTTTTATACCTTGAATTCTGTATTATTAAGTTCTCTTATTGCTTCAACTACTGCTGGCCTATTATCAAATGCCACGAACCCAAATCCCTAAATTTGTGTATACTTTGCCATTCTTACCTTAGACTTCATTGTGACAGGATCTCTCACTATTCTCACGGCTAAATTCAATTTATAGTATTAATATTTTACCTTTAACGGGGCTTATATTCATGAAAATATTATACAAGTCGTCCTCGTTTGCGGTTGGCGGTAGTCTTCCCACAAACACTGTTTTCTTCCTACTGAACTTCTAAAAAGCATTTTAACAGTCTAAAAAATACACTAAATGAGTCCTTGTCACTGGTATTTATAAAGAGGTGATGACCATCAACTTCCAACGTCTACACCATTGTTTAAGAGAGGGAACTAACATTTTTTTCAAGCAACTCATTTAAATACTTTGGGTCTGACAGCTTAACGTATGCATTTTGGTTATCCTTAGCATCAGAGAATTTCTGTTTAATAACTGCAACTTTTTTATTTCGGGCATATTTTGGATGAATTGGCAGTGATCTAAAATGTACCTAAACAATACACATAGAATTAAATTGTATAATTTATTACCGATTGTATAATTTTCGGGTCAATTTGCAGTTTTTTTACGAGATCCGACTTGGTTTTAATGGTTAAAGGTACGTTTCCGATAAACACAAGCGCTAAATCCGGTGTTAACTGGTTAATTTTTACCTGAATCTTTGGGATCATACAGATTTTCCTTATTTAAATCTACGTTCTCAGTACTCTTAGAAGTTTTACTATCTTCAGCTTGACTTCCTTCAACTAATTTATTATTAAATTTATTTTTATTTAATTCTTTATCATTTTCCTTCTCGTTGGTACCATTTATATTTTGTATTTTATTCTTTTCATTTTTATTTAATTTTACAAACTTTCTTTTCTTGTTATTTTTAAAAGAATCTGCTTGATTCTTCAACTTCGACGTTGCGATTTTACCGTTACTTTTTTTAGCCTTCTTCCCCTTTAAATTTAAATAAATCCCACCTTTACTCCTTTTAACCTTATTTTCACCCATTATATATTATTTAACACGTTACAATATATAATATTAACAATATACTACATTATGTTTGTAAGGATAATTTGGTGAGGTTGTTGATGATTTGCAATCTTTGTTGCGAGTTATAAAAGGTCCACGCAACTACCCATCTCGTTTGATTCCCATTTTTAAGTGTGAATTTCCTGAATTCACAAATGTGCACATTGGACACGTCAACTTGAGCTTCAGGTTTAGTTGCGAACTTGAACCTTGAGCCTTCGTAGTACATGTGGTTTATTTTCGAGTCTAGGAACTCGGCCTGTTGCAAATGATTCAAGATATAATGTCTCATCTCCCTGTGGATCAAATTTTTAATTTTTTTCAGCGTTGTCATTCTCGGGATTAAGGTTGTAAACCAAACAGCATTATTGCAGTATAACTTACTTTCCTGTATCATTATCTCTATAAACGCCAAATCTCCCTGTTTCATCTCTGATAGAGCACACTTAAGCTGGCCAGAAACTGATGTACAGGTTCCTCCAACTTGGTCAATACTATCTAAATATGTCTGTTCCAATACCATATTTGCATCATCTGGAACTCCAAATACAAGTTCCCGCTCAGTTCCAGTTGGGGATGTGCGTGGATTAAGGTTAGTCATGTCCAAACGTGCGTGAAATGGCGGATTACAAACTGTTAGTGCAAATAACTCATGGGAATACAATACACCATTAAAGATACGTGTTGGCGTTCTTTGTAATCTTAGACTAATACTTTCCTCCAAATGATTTACTTCAACATTTTTCCTCGCCATCTCAAGTGTCAAATTGTCAATGTCAGTTCCTAAAACATTAATACAGACTAACATCTAAATTTCAACTCTAAACTACTGTATAATAGTTTTAACTACTATAGAATACTCTTAACTACTATAGAATACTCTTAACTACTATAGAATAGTGTTGACTACTATAGAATAGTGTTGACTACTATAGAATAGTGTTGACTACTATAGCATAGTGTTAACTACTGTGTACTAAAGACTAAGTAGAGTATGGTGTAAAATTACCTATGAAATTCCAGGAATTTTCACGAGCCCCGATGAGAGGGTAAATACAACTTGCTCCTGTTCCGATATCCAGTACAATAATATTACTGCCCTTGAGATAATCATCTGAAGGCAAGTTAAAGTCCTCAACATCGAATATATATGGCTCATTATTCTTTAAGCTAAATAGTGAAGATGCGGCTTTAATGTAACTGAGTCTGTTAGGTACGCATGGTGCCAAGTATCTAACAAGATCTGAACTCCCGTTCAAATCTCTAAAGTGCTGGTTTAACACTTCCAAGTCCTTATTCTCGTTACATGAATCTTCTTCACAGGAACAGGGTAAATACAACTCTAACCCATAGTTATGCTTTAAAATAGCTTTTGATAAGTGATATACTGCGTCCGGGTGATTAAAGTCATAATGATATGTTAATGATTTTGGCATAAACGGCTTCCATCTCAGGTTTAGTGTCATATGTTTCTTCAGAAATGGGAAATACTTTGACAATAACTGAAAGTCATCTGTCAACTGTCCATTATTGAATGATTTAGTTAAATTACTAAGTCCAGCATTAGGATATTCAGATTCTGAATCAACGTCGGGAGAGTCGTCTCTCTTTCTCTTAATCATATTATCCAAATTCAACTCTAACTCAGAAACATATAATCAGAAAAATTTAATAATCCAAATCAACGCTAACATTCAAATAAACAATAAAGTAATATTGTATAAAATATCTGAAACTGAAGTCTAATAATCAAATGTAAATGAATAATATGTATGAACAATAGAGATCAGATCAGTGGTATGATATAATACATAAAATATAAAATATGAAAATTGTTATGTGCATAAATAAGGGGAACCATATGGTAGGGTTAGAAGGATTATAATATAAAGTTGGTTTGTCTAGCAACTTTTCCACGTAAAATCTTCCATGGCAAAATAATTATCTAAACTAAATTAGATCTGTTTTACTTTATTTTTAGCTAAATTTATTCATACATTATTACCCCATGTTTTTAACCTTTGAAGCAAATCAGTACTATTTACTATTACTATATACATTTAGTTTTATTTTAAATTTTGTCCATATCTTACTGAGACCGAGATCCCTACTTCTTGCTAATTTTATTACTAATCATAAACAATGTCCGTTGTTGGCATGAAATATAGCTTAATCCCGAAGGAGAACCGGGTAGCTATTTACGAATACTTGATAAAGGGTTAGTTTACATTTTTTTAATTATTTTTTAGAGGGAGTTCTTGTTGTTCAGAAGAATCCTAAGATTCCAGCCCATCCTGAGATCAGTGTCCCTAATCTTCATGTTCTGATGACTATGAGATCTCTCAAGTCTAAGAATTACGTTGAGGAGAATTGCAACTGGCAGCATCTGTACTTTACTCTCACTGATCAGGGCATTGAGTTTCTCAGAAGTTACCTTCATCTTCCTCCCACTGTCTTCCCTGCCACCTTGACCAAGAAACAGTCTTCCCGCGTAGCCCTCAAGGAAGAAGTTGTCTAACCATTAATCTTCCTTACAAATTATTCACGTTATTTAATTTTTTATGTTATAATTTTTTGTTACATAATTTTTTATTATAATTTCTATTTACATAATAAATAATTGAGGAAAAAAATTAATTGGCTTTAGTGAGGATGAATAGGAGTGTGGCGAAGCATCCTGCGAATTGTCCTGAGATTCTGCACTGGACTTTGTCTCCGTCTCGATCCGTCTGAACGAGATCACACTTGTAGATTGAAGAGAGTGCGAATACGTCTTCTGGGACACCATTTGGTACATTTACTTGCACCTCAACCTGAGTAGAAAGCAGTTCCGGCTTACATCTTAGCAGTGCTGAAATGTTACTCAATGTTCCTAAATTCCCCTTATCCAGCGAACTCTCAATCTGATCCATCAAAGCGTCAATCTCGTCATATTTCTGACCCTTACCGCATTGACCTGTACCATTACTCACACATCCACTCGTATTTCCATACACTCCATTCACATTATTATTATTACTGGAATTATTATTACTATTTGGTTGATTATTATTACTGGAATTATTATTTTGATTATTATTGTAATGATTGTTTGGTGAGTTATGATTGTGGAAGTTGTGTGTGCTGGAATGTGAGGAGTTGGAGTTTGATTGTGTGTATGAGTTGGATTGTGTTAGTTCAGGTTGTGTGTTGGCGTGTTCCGAGTTATGATAGGTGACAAAGCAGTATTTTTCGGAGGGTATGGTCTCGGTGATTGAGGTGGCAATTGCGACTATGAGGTCCTTGACTCTTGGTTTATCACCTTTGATGACTGCTACGATTTCCTCGTGTCGTGAGTTTTCATCTCTAAACAACGTAATTGAGAGCGAATCCGGGTTCGTAGTCCTCTTAATCTCATCAATTGCTGATAAAAACAGGTCTGGAATCACCACCATGACCAACATCGTGTTATCCGTATGCAGCGAGTAACTTGAATTCATCAGCTCTGATATGATACATGTTGACTTTATTACTGACTTTACTGAGCCTTTTAGGAGTAACGTCCTATACTCCGTCTTGGGATACAGTTCCCACGGCATTGAGAGTACTATGTCATCCACCTTACTCTTGCGTCTGAACCAGTTTAAACCCTTCCCTCCTCTTCCTATTATTGTCCCTGAAACCAACTGCGTAGCTAAAATCTTCAAGAACACCGGCGATTCCTTCGTTTGATAAAATGGCTTCCTTGTCTCCTTTAGACTTGACACTTCCAACGGTGATGTACACTCTGGACCTGGACTATAATACTGCGTACTACTCAACTGACTACTACTCAATTGGGAACTATCCATCTGCATAGAGTTCATCTGTCTCTGTGATTCCATCTGTATAGAGTTCCTTTGAGGGTGTGATTCCATGTGTATTGAAGAGTTTATTTCAGGACTGTGGGACGATTCTGAGTGTGTGAAGTGTGTGTCCGAATGTGAAAAGTGTGAGTTATTAATTTGTGTGTTACATTCCATGTCTGCATATGTGTTATACTGTGTGTCTACATGTGAAAAGTGTGATTTATCCATCTGTGTATCAAATTCCGAGTCTAAACGTGTGTTATACTGCGACCCACCACGGGAATAGTGTGTATCTCCACGGGAGAACTGTGAATCACCACGGGAATAGTGTGAATCAGGTGTGTAGTGTGAGTTCTTGTCAATATTTGTAAAATTCCCGGGTTTATTTGCAAATCTATCATTCCGTTTATTTCTGACCCTGTTCCCCACTGACCCATTAAATGAACTTGAAACTGTACTGTTTAGAGAAATTTGTGCATTAATAGAATCTGACCTGTGCGTGTCAAACGAGTTAATATTCTTGAGTGGGTTGCCTGGATCAAGCTTATCAGACTCCACGTTATAGTTGGGATAATAGTCAAACAAAGGCAAGGTTAAATTAGATAAGCCCAATTCATTATTAATACTTTGTGAAACCTCAGAACCAACCGAGTCATACATATATGAACTTAACCTGTCACAATCACTCCTCGAATCAACCAAATCCGAATACCAATTCGAATCACTTCCATTATATTCACGGAATTGGTTATCACGGTACTGGTTATCACGGTATTGGTTATCACGGTATTGGTTATCACGGAACTGGTTATCACGGAACTGGTTATCCCGGAATTGGTTATCGTTGATGGTTTCGGAGAGTGAGTGATCGTTTTGGGAGTGTGAGATGCTCAGGGAGCTCAAGTCCATATCGATATTACTTGAGTAATCTCTTTTATTCCTGTGAAATCCAGAGTATGAAATTTCTGAATTTATATCGTCACAAGATAACATTATCACTTATCATAATGCGATTTTATTATACAGGCGAAGTTATTATACACGGGAAATTATTATACACGCGAAATTAGTTAAATTAAATAATCAAAATCACCAATTTTCTAAACTTAAAACTTCTGAATTGAGTTGAATTAATTCTCTAATTATCTTCAGCAAATAAAGCACTGTGAATTTCAAGTCCTTATTAAAGTTGTAAAGCGATTGTCAATGTTCAAAACTGTCAATGTGAAAACTGTCAATAAAGTGAAAAATGTTAATGTTCAAAAGTAAAGTGTCCAAAACTAAGGTGTAAGATGTTCAAGAAAGTGTGAATAAGATAAATCAATAATTTAAAGCAAGCGTCGTGAGTAGCTTCAAAGTGTGTAACAAGTCGTGAGTTCTATTGATCAAAACAAAGTGTCAAAACTGTGAATTACAAATTAGAATAACAATTAGGTGAAGTATAAGATGACATAAAATGAGTTGAGAATGTCAAACAGTGAGGGATATAAATTAAAGAGTGACGAGTGTCAAGTCAGGGCGTGAGTAAATCTCTTTAATTTAAACAAACAATTGTGTTAAAATGTAGAAAATTAATGGCATTCAATTTTTATGAACCTCTAAGTGAAATTAGAGTTAAAATATAATTAACAAAAATCCAAGATGAAAAATGTGAAAATGACAATTAAATGTTAGATTAAAATCGTTGAAATGGAGAATTTATGACAAATAGCAATAATCAGTGTAGGAAAAGTGTAATCTGTGTTAAAAGTATATCCGGCCATTACTGTAAATACCTAAACGCAAAAGAAAAAAATTAGGGGAATAACTGTATGAAATCTGAGAGTAAATCTTCAAGGGTAATGGGGACTTTATGTGGAATCCAACAGTAAAAATTTTATATACATCCTAATCATTAAGATCACACATTTTATCACATTTTACAGATAAAATATACTCTAAAATATATATTCAAAATGAATTTAAGTTCATTTACGGCGATTAGTAAATTTTGAAAAGGTCAAATCCTTCTACACCCCATCCGACTTTCATTTCCCTTTTAATGTAACCTTGGATCAATATCTTTCAATGCATCTTATTTATACATTAAATTATCCGTTTGATTCCTTAACCTTCTCATTATTTCATTACACTATTACCAAATTAATGATTTCACATTATTTATCTTATCTATACACTCACACTTGTCTTTGCTTATATTTCTTGTTTTTTTTCAACTTTATTTTTTAATTTGGTTTATTTTATGGTTTACAGTTTGATTATTATTTAAATAAGAGATTTGGCTTTTTCGCGAGCACCAGTGGCGCAATGGATAGCGCATCGCTCTCCTAAAGCGGAGGTTGCGGGTTCGAGTCCCGCCTGGTGTGATTTGATTATAATTTGCACCAATCTCAGAAAATCATTTAGCTCAAATTGTCTATTAAATATAATGAAAAAATAACTTTAAATTCTCATTTGACTCCTCCAGTCAAGTCCACGAATCTCCATAAGTTTTTCGTTCCCCCTTTAAATTCGGATTTCCCATTACACCTCTGGTTTATTAAGCTTAATTTTGCCTTTTCAAGGTCCTCCAAGGTGTCATTAGAGGATTCGGCGTATTTCAGAATTATGAACAGTCTATACACATTAAAACCTCTATTCTTCAATTTATAGAGATTTTTCATTAAATTTACGTGATCATAATATAATGTTCTAATTTCTATAAAATTGTTGATATTAATTAGTGTTACCAGATTCTATTATTGATTCAGTTATAAGATTCCATAGTAAAATATTTAACATATTTTCATTCCCGGGTAAAACATGTAAATAAACAAATTCCTCATCCTTTAGTATCAGTTTACTCAAGTGATAAAGGATCCTAGAAAACACAACTTGCCTTGATCTGTAGAATCAAATGTGTAATAATTGATTACTTACTTTGTAAGTTTTCCTAATTCACACATTAAAGTGGATTTTACTGTGTTAAAATCAGAAATATTTTTACCTTCTGGATCAATAGCATTTTCTAAATTTTCAAGTGTCAATTCTCTCAATCTGCTGTAAATACCCGATGCTGAACCGTAGTTTAGTAAATTAATTAATTCATTATCAATTAAAATTGAATCTGTCCATTTTCCATCAATTTTAAGGTTAACCTTTTTCGTATTATTAACATTCTGAGCGGCTAACTTTAAAATTTTAACCACCAATGTTACAAATATTTTAATCATGAAATATTCTTTTTTAGTCAAAAGTTCCCTGTCAAATAGTCTCTCCAAAGTATTTTTAAAATTATTTTCATTAAACCTTCTCATGGAGATTAAGTCACCTAATAAAAATTAACTGTAATGTTGTATTAATTGAATAAATTACTTACATAGAAATGAGTAGAAAAAATCAGTTCCTGAGCAACTTCTGGCGTGAAAATGGTTAATCAAATTTCTTAGCGTTTTGACCAGAATTTCAAGTGATTTTGATATGGTAGATTCCTTCTGAGCTTCCGCTATTAATTTATCAACCGGCACATTAATTTCAATCCTTTTAACATCTTTATTATATAATTTTGATTCAATTAATTGATTCAATAGGTTTGAAAAGATTAACTTAATTTCAGATCTCGAATGTGTTTTGACTTGACTGATTCCACACAATGTGTTTGTCGTATTTCTTAATAATCCATTTTCCATACACCATTTTATATCTTCCACTATCCACTCGCTATATAACATTTTTTTCTCACAATTTTGATAATTATTTAAAGATACAAATGTTATCTCAATACCTCCATATTGCACCCTTGCCATCTTCCATATACTCCAACTCTCATATACCTTCTCTCCCCTAAACTATACCATTATTAAACTATTACTTTTTATACACCGTAATACTGTGTAAACAGGGTAAAAATGTGTAAACAGAGCGAAAATATGTAAATAGAGTAAAAATGTTATAAAATTAAAATTTGGAGGATTTAAATGTTGATTTAAAAGGTTGATTTAAAAAGTTTATTTGAATTTGAGGAATATTTTACAGAAGATGAAAAATAGAAAGATTCCAATGATAATGGAGAAAATGGCTCTATTTCTGGTCATGATAAAGTTAATATTCTTTTGCAGTTTCTGAACATCAAACAGATGCTTGTTGACCATAGTATTCACTCTGTTGTATATTTTAGCGAGTTTCCTATTTCCCTTTTTAAGAAGTTCAAGATTCTGAGTTGCCTGGCCGGTAAGCGACTCAACATCCATAATCGCATCCACTAATCCCCTCGAGTGTGTAATTTTAGTTTTTTCTTCATCTTTGTAGTAGTTGTCAGGTGAGCTAAAGAGGATAAATCGTTGGTATCTCGTATCTATTTGCTTAGAAGCGTTGTTGAACTCGGAGGTTAACTGGTCAAAAATGCTACTATACCTCTGACTTTGCACATATTTTACACTGTTAGAATTCATGGAATACTGCTTCAGCAGGCGCGAAACTTGAGAATTCGCCTGACTTAGCCTTGATTTTAAGTTGTTTTTATAGTTAAGAACTGACTGCCACTCATGCTCAGTGCTCGGTTCATTTTTCAAATAATTCTCTAACACTTCAAGATTCTCCCGTAATTCATTTTTTAGCTTCCCCAAAGCACTGAAATCCTCGTCAGAGCTTAAGGGAAAGCTTAAATTCTGCACATCCACACTGTTGAAATTTGTTAATCCACCGTTGGAATTTGTTAATCCACTGTTAAAATTTGTTAAACCACTGTTAAAGTTTGTTATACCACTGTTGAAGTTGGAGAATTCATTACCTTTGTCCATGTCATAATTAGTTCAAATAATTAAACTAATTTATCCAACTTTGATATAAATTTATTGGATGAATTTATTAATTAATTTAGTTAGAATTTCTTAATTTCCCCATCGGGTCAAATAGTTTATAAATTATTATCTAAACTTAGATTTACTAAATTTTCATGAAATATGATTTGTACTTGAGTTGTTATATCAATTTCTAATATCCATCGCAGTTATTTATTTACAAAGTGTGTAATATATTTTTAAAATTACTAAAATGTACATCAACTGGTCCACAATACTTAAAGATTTATCACCCTCATTTTGGGGATATTTAGGCATCTTCTTCTCACTCGGATTATCCGTTTTCGGAGCCGCAACGTACCTCCCATACTCTCATCCATTCTTTACTCTCCTCTATTCTATACTCTATTCTACTCATTACATAATTATATTATTACGTATTGTTAGATAAATTGTGAAAATTGTGTATTTGGTTAATTGTGGATTAGGGGATTAATGTTATGTGGGCCATCGATAATGGGCGGTTCGGTGAAATCGCCTCGGATAACAGTGAAGAATTTAGTGTCGGTAATATTCTGTGAAGCGATTGGGATTTACGGGCTAATAGTGTCAGTGCTACTGATGAACATCGCATCAAGATTTACGGGTGAAAAGGCGCCTCTAAACCTGCTTGATAAGGAAATTACTAAGTTATATTACAATGACTTGTTTCGCGGCTACTCAATGTTCGCCGTAGGCCTAATTGTCGGATTCTCAAACCTGTTCTGCGGGTAATACAAACGCAATCAATACTGTTTAGAATATCTGTCGGCGTTGTTGGAAGCGCCTGTGCCCTGGCAGATGCACAGAAACCTCAATTATTTGTCAAGGTCCTCATGGTTGAGATTTTCGCCAGCGTCTTAGGTATCTTAATCGTATTTACAATTTTCAGGCCTCTTCGGAGTCATTGTCGGCGTTATCATCGTGTCACTCGTACCATAATCTTCTCCTCACACTTTCACATTCTATTCACACTCTTTCACATTTTATTCACACTCTTTCACATTTTATTCACATCTTTTTACTTAAATTTATAGTTGTAAATTTATGAGTTAATGTTGTTAATGGGAAATTATGAATATTAATTACTTTTAAGGGTGGAATCCACATGTAGTGTATGATTTATAATTTATATTTTAAAAAATGAAGACAAAGACTAAAACTGGGAAAAACAGACTTGATAAATATTATCACTTGGCAAAAGAACACGGATACAGATCCCGTTCTGCATTTAAAATCATACAATTGGCAAAAAAGTTCAATATCTTCCAAAATTGCAAGTATCTCCCATAACAATCTATCCAACAATCTATTCAACAAATTATTCAACAAATTATTTACCAATTTGATATATTTATTTTGTGGATTTAATATTTTTTTAGTGTTTTGGTTGATTTATGTGCCGCTCCAGGTGGTTGGCTCCAAGTAGCGTCAAATCAGTTACCAGTTTCTAGCACTATCATAGGCGTTGATCTAGTGCCAATCAAACCAATTAAAGGCGTTATCACATTCCAAGCTGATATCAGGACTCCCAAATGCCACTCACTCATCACCAACCAACTCAACGTATCTTTCACACTATCATCTAGTTTTATACCATAAATAATACCCTTTAACTAGTATAATACCCTTTAACTAGTATAATAGTGTTATAAGTAGTATAATACCCTTTAACTAGTATAATACCCTTTAACTAGTATAATAGTGTTATAAGTAGTATAATACCCTTTAACTAGTATAATACCCTTTAACTAGTATAATACCCTTTAACTAGTATAATACCCTTTAACTAGTATAATGGTTGTATTAGGGTTTGAGTGTGGATGTGGTATTGCATGATGGATCACCGAACATGGGTTGTAACTGGAATTTGGATGCGTTTAATCAGAACGTTTTGGTGTTAACAGCGGCCAAGTTGGCCTGTAGTTTACTTAGGAAGGGTGGAATCTTCGTGACTAAGGTTTTCAGATCCTCAGACTACAACTCGTTGGTCTGGATGTTGGGAAACTGTTTTGAAAGAGTAAAAGTGACAAAGCCTCAGAGTAGCAGAAACGTATCAGCGGAGATTTTCGCAGTTTGTATCGGATTTAAATCACTTAAACTCATTGACCCACGGCTTTTTAACGCGGATTTTGTATTCCAAAGCTCTAACACGCCGCTGAGTATTGAAGATGATAAAAGCGCTAAAACTAAGAATCAAGCACCTAAAACACTAAATCAACTCCTCAAGGAGCAGAAGAAAACGAACCGTGAAGGCTACGATGGCGCAATTTACTCTGAAATTAGCGTCATCGACTTTCTCAAATCCAAAGAACCCGCAACCATTCTCGTCACACACAATAAACTTCTCTTCACCACTACTCACAATTGTATTAACAGTAATCACAATAGTGTTAACAGTAGTATTAACAGTACTACGGGTACTATTGGAGATGATGATGTGTTATCTATGGTGGAGGAGAGTCCGTTGACGACTGAGGAGATTAAGTTACTTTGCTCAGACCTTAAAGTCGCTGGGAAATCTGACCTCCAATCACTGCTCAAATGGAGATTTAAACTTATCAACTCAATCCCGTCACTAAACAGGAAATCAAGTGAACAATCAGAATCCCTGAAACCCGAGGATGAGTCAGTAGCAGAGACAAAATCTACAAGTAATAAATCTACGAGTGATAAATCTACAAGTAATAAATCTACCAGTAGTAAATCTACGAGTAATGAATCAGTGGAGATTGACCCTGAAGCCGTTGATTCCTCAGTGCTTTCATTGGATAAAAAGTTAAAGAGTAAAATAATTCAAGAGAAGAGACGTCTGGAGCGGAAACAGAGAAAAATGCTAAAGAAGTTAAAGCCCGGCACTAGCTCAACATTCGTAGGACCAGATCCTGACTTATTCAGCCTTGAATCATTAAATTTAGAATCTCTCACTGAATTATCCCAGTCACACTCAAATGTTGAATCTCCCGCACACAGTGACCGGGGATCGGATCTACAGAGTGATCTTCAATCGGATGTACAGAGTGACATAGGATCGGATGTACAGAGTGACATAGGATCGGATGTACAGAGTGACATAGGATCGGATGTACAGAGTGACATAGGATCGGATGCACAGAGTGACACTGAACCGTCAGATGAACCATCAGATGAATTGGATGATTTGGAAGATGAGATGAGTAGATTGATGAAAATGGAAGTTGATTTGGAGGTGAGGCATTCACTTGACAAGTTGAATGCTCAGGAGAACCCGAAACACGTAAAACTATCAAAGAAGCAAAAACATAAATTAGAACAATCAAATGAACTAAAACAGTTCATTAATAAATTACAATACGAAGCTGAAGTTACGCATACTAATGAACAATTTACAGATTCCACACAGTCCGATGAGGAATCTGATGCAGATTTCGACAACTCTGAACCTTTAGATGGAGATTTCGACAACTCTGAAGCTTTAGATGATTTAGTCACAAAACGATGGTTTGATAATGATATTTTCACTCTCCAAACAAACAATCAGGGAAAATACGGGAAACCACCCAAACAGGACCGAGTTGAAAATTCTGACAAACCAAAACTATCCAATCCGTCTGAGGAGAGACTAAAACTATCCAATCCGTCTGAGGAGAATGTGGAGATGAGAGTAGTGCCTGCGATATCAAATTCTGAGCGGGAGGAGCTACTGGGTGATCCGGAGAAGTTAGCAGAGTTCCAGGCGTTGGGTTCACTGATGATAAATAAGAAGACGAGGATGGCGCTGATTGACGGCGCGTATAATAAAAGAACGTTTACTGACGAGGATTTGCCAAGTTGGTTTGTGGAGGATGAAAATAAGCACAATAAGCCTCAGTACCCAGTGACAAAGGAGCTGGTGAAAAAATACAAACAGAAGCTTTTAGAGCTGAAAAATCGGCCCATAAAGAAGGTTCTGGAAGCGAAACATAGAAAAGCTCAAAGGGCCAAGAAGCGACTCAGGAGCATTTTACCTAAAATTGAAGCCATCTCAAATGACCGCGAGAGCACTGAGAATCCTAAAAAACTACTCAGGGGACTTAAGAAAATACAATCCACAAGGCGTCAAAAGGTCTATGTCATTTCCAGAAGAGCAAATGTCGGTAAACTCAGTAAACAGAGCAAATCCGGCAAATCCTCAGGCAAAGGCGCCAGGAAGGTTTTAAAACACGTTGATCGCAGAATGAAACAAGATAACAGAAGAGCCAAAATCAAACCCAAACGCAAATCCAGAAAAATACGCCCTCACTAATCTCACTACTACACATTTCACCATTTTACTTTATTTTATAATTTTATTATATTATTTTATAATTATATTATTTTATTATTTGTAAAATGGGATTGTAATGGAAAATGAGGAATCTTTACGAAAGGGTGTGGAACTTTTGGAATCTTTATCTTTATCAGACTCTCTTGCGGATTCTGAAGCCTTTTCATTATATTCAGGCCTAGATTTGGATTTTTCAGGATTAGATTCGGATTTTTCAGGAAAAGATTGTTCCATTTCAGGCCCAGATTTATCATTTAAAAATGAAAAATTAAATTCTTTCAATTCTCAAGAATTTTCTGAAACTATTTCCCATCCTAATCTTAAATCCGTAAATACTTTTGATGACATAAAAACCAGACGACATTCCTCAATTGAAACACATTCTACCATAGAAACACATTCTACTACAGATACAAATTCTACTACAGATACAAATTCTACTACAGAAACTCTCTGTTGTACTAATTTGTGTAGTTCTCGGATTAAGGATTTGGAGCGAAAAATAAATCTTTTGGAGACTCAGAATTCGCAGTTGATAATCAATTCCTGTGCAATGTACAATACGTTAATTAAACACATACAATCACTAACAGAAGAGCTTAACAAATATACAAGATAACATTTACACTTTATAATTTCAAGTGACATGATCCGTAATATATATTAAGTATCTCATGCGACATCGTATACGTCTAAAAATTTGTTACACCCTCTTTATCATGATTAACTAATAGTTAGTAGTATTGGAAACTAACGATATTTCTTAAGAGTGCCAGTGTGACATTGAGTGAGGGTATGAAATCGTGGTCCTGAAAAAACGTAGATAATCAGGAATTACCTTCAAGTATATACACATTTTTGAATTCCGACTCAGCTTCAACGCCGATTTAACGTAAAAGTATAATTGATATATCGTTACACTACCGTCACATCTCATCTGTTTCATCCATTAATTTTTTTAAATCGTAAAATTAACCACATACAACCCAGTAACACAGTAACTATAATACACTAACTATGGAGAGAGTAACTAAGAAGAGAATAACTAAGAAGAGTAAAAAAAGGGTAGAAACGAGGTTTGGTATGATTTGCGGTAGTGTATCATCGGAGATGATTTTGAAGGGTAATTTGGTATAATGTGGCGATTTGGGCATTAATTTTAACACTTCACGGCGTTTCTCTTTTACCTCCCGCACGTAAACCTTATTATCAAACTTACTCTCCAACGAAAAATCTCCCTCATGCAATTCTCCAACTATTCATATCACTTAGTGTTATAAGTACAGTAGTATAAATATCTCAGGTATTAGTTAAGTTATTGAGTATTAGTTAAGTTATTGAGTATTAGTTAAGTTATTGAGTATTGGTTAGGGTATCAAGTCCCCCGGAGGGGGAAATCAGGGCCAAATCAAGCATAGTATAGATAATTGGTAAATATCTTGGGGATTATTGTATTGTGTGGAACCTTGTTTGAGGTGATCGATGCGAATGGTGGGATTCTCGTTGAGGTATTTTGACCGAATTGTATTAATTGTGGGATCATTTTTCATCCCTAAAATGAAAATTTAGGCCCATTCTTACCTTTATTTATAGCCATTGTAAAGGTATCACTCAACTCCTCAAACACCTACACACTTTTTATCACCGGTTGAATATTGAAATTGGAGTTTAAAAATGGATATTAAGTTGAATATTTGAAATTTGAGTGGAATGAGATGATTAATTTGAGTTACCTCGACGTTGGTGATGATTCTTGAGATTAGTGAGTCGTAGATGGGATCGGTCCTGAAGAATCTTCGAGATGGCACGTGTTTCCTACATTTCGGGCATCCTCTCGTGCTAAAACAAATTATTAACTTTTATCACATGAAATTTTCCATATAAATTAAACATTTAGCGGAAAAATTGGTAATACAAATGTGACTAGGGGCGCTGGGCGTAAAAATGTGAATAATTTGCGTGTAAAATGGAAAAGCTGAAATATCTACGAGATTACCCGACTCGGACGCATTTTTCTATACAATTTGAGCAGAATCTGTGAAGGCAAGTTTTGATGACGACGCATTTCGAGATGATCCCGGAGCAAATTGCGCAGGTGAGCTCCTCTCGAAGCCCAGAGTTATTTAAAGTCGTTTCAAAGTGCTCAAAACTCTCAAAATCAATAGTTCTGGGCCTTCTAAGCACCTCAAACGGCGTTAGTCCGAAGCATAGCGAGGACTCTAACTTAATTAAGTCAGGGACTGGAATTTTACTAACAATTTCCATCAACTGTTCATTTATAACACAATCTCATTCCTAACAACAAGTTGGAAAAAATTTCAACTTTTACGTGAAATTTATAGTGACCACAACCCTGTAGTGAGGGCTCATAAGATCCAATTTTTACCCTTGATAAATTAATTTTATCATGAAAAGTTATTAAATTAGTTTTACTGATGTTAAAAGCGTTTAACTGGGGCTATGATTCCATTTTCCCAGCGTTAAATTTGGCTATGATTCCATTTTCCCAGCGTTAAATTTGGCTATGATTCCATTTTCCCGGAGTTAAATTTGGGCTGATTCCATTTTCTCGGCGTTTAACTTTTCTACGATTTTTTCGAGCGCGGACTCCTCCAGGATTTTCATGCCTCCTGGCACTAAAACCGCCAATTCCAGACTCTTTGCCGACACCTCCACCACCTCAAACAACGCCTTAACCGCCAACATCACTGCCTCGTCACTACTCAAATCATCCTTGTAATTCTTCTCCAAATACTCTTGCACATGCTAACACATTCTCAATACCATAACCATACAACTATTTAACTATACAACTATATAACTATACAACTATACAACTATTTAACTATTTATCTAAAGTATAGTCCTCCCGGAGGGGAGAACAAAAGTATATATAACAGTAAAAATGGGTTAGAAATTACTTTGGAGTTTTTGCCTATGGACTGTGCTTTCCAGGATGAGTAGATTCCGGAGGGTTCAGTTTGGAAGAGCGCCGGTTTCCCGTTATAATCAAATCCAACAATTAACAACGAAACCCCAAACAAACGAACACCGCCCTTATGCGTGTATTTCTACAACACTATTATTACCATATTAATCATTTATAGCTAACTAACAGGTAACTAAGAGGTAATTAAGGGTAAAATAACAATAATTAAGGCCAAAATAAGCGTAAAATAAAGATAATTAAGGGGTAATTAAGGCGTAAAATAACACTAATTACGGGTAAAATAACACTAAATACGGGTAAAATAAGCGTAAAATAACGCTAATTAAGGGTAAAATAAAGATAATTAAGGGGTAATTAAGGCGTAAAATAAAGATAATTAAGGGGTAATTAAGGCGTAAAATAAAGATAATTAAGGGGTAATTAAGGCGTAAAATAAAGATAATTAAGGGGTAATTAAGGCGTAAAATAGGTATAAATTACTACTAAATAGAGCTAAAATGACTAAAAAATGAGTATTTTAAGCCTAAAATAGGACTAAAATAGAGGTAAATTAAGGGTAAAATAAAGCTAATTAAGAGGTAATTAAGGCCAAAAAAGGGTATGAGAAGAAACTTGTTGTAATCTTGCGATGTATTTGGCGATGTATCCGACACTGGCGGCTTCGTCCATATTAAGCTTATACCTCTGACACTCCAATCTCGTCTACAAAATAGTAATATTGTCAACTCACGACTAATGGCTAGGTGAATTACCTTGTTGGCTAATACTCTGGCGTCAGCGTTAAGACCGGCGAAAGCCAAGGCTAAATTCTCATCCAATTGTAATATCTTCTTATTACACCTACGTAAATAATATTTACAGTTGTAAGGTGGAATGATTCTACCTGGGATCTTGAAGTTTGGTTGTGCTTTTCCTTTCAGCGGCGATGACTACGGCGTCGTTGGATTTAACGCCCACGACACACCCGCCCCTTTTTACAGCCTCCATCGCATACTCCACCTGCATCAAATGCCCGTCAGGGCTAAAAATCGTTATCGCTCTATCATAACTCATTATCACAATTTTATCACAATTTTGGAAATTTCAATAGTTATTTTAGCAATTTTTTGGAATTTTCAATAATTATTTCAACAATATTTTGTAATTTTCAATAATTATTTTATCAATTTTTCGTATGTTTAAAACTTATTTAACCGAAAAATTTACAATAACTTGCAGGAAGGTGTAAAAAATTTCCAAATTCCTTGACTAAAAATAATTTTAAAAATGTATTAAATTTATGATATAAACAATAATAGATGGGGGTTTGTAAATTAATACTTATAAAATTAATATTTATTTATTAATATTTATTAATTCCTCTTGTAAATCATTTAAATTATTCCATTTGGTATAAAGTATGTTATTTTGTCGACACAGCCTGTGCAATTAACTACCTGTGAATAATTTTTTACCAATTCAGTCCTCGGTTTACAATTAAATGATTCTTTTTTAATTAATAATGTCCAGACGGTACGATTCTCGTACTACGACCTTCTCTCCCGAAGGGCGTTTATATCAAGTTGAATATGCTCTTGAAGCTATAAATAATGCCAGTCTTACCGTTGGCGTTTTATGCAGTTCTGGCGTTGTCCTGGTAGCTGATAAACCTATCAGCTCTAAACTACTTGACCCTGGGAAAATCAATGAGAAGCTGTACAAACTTGACTCGCACATATTCTGCGCGGTCGCAGGACTCACCGCAGACGCCAACGTACTCATCAACATGTGCAAATTATACGCACAAAGACATCGATACTCATACGGTGAACCACAATCCATCGAACAACACATCATACAAATCTGCGATCTCAAACAAGTCTCCACCCATTCACTTAGTTTACTCATTACTATGTGGTTAACTTAGTCATTATTTACTTGGTTAACATAGTAATTTACTTAGTAATGTGGTTAACTTGGTCATTATTTACTTGGTTAACTGTGTAATATTTAATGTTTGTAGAGTTACACGCAATTTGGAGGGTTAAGGCCGTTTGGTGTGAGTTTTTTGTTTGGGGGCTGGGATGAGAATTTGGGGTTCCAACTCTACCACACCGACCCATCCGGGAATTACTCTGGCTGGAAAGCAACCGCTATCGGAATGAACAGCCAATCCGCACAATCCATTCTCAAACAAGTATTCAAATTCTACACACACTTTTTACAATATTTACACATTTTTACACACTTACACATTTTTACACACTTACACATTTTTACACACTTACACATTTTTACACACTTACACATTTTTACACACTTTACACATTTTTACACACTTACACATTTTTACACACTTACACATTCTTACACACTTTACACACACACTTAGTTACGTAGATTACACAATAACTAATATAATGTTGTACAGGAGTGGAAAGAGGATTTAACGTTGGAGCAGGCGGTGAGATTGGCGATACGAGTGTTGACGAAGGCGATGGATTCTTCAACGCCGCAGGCGGATAAAATCGAAGTTGGCGTCCTGTCCAAGGGCGAGACTGGCGAATTTGAGCCCTTTGTTGAAATGCTAAACAACGACAAAGTCGACACACTACTCAAGTCCATCGCTCAAGAAGATGTTAAACCTAACCAACCCAATAACTAATCTAATAAAACATTGTAGTTAGTACATTAGTGAGAATTAACATCTGACGATCATTCCGCAGCCTAAAAAATTTTAACTCTCCCGCTAATTACCCAGAAAAAATCCAAAACTCACTGCACCTCCAATCTACACAAATTAACACAACAGTAATACAATAAGTATAGAAATAGTATAGAAAGTATAGAAATAGAATAAATAGTATAGAGAGTATAGAAAGTTGTATACAGTGGAGATTGGAATGATGACGAGACTGCGATGTTTGAGAGCGGCGTAGACGCCGGTGAGAGTGCCGAAAATGCCGCCAACGGCGCCGCCCTAAATGAGTTAATTCATAGCGTAATTACCATTTTCCAGCCCAGTTTTATACTCTCGTAACAGTTCTTAGCCCTGGGACTCTTGAATAATCTATCAACAATCTCCGACGGCCTATTATACAAACTCCTCGATTTATCCGTTAATCTAACAATTATTAACAAATTGTTAGTTATTTAGTTAACTAAGTTGTGGTACAAGAAATCTGAATAATCCTTAGAATCGTAATTCGTATCACCTACAAACAAATTCAAACAAGTTAAGATAAAATTACGTAAAATAACGTAAATAGAGATAAAATAATGTAAATAAAGATAAAATAATGTTATGAGTGTTGAGATACTGTCAGATTTGGGCGGCGGTGTGAAGCCTTTGAATTCAAAATTGGCGGCATCGAAAGATTTATCGTAAGATTTGTTTTTAAGTGTTTTCGGGGGTTCTGAAGGGATAATACAGCAAGTTTAAAGAGTTTGGGATACCTGGCGGCGGTACTAATCCTCCGCAGGAAGGCGGAGAGGGAAGTTTATCGTCGTAGAAAGTAACACCTTTGCTTCTATTCCCGTCAAAAAGACCCGTTAAAAAATTCCTACACAAATTTCAGCCACAAAGCCAAATTCACAAAAATAAACGATAATTACTGTGTAAGAATAAAAATTAAACGAACCAGGCCATAATTTAAATCAATTTCCCTCAAACTAAAAGAAAAATAAATGAAAATTTTAATTTTTTAAAATTTATCATCAATTGTTTCTTAACTTTTAAAATAAATTCATTTTCAAGCACCATAGCATTATTCTGTTGGTAATTTGTTTTATTTTATCAATCTCATTTTTAAAAAGGAAAAATTTAATTTTTACAATTTTTAAACTTTAATTTTAAATTCTCGTTTAATATGAAATTTAACGTAAAATGTTAATTTCAACTATTTTAATGGATTTAACTGGTGTAAAATAGTTTTTAACGATCTTACTATGTGTGAGAATGTTGGTTGGTATAAGATATTACGCTTTGGAGATATTGAACCGTGGGTATAATCTCCGTTTCCTCCGTTTACTACGTCGGAATTACAGACTACTCTTCCCCAAATGGATAAATAATGACACTTTCCCATTATATTCTTGCTTTATTTCAGTTTTTTTATTCTGGCTTTATTACGAGATTTTCTGCGTTTCGCCTGTTTGCGCCTATTACACCGGGCCAGACTTACCCTCACTCCTTAACAAGTTCAAATCTGTAGGAAAAACTTATAAACCCACGCTATACTTATTTAGCTCAAAGTTGCAGTGGCTTTTCCTACTCATCTACTGCCGCCTGGAACTGTTGTACAAATCATTTCTGTATAAAAATCGACTACAAAGTTCCTTATCGTTTTTAAAGTTGGTTTATAACTTTTTTACACTTTTACTTAAATTTTTGTTAAACTCCTTTTTCTTTAAAAAAATCTTCAAATCCCAGCCAATCATAAGTTTAAGAGAAGCCGTAGAAGGACATAACTCTTCCATTGTTATTCTCGACTGGTACTTACCCAAGTGGATCTCACCACAGTGTGAACAATGTTCTCTTTTCACTCATAACACTCACAATGATCTCAACTTCGATCCCATTCACAATACCAACACACCAAACACCACTGTTAACAGTAGTAGAAATGTTAACAGTAGTAGAAATGTTAACAGTAGTAGAAATGTTAATAGTAGTAGAGTTGGTAGTGGTAGGGATAGTTCTAGAGATAATACTAGAGATAGGAGTATTAGAGATAATGTGAGAGGAAGTGTGAAAGAGAGTGTGAGAGGAAGTGTGAAAGAGAGTGTGAGAGAGAGGAGTAGAGTTGGTAGGCGTAATTTGGATGAGTATTTTAAGATGTATACGATTCAGAGTATGGAGTATTCGGAGAATTCAAAGTTTGTTAATTCTGACTCGGATGCCTCTCCAAGCTCAGCCTCCTACAGCTCCGAAGACTCCATACACTCACCCTCCTTCACCTCCACAGATACGCCAATTATACATCAAACTCATTCTCACACAGTTGATACTATGAAGAATAGTACGTCTAATAGTACATCTAATAGAAGAGAAGATATGAAGAATAGTACAAATGATATTATGAAGAATAGAAGAGAAGATATGAAGAATAGGAGGGAGGACAGGAGTAATAGAGTGTCACCGGTGATATCGCATCAAAGTTCGGAGAGATTTGATCCGTACTATTGTAAATTCAATGATAAACTTGATACCACAATACACAAACTTGATAGGTATACAACTATAATCCCTAACTATACCCCGAGAGGGAGCTATCTTACTATACTATAATTATATACCCCTAGAGGGAGCTACTCTGCTATATAAGGGAGAGGGAGAGGGAGCTATCTTA
Source organism: Theileria parva strain Muguga (assembly GCF_000165365.1). Taxonomy (NCBI): domain Eukaryota; phylum Apicomplexa; class Aconoidasida; order Piroplasmida; family Theileriidae; genus Theileria; species Theileria parva. The sequence continues at coordinate 1,631,372 of NW_876246.1, read as the reverse complement.
CTATACCATAACTAATACCCCGAGAGGGAGCTATCTTAGTATATACCTAGAATTATATACCCGAGAGGGAGCTAATTATTTATACCCCTAGAGGGAGCTACTTTAGCATACTTAACTACATAAGGGGAGAGGGAGCTACTTAACTATACTTTACTGTATAAACATGCTAGCTAAACTTATTGTACTGACAATTGTAGGAATGTTCATGAGGACGGCCCGAACCCGAAGATAATTCGGGGTGTAATTGTGATAATTGGTGACATGAACATTTCATATCGTATTTGTTCCACCAGGGTAGGTTGTTACTGTAATGATAAACCTTTTGAGCCACGTGACCAGTGTGACTCTTGTAATGAAAGTGATAAATTAGACCACGAGGGCTACAGTCTTGAGCATCCTGGATTTCCCACACTTAGGTCACTTGTCAGTGACGCTCTACGGTCCGGATTCGTCTGCGTACACTTACACTTGAATGTGAATTTGGGCATGGCCTGTGAGGCTTTTCCAGAGTCAATTCCCCTCAGGTCATTTCCAATCTCACTTTACAGCGATGTGTTGTTGGATTTAAATTCGGCACTTGACAAGGTTTCTCAGAGGTTCCCAAACTCGCCAATTTTAGCCGTTGGCATCTCATTTGGCGCTAATATTCTCCTCGAGTACATGACAGTCTCAGCACAAGGCGGAGCCGTTAAACTACTCTCAGACTCCGAAAATGATCATTCACTACACAACACAATTGCCTCAAGCCCATTCGGAGATACTCTCAACCACGGGAACTCATTCGATAGCTTCTCACAACCCATCATTGATCACTCTAACACTAATACACACAGTGGTAATACTAATAATATTAACCCTGTTAACCCTGTTAACCCTGTTAACACTGTTAACAATGTTAACGGTGGTAATTCGGTTGATATGTTTAGGAGTGGTTTGGGGGGTAAGAGGTTGAGTAGAAGTGTGATGTCAGACGGTACTAAGAGTGTAAACACCGAAAAATCATTCAGAAATCGCAAGTTCAGCCTCTTCAGAACTTCCCAAAACACAAACACACATCTCACACATGACACCATTCAAATTAATACTCACTCTCAACCCACACACAGTCAACTGAATACTCCATTGAATAATCAACTGAATAATCCATTGAATAGTAGTGTGAGTAACCCGTTAGTGGGTGTGGAGAATGAGATATGTGATGATCATTTTATGTTGAATTTGGGTAGGGAGGAGTTTAACACGGATATTAAGACTGTGTACCCTGAGGAGGCTAGGGAAGTGTTTTTAAACCCGGAGCGCATATCAGCTGCAGTTTGCATAAACCCAAACCTTAAATTATCAAGTAACGTTCTATACAACTTGTCAAAGCGTAAGAGTAGACGTTCTATGTATAAAAGATATTGTCTATCCAGGTTCAGGTCTGAGTTGGCCCAATTACTAAACTCTGTGCACTGTCACAGAACTAATAATAAATTATCCAAGGAGTGTAACAACTTCAACTGCTGTCACTTTAACAGGGTTGTCTCCAAGTTTAACCCTGTCAAGAAAATGTTCTACCACATGTTCAAGTTCACTGCCCGGAAACGAAAGTCACACAACTACTCCATAGAGAAGTTGATTACCAGTTTACACAGGGAATACCGTCACTCTTATAGGGATTTGGTTAAAAGAGGATTAGACTACCTGGACTACGGTGAATATCTGTTCAAGTGTGGAGTCCGTACAACTGCTGATTTTAAGTTATCTGTGCTCATGACTGTGAAGCACAGGTTTGAGCGTGAAGGCCAAGATTCTAAGATCAAGGTCAGACACATATCCGAACCCCCAGTTTACAAGTGTATTAATAAAACTGTGAACACAAATTTGAGGATTGGGAAATCAGTTTTCTCCAGGAGAAAACTGGCCAAGGTACATAAAATGCTCGATTACAAGGTGACCAAATATATTACCAACTTGATTAACTCGGAATACACCAGGAACACAAGCAACATCAGAGACAATTTAGAGTCACTCAAAGTACCCACACTGCTATTGTATTCTCTCGATAACTCAATCTTCACCCTCAAAGATATCGATATCTTCGATGTTATCAAGTATTAATACTATTAAGTAATTACAATACTATTGAGTAATAATAATATAGTTAAGTAAATAATAGTATTGAGTAATGATTAAGTAGTTAAGAATAGTATAGTAATACTGTAAGGGGTGGGTTGAGGAGGCTCGAGGACCGGTCAATGGAGTAGACTGGTCCGAGAGCGAATTTTTTTTTCTTGCTGCTGTTTTTTCTTCGCAACTTTAAACCCAGATTACTCTCCAATTACTCAGTCTCAGCTATCATTTAGGCTATTTTAGGCTTATTTTAGTAGTATTTTAGGGATATTTTAGTTTAATTTAGTAGTTATTTCAGAGGTATTTAGGCTTATTTTATGGTTAATTTAGCTGTATTTTAGGCTTATTTTAGGGCTAATTTTAGTAGTATTTTAGCCATTTTTAGGCTTAATTTTACATATTTTAAGCATATTTTAGAGCTTAATTTAGGCTTATTTAGAGCTAATTTTACATATTTTAAGCATATTTTAGAAGTATTTTAGAAGTATTTGTTGATAAATTTGTTGTAGGAATCCGAATATTGTATACTATGTATCACAAACCGGTGGTTATTCCACCTTCCTCTCAGGTACTCACATACCATTCACATACCATTTACATACCATTTAACACTTTATACTACTATTTACATACTATTTAACACTTTATACTACTATTTACATACTATTTAACACTGTATGACACTATTTTATATATATTTAACCCTATAATAATATTTGTATGTTGTAACAATGTGTAATGGTTGGATTGGTGTAGGATTGAGGCCGTCGTCGTGGTTTATAGCGCCGGTACTGGAGTTTTTAGAAGAAATGTCAACTAAAAGTAAAACATTTTAATCTCCTCAAATTCATACATTCCCAAATATATTCACATTATTCATCCAAATTCCCCAATTAATTGGAATTTTGATAAATAATTGTAAAATTATAAGTAATATGTAAAATTAATGAAAAAGAGTGAAATTAGGTAAAAATGAGTGAGAAAATGAGGAGAGTTGTGTAGAAGAGTGTCGTGATTGAGAATGTGTAGGAGTGATGTTGGGTGAGGTGTAGTAGCGCGAGTTAGAAAGTATTTTTGCTTTAACGTTGACTTTGGTGATTTAATTTATCTTGGCGTGTTTTAACCCGTTGTCTGGCTTCACATTCTCAGCTTTATTTTCCAGTTACTCTAACATGGAACAAGTTCCCTAAAATTCCACAGTTTTTATTTCCCAAATTTATTAATTTCCTGATTTTACAATTTGTTGAATTTATTATTTTGATGAGTTTATTATTTTGATGAATTTATTACTTTTTCGCAAATTTATTATTTCTTCTCAAATTTATTTTGTATTGGTTTTATAATTTGTTTGTAAAATGTCTATGAATTTGTTCCGTTTGAGTGGCGACATGTGCCACGTGGTCAGTCTTCTGCTACTCATCTGGAAACTCAAAACCTCCAAAAACTGCCTCGGAATCTCAGCCAGAATGCAGGAACTCTACCTCATCGTATTCATCTGCAGGTTGTTTTCACCCTTTTAACCCACTAATTAGCTTTATTTTGGCCTTATATTAGCTTAATTAGTCTTATTTTACCTTTATTTTGGCCTTAATTATTGTTATTTTACGCTTATTTTGGCCTTAATTATTGTTATTTTACGCTTATTTTGGCCTTAATTATTCCTATTTAAGCTTTAAAATAGTCTAATTTTACCTCTAACTTAGGCTAAAATAGCCATATTTTAGCTCTATTTTAGTCCTTAATTATTCCTATTTTGGCCTTATATAACACTTTTTTAAAGCTATTTAAGTCTTAAAATACTCATTTTTACCCCTAATTTACTCCTTAAATAGTCTTATTTTGGCCTTAATTACCTCTTAATTAGCCTTTATTTTGGACTAATTTACCCTTAAATTACTCCTAATTTACCTGTAAAATATCTCTAAATACCATAAATTTACCCCTAATTATCTTAAATTTACTCCCAAATATTCCTTAATTACTGTTAATTTACTGTTAATTTACTGTTAATTGTTAATATTGTTTCAGATATGTTGATTTATTTTTATACTTTATAAGTGTGTATAACACTGTGATGAAGGTTTTGTTTATTACGATAACTTCCTTTTCCATTTACCTCATTCGCTTCAAACCCCCGATCTCTCAAACCTACAACCGCAAAATCGATAAATTCTCCTACGAAAAATACCTCCTAGGACCCGTCCTACGTACACTCACCACACATAATTATCTAATTACTCAATTACTTATCTAATTAGTTAGTAATAATTAGTTATATTAGTTGAAAATATGTAGTGTTAACGTTGTTGACTACGAAGACGTACAAGGTGTTTGATGTGTTGTGGACGTATTCGATATGGTTGGAGAGTGTGGCGATATTGCCGCAGTTAACGATGTTGTATCAGCAGCGTGAGGTTGAGAACATAACGTCGCACTACGTTGCTACCATGGGACTTTACAGGGCATTGTACGTTGTCAATTGGGTCTATCGCTACTTCTTTGAAAACCCGCCGTACGTCTGCATTATCTGCTGGGTCGCAGGACTCATACAAACGGCGCTCTACGTGGACTTTTTCTACTACTTCGCTAAGTCAAAGTGGTACGGGAAAAAACTCGTACTACCCTTCACCGGAGACGTTTAATATTATAAATTCTATACATATTGTGTTATAATTAGTATTTTATACACAAAGTAATAACCCAATTAGACCTTTAAACCCAGACACACAGTACTAGTATACTATACTATTAGTACTATAGTATGTAGTAATGTAGTATATGGTATAGTATTGGTGCTAGACTGACTACAATAGCTAGAAAACCCAGGCATTAGCTATACTATACTATACTATACCTACAGCTTAACTATAGTGTTAACTATATTTGTACTACTAATACTTTATACCTATACTATATTTGGTACTATACTATAGATAATACATAAACCCAGACACCTAGTACCTATACCATAATACTATATCTAATACTATACCTATACTTAAGAATACTATAACTACTTTACTATACTACTAATACCCTTAATACTATTATACTTAGTATATTACTATACCTAACTATACTACTAATACTATACCTATAATACTATACTATATATATTATACTATAGTATATTGTATATGTATATATGTATGTGTATAGTAGTAGGAGTATACTAGGGTATATTACTATGGTATAATTAAAATAGTCTATACTACTTAATACTCTCTTTATAACCTTAAACACTATATTAGAAGCCTTAACAGTACTATACACTGTCATATAACCGTGTAATACTAGGCTTAACAACCCCAAGAAACCCCCTCAAACTACACTACACACACTAACTACAAATATATAACATAAATATAATATAAAAATAATATATGAGTGAGTGAGATTAGAGTTTGGAGAAATCGGCTTCGGTGGCGAGTTTTTGTTTAATGAGTTTCCTGGTAAGTCTTGACCTAAACCACACAATCTAACCACCAAACTCACCCACAAACCATACATATTATCCTGTACTTCCCCTTGTCATCTATCTCCGAACAATATACTACACAATATCAACCACATGTACAGTATAATGTTAATATTAATAGTATAAATAGTGTTGAAATGTGACTAGTATAGAAATGTGAGAGGTACCTGCGAAGCAGCAGGGGCATAGATATGAGACGTCGACGCTTTTGTAGTGGCAGTAGCAGATTCCAACGTTCCCAAAATCAAACGATAAATTCGTAGACAGCAGCTCACTCATCCCCTCCGACGGTAAATACCAAAACTACAACATGTTAACTTAGTTGACTAATGGAATTGGTGTTACTGTGATGAGTTGTGAGAGGTATTGGTTGATGTGACTGAAGTTTAAATCGAAGTTTAGCACCTTGGAAACTAACAAATACTTTCCCCTCGTTATCGAACTCAACTGCTCCAAAATTCTCTAAACCAACCATTCACAAACTTATCCACTACCAAATGCATAACTATGCGTATAACTAGTAAAAAATGTGAATAACTAGTTGATTATGTGAATGTACGGAGGGTTGTCCTAGTGCGAAGGTGTTGATGGTAATGTTCTGAAGAATGATAAAACGTTGTGAAAGAACTTGTGCGAGAGCGGAGTATGCGATGTTCATGAGTCCGATGTACTGCGATTTGTAATTTTCAGAGGTTGACACGTCAAATATTATTATCTTCCTTCCGTAGCCCTCGTTCCTCATCCTTATTCTGTTCAAGTCTACACATACACTGTCAAATTAGGGGTAAAAATAACTATTTTAGGGGTAAGTTAAGGGTAAATTAAGGGTATTTTAGGGGTAAATTAAGGGTAAATTAATGGTAATTTAGGGTGAAATAGGACTGTTTAAGTCCTAAAAACTGCCTAAAATCCAGCAAATTTACCACTAAATTGTGACTAAAACAGGAATAAATATGACTAAATAACACTAAATAAAGACTAAAAATAGCTTAATTAGGCCTAAAATATCCCTAAATAATGACTAAATAAAGCCTAAATAATGCCTAAAAATAGCTAAATAAAGCCTAGATTAGGGGTAAATACATAGAAATCCTGTGGCGATTGCTGAGGTGAGTTGCGTGTCGGCGTCTGGATACGTTAAACCCTCACTAATAAAGTCAATCATCTTATTCCACATCACACCCAACGTTTTGTCAACTTTCTCACCCGTTCTGTCTGTGTCACAATGTTGTGAATTTGTATAAACTGAGGAGTTAACGCCGAAACAAGAATCTGTCCAGTCATTATACACAAAACCCTCATACAATATCCTCCTAATCCACAAATCAACCTTACCACACACAAATATCTACCACTGATCTAACTGAGTACTACTGATTAATCTAACTGAGTAAACTGTGTGACAGTAACTATGTACTACTGTGTAAAGATGTGTAAAAATGTGTAAAAATGTGTAAGAATGTGTAAGAATGTGTAAGAATGTGTAAGAATGTGTAAGAATGTGTAAGAATGTGTAAAAATGTGTAAGAATGTGTAAAAATGTGTAAGAATGTGTAAAAAATGTGTAAAATAATGTAAAAAATGTGTAAAAATGTGTAAGAAATGTGTAAAAGTGTAACTGTGTGTTCGATACGTTGAGTGATTATTGGCTGTGATGATGAGTGTTTTATTTCTGACTGACATGTACCCGAAGAGCTTTAAGAAGTTGGCGAGTACTGTGAAGAAGTTATGCAAGTGAATGCGCTTTTCAGGCTCCTCAGGCCTCAGCGGAACGCCAGAGCTCCAACGCCCAGGCGATAAATCCAAAATTAACACCAGGGCATCTTCTGACGGTACGGAATCCGACACACTCTCACTCACCAACAAGTCCGATATCTCCTCCATCGACATACTTTTCATCATTTTTTCACTAATTTTATTAATTTTAGAATTTTTCACATCTTTACACAATTTTTCAATTTTTTCACAATTTTTCAATTATTTAATTTTTTTCACAAATTTTACAAATAAATAATAATTTTTCTCATTTTAAATAAATAATTTAAAAAATAAAATAATTTTGATGAAAAGATTGAGTTAATTGTGTGGAGTGAGTGTTTGGTGTAGTTTGGAGAGTTGCTGGTGTGAGTGGAGATTCTCGACACTGTCAAACATCCGCAGACAAACAAAACAAATACTTCCCACACCCAATCCCCTCTCATAACTCACACCCCTCACATTTTTATCATTCTTATTGTTATTTGTTGAGTTGGTTGTGGTTGTGTTAGAGTTATCGAGGTCCATGTCGCATTCGTCGTCGGATTCGTTTTTGAACTCGAATCTCTCCCTGACGTTTTTACTCTTTAGCTCATTCCCCTTGTCACTAGATATTACACTCTTCATACCCTCTACACATTCATTACATGTTTTATAGTTAAATATCGTAATTTAGGGCTAATTATAGTAATTTAAGGCTTAAATATGGTGTATTTTAGCGTTAAATATACGATTTTTAGGGTTAAATATCGTAATTTAAGGGATAAATATAGTAAATTTAGAGCTTAAATATTCTAATTTTAGCGTTAAATACGGGTAAATTTATAGCTAATTATGGTAAATTTAGTCTTAAATATGGTTAATTATGGTAAATTATAGCTTAATTAGGCTAAATTAAGGGTTAAATAAGGCTAAATTTATAGCTAATTATGGTAAATTTAGTCTTAAATATGGTAAATCTAGGGTCTAAATATTCTAATTTAAGGCTTAAATACGGGTAAATTTATAGCTAATTATAGTAATTTAAGGCTTAAATATGCCTAAATTATAGCTTAAATATACTAATTTAAGGGTTAAATATGGTAATTTAAGGGCTATAAATGGTATATTATAGCTTAAATATGGTTAAATATGGTATATTATAGGTTAAATAAGGCTAAATTAATATCTAATTATGGTAAATTTGTTGAAAAAATTACCAAGTGAAAAATTCTGTAAACTCGTGATAACAAAAGTGTATTACCTGTGGCGCTGTGTGACTGTATGTTACTAAGTTGCTTAATGTTATTCTGAGACTCCTTTGCTATTCTCATCGCAGATCGCAATATCTTTCTCACTCCCGTATCCACCACTCCTACTCCTACTGTATTTCCCCCTACTCCCACCGTATTTCCTCCTCCTCCTCCTCTGTTATCTCCTGTGTCTACTCCTGTAACTCCTCTGTTAACTCCTGTGACTCCTACTGTGTCACCTGTATCACCACAATCAACTCCGTTAACTGCGTTAACTGCGTTAACTGCGTTGGTAACTCTGGTGAGAGCGTTGAGTTGTGGATTGTAAATGAAAAAGTTGCCAGTGGGTGAGAGGAAGTACCCGCTGGCGGCGTCGTAAAAGAGTGAGAGACTATGATCAAACAAGTAGTCAGAGCTCGGATCATACTGAAATGTACCAATGTCAGGCTTAGAACTCACCAGTATCCACTCTGACATCCAACTCCTTATGTACCTCTCCACTATTCCATGCGGATCACTCACACACAACTGACACCACACCATACCCAACGTCGTACTTCTCATTCTTATCATCGTACTATCCACACTCTCCACACTCTTACCACTTTCTATACTCTCTGTAGTGTGTAAGTTGTGTAAACTATGTGAAGAGATGGTGAGTTTGGAGGAGATAAATTTGATGCGTTTGAAGAGTTCTTCGGCGGCGTGTTTCTCTCTGGAGTTGACGGTGTCGACTCTGTGATACACGCCGTCACACCGGAGCAGAAACGTCCTCACACCCCTCAACCGCACAAACTCCTCCACCACCTCATTTCCTCCATACACCACAAACATAAATCCTCTTCCACTCTTTACAGTGTTTACCACATTACTACTGTTTACACTGTTACTACTGTTAACACTATCACTAGTATTACTACTGTTAACACTATCACTAGTGTTACCTGAGTTACTGGGGACGTCCGAATCCTTGATGTGTATGACGCGTAGGATTGGAGAGTTTGTGATTGTGTTGAGAGTGTTGACAATCTTGTGGATATCACTGGAGTGTGTCAAGTTCTTCACGATAAGCCATGGGGAAAAGTCTGACATGCTCGATTGTAGGATCTTGGCCTGGTTAATGGCTTCAATTTCTATGGCTTTATTTTGTATCTCAACCTCCTCGTCGGTGGGTTTCGGTAACCCACACGTCAGACACACGAGCCTACGCGCAAAGTTCAGGAACCTACACGACGGACACGTCCAGTCTGAATTCAACCTCCGCCTCTCCAACAAACTCGTCACATCCGACATGGCCTCTAGTAACTCTATTCTCTCACCTACTGTGTTTTCCACTGTGTCCACAGTGTCCACAGAGTTAGAGTTAGAATTGTCATACTGGATGTGGTAGTCCCTGGAGTTGATTTTGATGTGTTTGCGTGTGGCTGACATGAACCTGTCAGCGGCACTGGAGGACGGGAATTTTACGACTCCGACACGCTCAATCACAGAGGGGACAGTGTTAACATTGTGTACAGAGTGTACAGTTGGAACAGTGTGCAAAGTGGGAACAGAGTGTGTGATATTCTGAGTAACTTTCCTTAGTTCTCCAGAGATGTTATTGGTGTGGAATGAGGCGACTGTGACTGAGTTTGGTGTGGAGAAGCCGTTTTTAATGGCGATTTCTGATACCACAGACTCGATATGCTCCTCAGTCACATCAGAGTCTAAACAACGCACTAAAATCACTAACCTACGCTCGTCAGACAGTTCCCTGCCCCTGTAACGCCACACCCTCTCACCCACATTCCTTTCCAACGTTTTGTCATCCTGTTTTTCCCCTTTATCCAGATTTTCCAGTGTGTTAACGGGGTCCACAGGGTGATTTGTGTCCTGAACAATATTACAGGGATTAGTAGTGGTATGAGTAGTATTAGAGGTATTACTACTGGAATGAATAGTAGGAGAATTAGGAGAATTGAGGTATGGAGAGTAAAAATTGCGATGTTTACTTCTCCTTAAATCTTCATCAGGATTTACATTACCCAAATTATTATTCGAATTATTACTCAAATTATTATTATTGGAACTGGAACTGAGAGGTTCGGGGTTAGATTTGTTTGGGTTTGAGGAGTTATTTCTGGTCCTGGAACTGGGCCTGAAATTATCCTCCCTTTTTCCAAAAGCCATTTCCAGCCACAAATTATAAATTATAAACCAAACCTTGTGCGCATCATAACAAATTTTATCTCACTATTATTTTCATTTATTATTATTTTAATGTATTATAGAATTTTTTAGTAAATTTTTATTTAATAAATTTTAATTGTTTAAATTGTTAGTAAAATGTTAAAATGGCCGATTCCACAGCACGTGATTCCAACTCTCCAAATAACACAAATAATAGTTCTCACAATATCAACAATGTAAACAATGTAAACAATATCAACAATATTCACAATGTAAACAATGATAAGAATGAGAAGAAAGAGGGAGGAGTGGAAAAGTATTTTTCGGGTATGTTATTTTCGGATTTTGAGTTATCTGAGCCGATTCTCAGATCGTTGACTGAGAATAACTTTACGAAGACTACTGAAATTCAGGCGAAATGCATCCCTCCCCTCCTCCAAGGCAAGGACGTACTCGGCAAAGCCAAAACCGGTACCATATCACACACTAATTCTATTTATATATAATAACTTTAATTATAATTTAATTCTATTTATATATAATAATTATATTTATAATTTAATTATATTTATATATAATAATTCTATTTATAATTTAATTATATTAATTATTTTTACTATATTAAAATGCAATTAAATTATTATATAAATATGTGTGATTGGTAGGTTCGGGTAAGACGTTGGCGTTTTTGATACCGTTGGCGGAGGTGTTATATCAGGTGAAGTTCTTGCCTCGTAACGGTACTGGCGGTTTAATAATATCCCCGACTCGTGAGTTAAGTTTACAAATCTTCGAGGTTGCCAGGGAGGTTTGCAAGTACTTACCGCAGACCCTGGGGCTGGTAATGGGCGGTGCAAATCGAAAACAAGAAGAGTTTAAACTCTGCAAGGGTGTTAATATCTTAATTGCAACGCCTGGCAGGCTCCTGGACCACATGCAAAATACTAAAGGATTTGTGTACAAAAATCTGATGGTGTTTGTCATTGACGAGGCGGATAGAATTTTACAAATCGGATTCGAACAGGAAATGAACCAAATTATCAAACTCCTACCAAAAAATAGGCAGACCTCTTTATTCTCTGCCACACACACTTCCAACGTCGAGGATCTCGCCAGACTCTCACTCAAGGCACCCGTGTTCCTCGAAGTATTCTTTACTCAGTCTTACTCATTTACACATTTTTACACATTTTTTATAGTTTACACATTTTACACACACTAATAGTATTTTACACACTAACGTGTCTTATTTCGACACTAATGTGTCTTTTTTACAGTATTTACACACTATTTATGGTATTTTACACATTTTATAGTTAGTTATTTTACGAGATTACACAGTAATTAGTTATTTTATGAGTGTATTTACACTCTGGGAATCACCTACTAGTACTATCCCAGGAATCTACTATACTTAATTATATACTTAATTATATACAGTAAAACTATATATATAATAAATTACAGTGTTAATAATGTGATAGGTGATGAGTAATGAGAGTGCGACGGTGAGTGGGTTGGAGCAGGGTTATGTGGTATGTGAGGCTGAGAACAGGTTCATGTTACTGTACACATTTCTGAAGAAGAACCTGGACAGGAAGGTGATGGTCTTTTTCAGCAGCTGCAACTCTGTCAAGTTCCATGACGAACTCCTAAACTACGTCGACATACCCGTCAAGTCAATACACGGCAGAAAAAAACAAACCAACAGACTCACCACCTACTACACATTCTGCAAATCCAACGTAACCACACATTACACAGTTTATACTTAATTAGCTCCCTCTTCTCTAATTAGCTCCCTCTAGGGGTATATATTTAATTAGCTCCCTCTCGGGGTATAGTTGAGTATATTTGATATGATTTTTAGAAGGGTATTTTACTGTGTACTGATGTTGCTGCTAGAGGTTTAGACATTCCTAAGGTATACAACACTACCAACTGAATTAACTAACTAAAACTAACTGAGTTAACTGAATAAACTAAATTAATGAATGAATAAACTGGATAAGTTAAATTTGTATTAGGTGGACTGGATAGTGCAGTATGATCCTCCGGATGATCCGAAAGATTATATCCACAGGGTGGGTAGAACGGCTCGTGGCGCTGAGGGTAAGGGAAAGGCGATTTTATTCCTAATGCCTGAGGAGTTGGGGTTCCTGCACTACCTAAAATCACTAAACGTCACCATCAACAAGTACGAATTTAACCTGAACAAAATCGCAAACGTACAAGTACAACTCGAAAAACTCATTGAAAAGAACTTTCATCTCAATCGATCCTCCAAAGATGCATACAGATCTTATCTACACGTTTGTTCACCATTTTCCCCTTAGTTACTTCTGTTTACCATTTCCCTAGATATTCTACAGTATACCATCCCCAGTTATTCTACAGTATTATTTCCCCAGTTACTTCTGTTAATAAGTTACGTGTGTTGGAAATTTGTGTTGATATTTTGTAGGCGTACATGTCGCATAGTTTGAAGGATATATTTAACGTGCACTCGTTAGATTTGAAGCGAGTAGCAAAGGCGTTTGGGTTCTCAACACCCCCAAAGGTGGATCTGAACACAAAGCCCTCAAATCGCAGTAAAACAAGACTTCTCAAGTTTCACAAATCCATTAAAACCAAATAAATATACTAAACACTACTATATATATACTATATATAATATAGTAGTATATATATTAGTATATAAGTATGGTACGAATTAAGGCCTAAACGACCACTTTCAACTCCTAAACACTCTTGTATACCGTTGTAAAACACTGTAAATAGTATATTAGAACCCCAATATCCTGGTATACTATGGTATTTATACGACTGATTTACTGTCTATAACACTCAACTCTTACTATACCTATTATACCATATATTATATACTATATATAATATATACTATGTATAATAGTATATGTATAGTAATAGGAGTATACTAGGGTATATTATATACCTGGGCATACAGTAAGATAACACTCATTACAGTACTATTTAACACTTAATACCACTTAACGCTGTTGTTATAAGCTTAAATAAGATATAATAGAGTTGTTATACCCTGTGTAATATACACCCAATTTACTAGCCGTAAACCCAGACACCTACTACTACTATAATATACATAATACTATATAATATATATTATGTATATATGTATATTATGTGTGTTATAGAGTGTTGATGGAAGTGGTTAGTACCCATTTGGCGAGTTTGGGTTTATACCACGCGGTTCCACATTTGTTAACGACGCAGATAGTTTTCTTGGGCCAGTAAATGAACGATGTGGTCCTGGGTTCACCTTCCCTGTGCTTCCAAACTACTGTCCCGTTATGTCTTAACTCCGTGCAATCAACGTACTGGTTAATCACATACTCGAATCCCTCGCAATCATACTTCTGAATTACGTAATCACGAGCGTTTAGTCTTATGAGTTCACCTTTTTCATGAGATTTGTATAGAGTTAGCTCAGGCGGGAGTTGTTGAGTATCCACGATATCCAGAAGGTCACCGTAGATGAAAAGTATTTTGTCCTCGAACGCAACTGTAAGAGTTTCATCTCGCTCGGTGTAACAAACTTGAACCGGGGTTCCCTCGCCAGGTCCCCTCGTCCAAACTGGAGAATTAGAACATCTGATCTCAGTACAGGACACCTCAGGGCTAATAGTGTAAAGAAACGTAAAATCGTCACGCTTTGAAAAGTCTAAACTATAGTTATCAGACCCAAGCTCTACAACATTCTCATCACCAGTAAACAACGTAATATCCGGAATGTAATGGTCATACACATCATCATCTAAACCATTCACATCTAAATCATTCCCAGTAGAATTATTCCCATCTAAATCATTCACATCTGAACAATTCCCAGTCAAATCATTGTCAGTGGAACTATTCCCAGTGGAACTGTCAATCTGGTAACGTTTGTAGAATGTCTGGCCTATTTCGTAGACGATGAATTTCCGGTGAAATTTAAGGGCAAATGCTTTTAAAGAGTTGTCCTTTTGAAATGTCATGCTCTTGGGAAAGGGTTTGCCCAGTTGATGCTTCCAAATGTTCCCCTCATAATATTTCACGAGTTCAATATTCGGCACTCCTGTGTAATCCACAGTGTATCCAAAGGGGTTAAACTTGGATTTCCTCACGTTCTCAATGTAAACTGGCACAAAGTCTCCAAACCCGTCGTCGGCATAGTGTCTTAGATAAAACGGAGTCTGAGTGGTTGAAACCCAATTCCCATCAGTTTTTGTGCACTTGAATATCCTGTCAGTCTCGACTAAAATAGTCCCGTCATCCAAATTATACACCAGAGTCCTGAGCGACTCTGTACTATTCACCGGATTTACCCAGACTGTCTCCTCTTTTAACAGTACCTTGACACATTTTACACCTTCCTTTACTCTAAACACAAATTGTATCCCTCCTACAATTGTTAACTCAACATCGTACTGGTCATCCTTTAGTGAGTCGAAACCATACTTATTGGCCCTGAGCAGCAAGATTACTGGCGGTTTTTGGCACTTTTTCTCATCCCAAACGTCCCCTTGGAGCTTATACACAATGTACCCCGGCTCAGTTTTCATAACAATGCAGTGCTCTTTCTTGTAGAAATCTAATGCGTAGACTAGCAATTCTCTGATGGAGTAATTGTCAAGCACTTTACTCAGACGTTTGGCGCAGTCGGAAATCATAGTTTCTATGGCCTTGTAACGACGATTACAGCCGTGACGAGTCATAGTGTAACCCTCAAACTCTATAATCCCGTCCCAGTTCTCCTGAAAAAGGTCCAAAATTAATTCGTGATCCTTTCCCAACATCTTCTCCCTCGACATCTCCTCACTCGACATCTCATCCCTCAACATCTCATCACTCAACACGTTCTCTTCATTAGTTTTCGAAGTTCCACTCAGTTCCACACCTGAAGTTTCTACTGCAGATTCAGTTAGTGTTACAATTGTTGCTGTAGTTCCAGAGCCGTTGGTAACTTGTCTTTTGGGTTCATTAGTGTTTTGGGCTGAGTTTGGTTCATTTTCTAGCGCTCTTTTGGGGATTTCAGGTGTTTTTTCACCAGACTCAAGTGGTCTCATTACAGACACACTGGCGTCTGCAACTGGATCAATTAGATCCAGTTTAATGATTTTTGCTTGATTGAATTTGAGGTACATTTGATTCTTCTTGAGGTCGAATAATAGGCATTTTGGGTATTCTTTGGGGTTTGAGGTGGACCAGATTACCCTCTTGTCGAAAATGACCTCTTTATACTTAAATTTGAAAATGATCCTGAGGATTAGCTTGAGTAATTTTAGCCGACAGTGGCGGTAAGTGCTAACTCTGCCGTATCGGTCAATGAACCGTAGTTTTTCAATGTCACGTAGTTTTTCAATGTGTAGTTTTTCAATGTCGCCTAGTTTATCAATGTCGTGTACCTTTTCAATGTTGTGTACCGTGTGTGTAACGTCCTCCCAACGCTCAAAACTGTCTTTTCTGAACAGCAAGGGCTTGGAACGCCTCAAAGTTGCATGATGCTCCGGATCCGCTAAAACTTTCATCTTTACTTTTTATTAAATATTTACTAAAAATTTTATGTGGAACGGGATTTCCAGACACCTTGGCCAAACAGTTTTATCCCAGGCCTTACACTAACGTATAATCCACTTATTCCAATTAAATTATCACTACTCAACCAGTTAAATTATTTTTACCTGAATTTTACTGATTAATATTTAGACAGAGTGAAAAAAATTCAAAGATTTGAGAGCCGAAATTGCGAAATGAGCAGTTGACAAAATTTGAATCGGAGAATAAAAGTGTAAAGAATTGAAAAATGTGAAAAGGGATTAGTTTTAAAGTATGAACGTGTTTGAAAAATTATAATTGGTTACGTGAGGGTTTTGGCGCGGATCTAAAAAATTTGCCAAGGGTGTGTTGGAGTAATTTCTGATTAAAATTTTTTTACTTTTAATTTTATGTTTTATTTGTGGTTTAGTTAACTTTTAGTTTAAAAGGCTTGAGTGACAATGGCGTTAAATAACGGAATTCCAAACGACAGTTTGAAGTATTTGCATCTGCTGAAGCCGATTATCCTGGACATTAAGACTGAGACTTCCACTGACCAGTTCCGGTACACCGAGGACGAGGAGAAGCGTAGCTACAGATGCTACAAGGGCTTCGCAATTAGAAGACTGATCGACTCTTCTGAGGGCGGGGAAGTCCCAGTGTTAATGTGGGAGGCGAGTAATCCAAGCCACTACGCAGTTGAAATCTTAAAGTTCGGCACTTCTCTAAAGACGAGAGAAGTTTGCCTATCACTGGTAAACGGCGACTTCAGGATCTTCGCAAAGAAGAATAACCTCTGGCTCAGGAATGATAAAATCACTCTTGACATTAGCAAATGCTACACTTCAAACGAGTTTGAGTTTGATATTCTAGGCTCAGACACCTCTAAAACAAGGTACACCGCGCTGGAATTCGAAACCATTTTAAACACCGGCTACTACAGAAACTACGTCGCCACATACAATCACCTGTTTAACAAGATTATCGACTCGGTTGATAACGACGGACTGGGAACTGTCATTTGGGAAGCTAACAACCCCTTCGAGTGCGCCAAGGACGTGTCGTTCTATAACAGAAATGACAAGAAATACCTCGGGATCCTACTGGTGAATTATAATTACCTACTCTTCAAATGGTCCACAAAGAGTAAAAACTGGACCAACATCACCGATAACAGAGTTAACCTCAGCAACTTCAAGTACAGAACCGATGTCGAAAGCGTATACAATTATATACAAGATATTTCCCTCAACTATTCTGTCTCACTCTATTATCTCAGGTATTGCATCTGCTTCACCAATCCAAATAACTCCGACAGAATTGCCGACAGATTTTCCGAGAGAATTTCTGACAGATATTCCGACAGATTTAATAATTCTGACAGATATTCAGACAGATATGCCAATTCCGACAGATTCTCGGGATCTGACAGATTGGGACCAGAACGACATGGTATTAGGGAAAAAATACTGGCCAAGTGTTTGATATATGACTTGGTGAAGAACACGATTAAGATCCGTTTTACGAATGGTAAATCGGTGTCGGTTGACTTGGACGACACGGAGATTAAGCTTTACCTTGAAAATACTATACCAAAGTCTAAAAGGGTAAAGTATGCGAGTTGGCCGGAGTCACACCAGGAGTACCCGAAGCCGTTGGAGAAAAGCGGAAAGCCGATAACTCTTGACATTAACGACAGCAGTGACAAGCATAAAAATTGCTATAAATTTGGCGAGATTAGTAAATTTGAGTGTAAAAAGGGGTTCAAATTTACGAAAATCATAGAGTCCTCCGAGGAGTCGAATTTACTAATTTGGAGCTCTGAAAACAACGAGTTTACCAAGCAAGTCGTGGTGGTAAATGACATCACAAAGTATATTATCACCCTGGTTAACAATTCCAAGTGCCTGGTATTCAGATTCTCCGAGGAGCAGACCTGGGAGAATATCAGTCACCTGGGCATAGACTTGGCAAAGTTCAAGTTTTATGACAAGAACTACAATCCCATTGACACTTCCACTGGGAATTCCACTGGCAGTTCCACTGGAAATTGCACTGACGGTTCAGGCTTTGAAACTTGCATTAGAAGCTGTGACTTGATTATTACTTTTAATGTTGAGTGCCACATGGTTGAGTACCAAAACACTAAACTCTGGAGCCTCAGCGAGAACTCAGACTATGAAAAATTGAACCTTATTTGCATTAACCTGCTGATACACAGGCTCAATCTCTTCTTCATTAACCAAACCGTACGCAGGTTCATCATCAACGATTCCAACATCACATTCATCTCAGAAGATATCTCCTCATACTCACACAATACCCTAATGTCCTAACCATTATCCTTATTAAGTAATATCTTAGGTTTATCCACACTATTATACTTGTCTACTGTACCTAGAATATTATGTACCTAATGCCTTAACTATACCCCTAGAGGGAGCTACTTAACTACATACCCCTAGAGGGAGCTACTTTACTATATACCCCGAGAGGGAGCTAATTAACTATATTAACTATATTAACTATCTTAACTATAGTATTAACTATACTATTCTAAGCATTTACGCATACTATTCTACGTGTATAAAAGGTGTTAGGATATTAATTATTGAGTATGAGTTTGATATCATTGAGTATCTTTTGTCCTTCATGTAGACACGCTAAAAATTATATATATTATTGGCTTACGGAACAAGGGTCCTGACGACAATTGCAAGTCGAGCAAATATGTCTTGTATCGGACTTTGTATAACTGAAACACGAAGCTAAACGGCTTCTCACGGTGCTTACACAGTAATCTGTACCCAGTCCTCGAATTCCACACATATCCCCTTCCCACCAAATACACACATATCTACATTATCACACTATTATACTATATAATCTTAACTATATAATCTTAACTATATAGTATAAACTATATGGTATTGGTGATTACTTTGTTGAAGCAAGTGAATTCGGACTTGATGCCGAAGATACCGAGGGTCCATGTGAGGTTATTATTATCAAGTGTGAAGACGGTTTTGGGCGTTTCAACTTGTACGTGCGGGTTAAAGGGGTCTGGATCATAATTCTGATTCACGTAGTCGATAATCTCCATTGGGAATGTTCTGCCCAGCTTACTGTACGGCTGGTCCTCACCATGTGACCCAATCGCATCAAACCCACACAGTAAATAATGAGATCTAAAAAATTATACTATTTAATATCATTAGAATAATTGTGTTAATAGTATAAAGTGGTTACAGAAGCTCTTTCATGGTGATTCTAGTTTGAGGATTCACGTCGAGCATACGCTGCAGTAACCAGCGAGAATCACTCGTTAAATGACCAGGCACATAAAACTTTCCTACACACAATAGTATTATTATTATTATATTAGTACTAACTATAGTATAGTAAAGTAGCTCCCTCTAGGGGTATATATTAATTAGCTCCCTCTAGGGGTATATATTAAATTAGCTCCCTCTAGGGGTATATATTAATTAGCTCCCTCTAGGGGTATATATTAATTAGCTCCCTCTAGGGGTATATATTAATTAGCTCCCTCTAGGGGTATATATTAATTAGCTCCCTCTAGGGGTATATATTAATTAGCTCCCTCTAGGGGTATATATTAAATAGCTCCCTCTAGGGGTATGGTAAAGTAGCTCCCTCTCCCCTTATATACTTAAGTAGTAAGATAAAACAGTGTAAATTGTACCTAGTTTAATTTTCCCGAATAGTGCTGGTATTTCATCATCATCGAATGGTAGGCTACCGCAGAGTAGTACGTAGAGGATAATACCGCAGGACCAGATATCGATTTCAGGTCCAGCGTAGGATTTACCGCAAATCACCTCGGGTGATGCGTAATTTGGTGATCCGCACGGTGTCTTAAGACACTCGCCGTCCCTGAGAAATTTATCACGAGCTAAACTACCTCATGAAATTCGATAAGCCGAAATCACCCAACTTTATATTCATGTATCTGTCAATTAATATATTCTCAGGCTTCAAATCACGGTGACACAACTACAACAAGATTTATCCAGTCACCAGTAGATTAATAAGTTTACTAGTGTGGTAGATGGGTAGATATTTGGTGGGATAGCTGGGTAGATATTAGTTGGGTGAATATTTGGTGGGATTACCATTTTGCGGTGACAGAAATCTACGGCTGAGAGTATTTGCCTGAAGATCCTTATGGCCTCAACCTCAGAAAGCCTCGAATTCTGAGATATATAATCAAACAATTCACCTCCTACACATTATTACTCCCTTGAACACATCATAACCAAGCAAAATGACTAAGTAAATTGACCAAGTAAAATGACTAAATTGACCAAATTAACTGAGTAAATTGACTGAGTAAATAGAGTAAATTGAGTAAAAGGTACCGTCGACGTATTCCATGATGAGGAAGATGGTGTCGGGAGTATCGATGATATCGTAGAGTTGGATTATGTTCCTGTGATAAGAGCCCTGGAGCGCGCTTATTTCCCTCGACAGCTTCCCTATCAGGCCCATCGTCGCCATCCTAGTCTTGTCAATTATCTTTATCGCCACCTGCTTTCCCGTACGCTTATCCACTCCAACTACATCTTCTTACAGTATTTATATAGTAAATATAGCAATTTTAAGGTATTTATATAGTGTTTATATAGTAACTTTAAGGTATTAATGTAACATTAGTATGGCATAATTAAGAGTAAATATAGCATAATTAAGAGTTTATATAGTGTTTATATGGTAAAATTAAGAGTAAATATGGCATAATTAAGGTATTAATATGGCATAATTAAGTGTTTATATGGTAAAATTAAGTGTTTATATGGCATAATTAAGTGTTTATATGGCATAATTAAGAGTAAATATGGCATAATTAAGAGTAAATATGGCATAATTAAGGTATTAATGTAACATTAGTATGGCATAATTAAGAGTAAATATAGCATAATTAAGGTATTAATATAACATTTGTATGGTAAAATTAAGGTAAATATAGTGAAATAAGAGTAAATGAGTGGTGGATTACGTTTGACTTTGGCGAAAGATCCGACGCCTAGAGTAGTTCCGATGGTATAACCCCTGAGGGAGCTTCCAGTGGTCATTACCGAATTCAAGCACTCAGATTAACGAATTTTATCATTAATCCTAAAATCTCTCATCAATCCCAAATTTTCTCATTTTTAAAATTTATCATTTTTAAAATTTCTCATTTTTAAATTTAATAATTTTAGATTTAATAATATTTTAAGATTTTCATGAAAAATGGGAAATAACCTGAGGAATCCCAGATCCAAATTTATCCTTTACCACTCCAACACACTTTTCACCAATTTTCCATCAAATTATCATTCAAAATTATATTATTATTATTATTAAGAATTATATTATTAAGAATTGTATTATTAATGTTAAGAAGTTGTAATGAATATTTATTTCGTAATTTTAGTGTTTTGAGGAATTTTAGTTATTTTACCAAAATCACATCAAACAGACTTTTTTCCACTTCTACAAATTCTCGTACTGTAAATTCTACTACTTTAAACTCTGGAACTACGAATTTTAGAACTGTAAACTCTGGAACTACGAATTCTACTGGTGATACTAGAACGGGTGAAACTGTGAGGGATGAGAAATTTGCCTGGCGTCACCGTGTGGTTGGAGCTCAGACGAATAACAATTTGAAGGTTGGTCCGTATAAGCGTGGCCGTTGGTTTGTGAGTTACAGGGAGGATCCCGGCAGTTTTATTACTAACATTTTAATCATTCTCGTCACGGGTTACGCCATTTTTACTCTTCTGCCAGGTACCTAGCGGTTAATAATTGGATTTAGGCGAGTCTATGAGGGTCAGAAGACAGCGAAAACTCAGACAAATGCTACTTGATAAAGCCAACTTAACCGAAGCTGAACTCGACTACATCGAGAACTACCAATTCAAGTCCAAACCACATAATAATTAATTTTCCAACAATACTTACTAATAATACGTAGTAACAATACTTAGTAATAATACATAGTTAATAATAGTTAGTGTAGTAATGGTTGATTTGGAAGTGTGGTGAATAGTTGGAGGACTGGGTTATGTAAATTAAGAAAGTGATGCACTGATAGTTATTGGAGGACCCGGTCCAGCCCAAACAAGGCACAGTAATAACTACAAAGTATAGTAAATATTTGGTATTATAGTTATTTAGATAAGAGTTTTGGGAGTATTTAAGGTATATAATTAAGGAATTTTATGTTTATTTTGTTAATTTAGGGGAAGGTTCTAGTTTTTGTTAGGTTGAAAAGTGATTTTATAGAACTTAATTTAGGATAATTTAATAATAATTTAAACCAAAATTATCTATTTTTGGGGTAATAACTGGAAAATTTCGCTCTAATAGCTGAGTAATAGTAGTTAATAGTACTATAGTACGGTGCTCGAGTACATAATCTAACCTAATTTTCTATACTAATTAACAACTTTTAGAAATAAAAAAAGGTAGTTTTATGTCTAAAACATCAATATGAATGATTTAAAATTGTTTAATTTAATTTTCGGAATAGTCGAAAATTTTTCATTTTTTCGGGAACCAAATGTCACTTTTGGGTCCGGGTCATTTTAGGCCAAAAATCGAAAAATTTTTTTAAACTAATTTTAACTCAAATCACTCAATAAATCATTGTTAAGAATGAGAAAATTATAATTAACTCTAAATTATCTGTGTACACTGAGTAACTGGGTCCTAAACTACACTTGACAGCGTATTAAGTGTTATTTATCTAGACCTAAAATTACCCTAAATTTACCCTAAATTCACCCTAACTTAACCTTAAATTACCTTAACTTACTGGAAATTTAGTTAAATAAAATATTTGATACGATTTTAGGAATTGAAAAACTGCCAGGATCCAATAAACATATAAAGCACTCCAGTGCTGTTCTAAACCTAAGCATAAACTGATACAAGAACTCGAATTTACAGACACCAACTACAAAGAATAACAAATCTAACTCAAGACTACTATACCATAATAAACACATTACATACAATATTATATACCATGTATTAATATCACTATTATGCTGCTATAGAAATTAATATTAAAGAGTGTGTATAATTCCGTTATCGATGACTCCGCTAATTCCGGTCAAATTACTTATTTTCTCTTTCAACTCATTTGGTACACTTGCCAGATTCACTTTTCTACGCCATTTTACCTTACCTATGACATGCTTAGCTACTGTAAACATTACATTTCCACTCATAAAACGCTTTCTTACTAATGTCCACAGTTGACATATCAATTATTGGTGAGCATATTCCATCATAAGTCTGGGAATTATTAACATATAAATCATACCTTTGGTGCTAGACATAGTGAATCTGATATTGGAGCCCACTCAAATGGGCATTCGAATCCCTCATCAATTGGCATCTCTAATCAAGTATAATAATATTATCATACCGTTGATGCAAGGCCATTCAACTTGACACCTAAAACAGATTTGGAGTGTGGCTCAAACCTCCATGCGAAATCTTCCTTCTCCTCCGGTTTCATATTTGAAAAATCCCTTAAATCATCACAACTATAGGGATTGAGGTTGTGTCGGACTTACTCGCCACTGTAATTTTCCGGTGCTTTACAGCCATTTTCAACTTTTACCCAGCCTACCCATATGAAAATAGTATTAACATACTTTTAGGACATTCAAGAGTATAGTTACGCCTAAATGTGTGATTAGGAACACTGTGAACAAACTTGCACTGTCCTGTGTACCTGAAAAATTAATGTAATTTCATGAATTTACCAAAATCTCTTCAAATGTTCGGATGAAAATTGTATTAAATCTAATCACAAATTACTTTCCAACAGTTACCCAGTGACTCATACGTCCCTTTCACATATTTATTATACTGCTTCTCAACCACCTTTTCCGCCTACAACAAATTACATACTTAACATACACAATTCGTTAACTATGTAATTAACTGTAAAACTGTGTAAAAATGTGTAAAACGGGGTAAAAACTGTGTAAAAATGTGTAAAACGGGGTAAAAAATGTGTAAAAATGTGTAAAAATGTGTAGACTACGTCGAGAAAGTCTTTATCAAACTCTTTTTGGTAGTTTTTCCTTATTTTTTTCTCCTAAATTTTAATTTCAGGGTTAAAAAAAGATTAGATGTTTACTTTAATTTCTTTGGGAGTGCCTGTTTCTCCGGAGTCTTCGCTGTATTCCTCAGTCACCTCGTTCACATTCTCCGATAAGTCACCCAAATCACTAAACACATTATTAACACCTATGCTATAGTAATATTATTACCTTGACAGTGAAGACGCTACTGATTTATCATTAGATTCTTCATCACCAGGGGTAATTCTCGTTCCACTGGTGTATATAAAATTATATAACAAATTTATATATAAAAATATAATTAATTTCATGAAATTTCATTAATTATTTAATGTGTGAATAATAAATTCCAAAAACGACATCGGATGGGGAGTTAAATTACTTTATTAATTTAAAAATTATTTTAAATGAAAATTTATACTCATTTTTTTCTATTAATTTTTACTAAACTTAATTTTACCAAATGTGTAAATCAACAAAGTAACATCTTCCCCTTCGGAATGGTATCACTTTACACATTTTTACGCCCTTACACATTTTTACACATCTTACACATTTTTACATTATTTACCCTATTTACCCTATTTAAATAGTTAAATAGTTAATTTTGTTGACGGTATGGAGATTTGTTGTAGAATGTGAGGAATAGTGTAATGAGTGGAATACAAGATTTAGCTGATTTTGCCGTTAACATTCATGTGACTAATTAAATATTACTTGTGTTAATTTGAGTAATTATGTTTTAGCCACCGCATGAGGACCCTGAGGAAACTCTAGCCTCCTTAGGTATGTTCACCCAAGTTACATCACTTTAGACGGAGTAATGATGCTTGAGAACGCTCAGAGAAGAGCTGACAATGAAGAGTTCACAGAGGCTGAACAACGACTACTCAAAATACACCGCAATAAAATCAGGTACCAACTACTCATGCTACAACTCCGTATGAGTAACTTTGTGTAGGGAAATAGTCTCATTGGCGTTTGAACCGATCCACGCAATGGTAATTATTAAAAGTTCATTACTCTTCAGTTCCCCTCACGAATGGAATCTTTCATACGAAACGGTACCACACTAATTCACTATGTTACCACTACACTAAGTTACCACACACTAAGTTACTACTACACTAAGTTATTACTACACCGTAGATTGTGTGTTGTAGAGATTTGAGTTAGATTAGGGCGTTGAATATTATGAGACATTCTTGTAGATTTTTCATGTTTGCCGCTTGGGCTATTTCAGACGCCACTGAGAAACAATTTCTAAACACACATGCACAATAATTAAAAATACTCCCAACAACTTGCTGATAAACGATTATTAAATCTTTTACCACATCTGCAAATTATTTTATTATTTGTGGAATCAGACTTACGTGCAATTACTTCTTCTGTATATATTCTTCACACTCTTACACACAGGACACACATAATCTTGAGCCTACACATTATTACACATTATTACACATTATTACACATTATTACACATTATTACACATTGTAACACTAATTATAGTAAATTAAGTAAATTAAGTATATAAGGGTAATCTGTGTGAAAATTTTTAGGTCTCGGAGGGTCAGTGGAGTAGTTTGGTCCTCCAGCCAACATACCCAATTATACTAACTATCTAACTATTAATATAGTAAAACAGTACTTGATATGCGTAGAAGATGTTTTCGAGGTATTGTATTAATTTAGCTTCAACTTGCACATTATCAAACGACTTCAAACATATCTTACAAGGCCTAAACCAATAATTATATAATTATTATATTTGTGATAAATAGTGGATATTACCAGGAGTATGAGATGGAGTCGTCATCATTTTGCGAGTATGAGAGGGTTGAGATAATGTCCAAATCCGACACCATAAAACAATTTCCGCACCTCAGCGATTTCAATTCCAGTTCCCTACACATTATTCATAGTTGTGTACATAAGATGAGTAATCTGATACTTTGAGGGTGATTTCCACGTATTTACGCAGTATTCACTTTTACTCGTTAACATATATAATCTGTGCACCTTCTCCTATACAAATATATTAACTCAACTCATAATATTAACTAAAACTATTAACTAAAAGTGATAACTGTAAACTGATGACTAAAACTGATAACTAAAGTAAGAATACGTCAAAAGAAGAAATGAGTGAGAAATTGGACCAATCGAGTGATTTATCAATTTTCATGATGTGTAGGAGCAGGTTAATAGTTTCAAGTCTCCAGTCGTCGGAATCGGATAGAGTGGTTCCTGGTAACCTGGGAAATTCAATTCTGACAAGTTTATTATTCTTATCAAAGGTTTTAGTAAAGGTTTCAGTGTCTGAAATCAGGTCATAAAGCCTTGAAAAGTATGCGCCTGGCTGGTGCCAGTCATGGATTATCATGTCCTGAATCTTCTTTAACAGGCGCTGGAAATCCGTACGCACCAAGTTCAACGGCTCTATACCGTCACCCGAAGTCTCACCACTCTCATCCTCGTAATACGATTTCAAACTACGCCATAACGGATCCAACGTTATCGTCTTCATAAAACTATTTCAACACATTTACCACATAAATACCATATAACTATGTTAACTATGTTAATTATGTTAATTATGTTAATTATGATATAACTATGTTAATTATGATAATTATGATATAATAGTGTAAATGGTATGGTATGACTGGGCAGAAGTAAGTTGAGTGTTTGGATACTATCTGATGAACATTTCGACGGCTAATGGCATGAATTCGAGTACTTTTAAGTTTTCGGTACAGTTATCTTTGGATGCGTCGACGTAATTTTTATATCTTATGTAATTGTTCTTATCAATTTGTACCATCGCCACATACTCCTCTTCCACCTACACATTATACAATTGTATAAATTTACGTAGAAGGGAGTGTTTTTAAATTTTGACTGATTTGAGGCTAAATCAACGAGTGCTTCTTCAATTCTGCTTCTCCCCTTTGTTATACTTATGCAGTCAGACTGGACTATTATATACGTTGGATCCACATGGATAGTCTTCAGCTTATGCTTTATTAATAATTGCTTCATCAGTCTCATCAAATATTGTCTTGTTCCAACCATCGCCTATGGAAATTTACATACTCCACGTATAATAATATTTACTATAGTATAGTTATATAGTATAGTAAATGTAGTATAGTAAGGTATAGTATTAGGTATATAAGGTAAATAGTGTATACCATGGAGTATAGAGCAGGATCGTATAGGATGCTGGTTGGATCTGAAAGCCAGGATTTGAGATAACTGCACATGTTGACGATATTTTGAAAAGTGACGTAATCCACCTTCTGGTACACCAAATTCGTCAAATTCATCAAATTCTCCAACATCGTTCCAAGTATCTATCAGTCAAATTAAAGTAAATTAAGTGTAAATATGGAAAATTAAGACTAGAGCCTAGGTCCACAGGTACCATTGCTAACTGCATAAAACTGGGTAAAAAGTTACTTTGAAGGAGTTGGGATGAAAGATGGACGAGTATAGGTCTAATTCTGGATTTTCATCATTTTTTTGGTAATTTTGATCAAAAGTGTAATCGCTCATTTTAGACTCCAGCAGTATTGCATTGTACATTATCGACTGATTAAAGGTTATTTTCGCTCCATATGATCTATAGATTCCAGGAAGCGTGAAATCGAAATTATTTTCATTTTCTTGTATGTCATAGTCACAATGTGAACTATTCGAGTGCGTTATTCCCAAATCCACACCACTCTCATTCGTTCCCCAAAGTAACTAATTCATCAATAAATGATATAATTATATCAAACTACATACGTAATGAGTAAATAAAATTAACTGTAACTAAGTAACGGGGTAATTGTGAGTTACAGTATTGGAGAGTCTGAGAGCTCTGGAATACATGACATCAAATAGGCATTTGAAGGTATCAAGGGTATTAAGTGAGAGTAGAACAAAGATCGGAATAGCAGAAATCCTCGATAATGATAATTTCTCCTCAAATACGCTAAAGTGTTTACACAGCAGTGATATCGACTCTTCAAACGAGGATCTAAAAGTATAAGTTGTTTCAGGTTAACTAAGTAAATCATACTTGAGAAAGAGATTTGACAGGATTTGAGGATGCGATTTACCAGAAGGATCAAAATACACCGGATAATATTCGCCTCTTGACCATTCTCCCAACTACAACATCATACAACCATCACTATGTAACTATATCACTATGTACATAAATAATCTATTGTATTACTTCGGATTTATCAACTGAGGAGTAGATGTATAGAAAGTGTTTCTTTTTGGAGATTGAGGGTCTTAGTGAGTTAAGGTATGAGTCAACCTTCTTTAATGTATTTTTACAGGCTGTTGACGCTGCATCTAGGCCTTCAATGTCAAGATTATAATAAGGCCCAAAACAATCTGGAAATACATACGGATTCACATACTGGCCAATCACGTCCTAAACCATAATATTACTATATATTTAGAAAAATGACTGTTGACTGAGTAACTGTAATCAGTACATTGGATTGTGTCCATTTTTCCTTATATTTTTGTAATATTGGGGTTGAGATATCTGTGAATTGTTCATCATATTTCTTTAATACTGATGGTCCTCCTATGTATATCCTATTCACACTTTGATCTCCTCTACTATATACTCCCACAAATATCCTAAACCATTCCTTACACCCAGGAATACATACCATAATACTATTGCATAATATAATACTATTGCATACCATAATACTATTGTAAACTATTGTATAATAATATTGTATGGTGGTAATGGGTGAGTAGTACCTATTCCGTCGTTTGGTATCGTTATCGATGGATTGAAAGATGTGAACGAATGTTACGGTGAAATCACTGAAATAATTCAAATCAACCGTTTGCAACGATATGTTCGAACTTATACTATTCGATTTAAACTCCATCCCATCACTCAACACTACATCACATTATACACTTCAATATATAACCAAGCTAACTATATAATAACTATAGAATGACTATATAATGTTAACTATATAATAACTATAGAATGACTATATAATGTTAACTATATGTTAACTATAGAAAGAGTTGATAGTGGGTGGGTGGAAGATACCGTTATTGGGAGAGTAATTGCGTATATTGATCATGGTTCCGATTTTACTGATGAAATCGAATGTGACGGGGATTTTAGATTCATAAACGCCTTCAGTTTTGTGTAATATTGCGTTGATGGAATTTTTAACACTCTTGATAAAATACGACTCCTTCATATCCACCTCAGTTAATCTCATCTGATTAGCCCCTCTAGGGAGGAAATATTTATCCTTAACCTCCTTCAAGTGGATGTTCTGGTCCGGTCCAACTTCAAATTCTGAGTTACTGTTGACATATAATTTACGCCACAACTCCATTCTCACATTTAATATCACCGGCTTATTATACACCGAAACCTTACAATTCAAATATCCACAATCCTATTCATCAATTACTTAGTTTACAATTAACTACGCAAATTTGATTATATTAACTACGCAAATTTGATTATATTAACTGTATAAACACTATTATTTGGATAAACTGAGTTATAATGTGATACGGTGGGATCAAGTGTGAAATCGAGTATATGCCATGTTTCGGTGAACAGTGAGTAGTAGTCATCAAAATCTAATCCGTGTGCTTTATTATTTAATAGTTTCTGTTTCAACTCTTTATATAAGTTGTAATTTATCTTATTATACGTGTTTTTCTGTATATTCTTAAAGTTTATCACACTCTTTATCCACCTCCTCTTCAACTCGTCCAACCAATCCAACAAATCCTCCTTCACACCACTTACTGAGTTTACACTACTTACTGAGTTTACACTACTTACTGAGTTTACACTATTCATATTAACACTATTCGTATTATTCACGGTGTTAACAGTGTTAACAGTGTTAACAGTGTTAACAGTATTGTGGTTGGTGACGGTAAAGTAAGATGAGATGGTATGATGTTTGTTGTCTAGGATTGATTGTTTGCGTTTGACCCACTTGGGTAACTCGACTTGTGGTACAGGATTAACTAATCCTTGCATGATTGCTGGTAAAACTACCAGTTTCAATATCTGCGTATCTATCCTTTCCTTGTAATAATTCCAGTCGAGGATATCACGGGATGACATTCTCATTGCTGTAGAGAGTTGAATTTTAAGCCATTTAGCCAGAAACTGTGACCGTACAGTTTTATCAACTTTAAAAGTCTGGATTGGTATTGCTCGAGCAGTTCTTGGCGCATCTGACGGCTGTGACGCTAGTAGAAATGACATTGACAAATTTGCATCATTTAAGTACGTGTCGTTTTTGAACAGTTCTGAGAGTCTCCGAGCTGATGTTATGCCAAAACACTTTTGGTGCGGCTGTTCTATCACAGCTTTTCTAACTGTTTTTTTGGACAGCAAAAGGTCAAAAAGATCATCGTCAGCTAAGTCTGACGCTCTGGTATCTAATATTTTCCTGTATGACACGGCCACTTTTGCTGCATTTTGGTATGCCTGTTCCTTAGTCTGGCCCATCAAATACTGTGGAAAAATATCCTCCTGGAATAACTGAATCATCCTCATTTCACTACGTCTCTTAATCTCAAAACCCTTTAACTCAACTATTTGCCCGTTATGATTATAAACCACGTAACGTTTTTTTAATAGCTCCTCTGACTTCTCCGAGGCTGGTAGAAACATCGCATGCCATGGCCCGTCAAGCTCAAAGAAAATCTCATTTTTCTGCACCGTCACATAACGACCCGAATCCTCCAAGTCTAAATACTGCTCATTCGTCCACTCCTCAGCTATCAACATATTCAACACCGTTGTCATATACTCCAACTCCACACTCTTCTTCTTGTCACCTACAATCAATTATTATTATTAATAATAATTATTAGGTATTATTAAGTATAATAAAACAACTAGTGCAGTTGTTACCTTCGGGTGTGTGTACGGTGTATGTGAGATCTAGTACGGCTGGGAAGATGTCTGGTAGCATGCACCAGATCCCGTCGGTGTCGAGTTCGATTGGGATTCCAATTTTCTCAATAAGTTTCCTGGCAGAATCGATGATTGATGCGCCGGTGTAGGTCACGATGGCGCCCATTTCCATGCTATACCATCTAGAACCTGTTCTCTTTACATATCCATAGAAACTATTCAAGATACATTTGTAGGCCAGCTGTAGTGAGTCATTAATTAATATTTTCTCTCTAACGGTTTTCATGAGGACTGGGTCAGTGCAACCATTTTTTATCAACTCTTTTAACTCATTTTCACCTTCTTTTTTCAAGTGTTTAAATGCGTAACGACGGTCTCTGAATGTTTGTACTGTCTGCACATAGAAATGGTTTTCCCGCTGACATATAATACTCTCGACGTCAGCCTCCTTGTATATACGCGTCTTTTTAAAGATTTTCTGAGAACACGCCTTTACTGCACGTTGTAAATGTGCGCCCTTTTCACGCTCTGTAAGCTGATCCCACGTGCGTAATTTTAATTTAGGCTCGTTTTCCGGCGTGTCACTTTCAGCTTCTGAGTCCTCAGCAGCCTCCTCATGATGATAAAATGACATTTCCGAGGGTTGGTACGTACGGGCCTTTAGGTTCTGCATTACTACTAAGATTTGACTCTTGTCTATGGGTGAGATTTCTAGTCGCTGTTTCCACCTCATGCGCTTCTGACATCGCTCAGACTCAGAGTAGTATGAGCATTTTTCACAGAATTTTTCATCTACTATTGCTGTAGGCTGTAGACGCTGCGTTATAATAATGTTAGGGTACATGGCTCCTACGTCTAAGTGGTAGATTCTGGGATATGTCCTCACCGTAGGCTCGTCTCTCAACCTACTTAATCTCACCCATAGTTCCTTATATACTTGATCAAAATTGTCAAATCTTGAAAATATCCTCCTCAATCTTGCAGACGGAGTTCCTACGGGTTCTGGTACACGTTCTGCTACGGGTTCTACATGGGTTTCCTCAGTAACAATATTGTTAGTATTGTCCGTGGCACTGGACTGCGAATTATCTGCCATAGTAAAGTCTTCAACTCGGGTATTATCCCCAATTGTGCTAATGATATTGGAATGTTTAGCCCAGTAGATGAGTGAGTTCTCTAGGTTATTAATGAGATCATCATAAGTTGCTGCTGAGAGTTCAAAATTCTCAGCCTGGTCATCTCTGAAAATTCCACACCTTAGGCTCTCAACTCTACCTCCAATGTACGTATTCTCATACACTAAATGCTGTCTCTCAGTTTCCGGGTTTGTATAAAACCGAATCGCCTTCTGGATATGTTTATTTGGGAATAAAATATTATTAGCGTACGCCTGTGCCATGAGTAAATTTTCACACAGTGTTCCAGCACCTTGTCTTAATACTTCATTTGGCGCTAGAGGTACAATGTAACTAAGTGCCAGGATAAAATTATGTATAAACTTCATGTACAAATGATAAGTTGCCACAGCATCTGAAACACTGTAAACTGCCAGTTTCTGAGGTGTAACTCGGGCCAAATGTACCATGTCCTCAGGATCAATTTCTACCGGATTATACTTTAACATTAGTTTACAAACTTGTTTCAAAGTTCTGGACCCAAATGGTAAATAAGAATCTCTTTCTACCCACTTATAACAGTCCATATTCAAAATTGAGGCGTGTTGAAACAGTTCACTTGACAGATGTAATCCTGACACCTTGTTCATGTGTATCCCGTTAATCTCAGCTCTACGATTTACGTATGGGAAATCAAAGTTGTCTCCGTTATATGTTACAAATATATGCGGTTTCAAATAGTTTATTAGGTAAAAAAACCTCATCAACAAGTCACGCTCAGTTCTTTCATTATAAATTTTGAAACAAGCGTTTCCTACAATGTCTTCTCTGGGCTGGTAGAGGAATTCTTCAATATCTCTTGAGACTATTGTACGATTTACTATTAAATATCCCTGACCGTTGAACATGACTGAGATGAGCATAATTTCGTCAGTTTCCATATCAGGGAACTTGAGAGGCGCCTTGTAACACTCAATATCCCATGCAAACACGTTAAGTGGAGGTACACTTGTCTTTTCCAGAGGTGTTACTGATACATTAAAATCCTCACGTCTGACCTCGTACCATGTACCACACCTTATTCCTAAGTCTATACAAACTCTATTTATATATAAAACGTCATGTTCATATAAGTCACCAATGATTCTTAATACTGAGTTTGAGGCATATTTTTGAGTTAATCCCATGCCATCTACTGATATTTCATTATCCTTTGACCCTGTGTTAAATGTGTCATATTGCGTTTTTGATTGATAATTTGATGTGAAAACATCTTCATCAAATTCGTCATATTCATTTTTTGACTCATTTATTTGATTATCCTTTTCAAATTGGCGTTTCAGTGATATTATCATGTCACGTCCTCGCTCAAGCTGGTCTATAGTTTTAAAGCTGATTTTAATCAATTTTGCCAAGTTATGTTTACTTACTCCTTCAACAGGGTCAACTTTCTCCAAATGGTTAGGCAGTGACAGGTCTATACGTCTACAAGGCTCTAGTAACACTGGTCCTATCGAATGACTTCTAAAGTTATTATACAGAAACTGTAATGCGATATCCATCAACTCTTCACGTAAAACTGAGATGTAAAAGTACGGCGAGTATATCAAGGAAGTGCTCCACTCAGTACCATCCTCAGACACAAAGTGCATTGTTAGGGCCGAGTTGTACTGGCTCTCAACATTTAAACCTGATTTGTTACTGTAAAAGTTATCAGAATCCTTTTCATCTCTTGACTGAGTGGATGAATATTTTACTGATTTCTTTAGTTCTACTGATCTCTTTAAATCCAGCGACGCCTTGACATTTGTTACCACTACGTTATATAGGAATCCACACCTTTTTCCATTTGTAGTCCAGTTTGGAGATCTCTCAACTCTCTCCATTTTTATTTACCTAGGAATTTCTATTTCAAATCCACATTCTACACATTTTAATAAATCATCTGGAAAATTAGATAATATTGACATAAAAATATGTTACAAATAATTTAAAACATTATTATTAAATAAAACAATGAAATTAATAATTTTAGAGTTCTTATTTTAGTGTCTAGATCACCTTTTTTTACCTTACACCATCACTATTTATTTTCATGATTCTCCCTTATTTTGGCTTAAATTAGTTAATTTATTAATTATAAATATGAAAAATTATATTATTTCATTTTTTATGGAAAATTGTAACATTTCTCAAAAATTTCAAAAATGTGTATTAAACACCTTTTACCCCTTTCTAATGTATATAAAGGTCAGGTATAACATTCAAATGTGGTCATTGATTCCAGGCAGTAATTTTTCTCCTTCTCCTGTGACTCATAGTACAGTTTCGGGTCTTTTTTAAACAATTCATATTCGTTTCCGGTACAAAATAATCTTTTTTCGTCAATATACATTTCATATTTTTTCCCTAACTCTGCACTCTTTCCCTTTGATTCTCTGGTACACAGCTCTGATAACAGTTGGAAGTGTTCATCAACCTTTTTCCTCATCCTTATCGACCACAACTCCATCGCCATTTTTTCCCTCTCAATATTACTCGATAAATACCATTTATATCTACAACACTTTATCACCTATTATACTAAGTACTAAAATAGTAATTACTTGGTATAAAATAGTAATTACTTGGTATAAAATAGTAATTACTTGGTACAAAATAGTAATTACTTGGTACAAGGATATTATAGCTCTGTGATAATACCTGTGATCGGAGTTTTGGCACATGGTGCAGGTGTTGTAGCCTTCTTTATTGACGTAGAAGTCGCCGCAGTTGTTATCGTCGTGTAACACGTCTCCGCATCTGTCACACCACTTACAGTCTCCATACCCGCCACATGCCGAACAACTCTACAAACAATTACTTAATTATGCAATATTTTATACAAGTTAATTATCAGTGATAATATAATAATATTATTTAATTGAGTATTTACTTCGGTTCCGCCCCAAGTTAGGTCCATGAGATCTTGAATGTTTTCACATGCTTGTTTTCCTGATTTTTTTCCAGCCAATAACATCGACTATACAACAAGATTTATACATTTAACTAGTATAATACCATAATATACTTAAATATATGGTTAATGTGGTTACGTAGATTTGTATGAAGCGTTTTGCAGGTTGATAAAAATCGAAAAATCCCGTACTAGACTCCATCGACTACACAATCAAATCAATACACAACCAAATCAATACACAATCAAATCAATACACAATCAAATCAATACGCAATTAACCAATTAATTAAATAATTCACTAATTAAACAGCTAAACAATGTTAACTAGATAATTACCACTTGTGATGAAATATCTTTATGGCCCATGGCTATGAGTGCCCAGGGCACATTAGTTGCAAACTACAGACAATTAAAAGGTGTAAAAATACTTTTTTGGTATTTGCAATATCGAAATCCAGAAATGACATTGAGTTCAGTGTGAGCAGTTTTACGTAATTAAACTGCGCCTCAGACACGTGAGCGTTATCTGCTAACAAATATTTCAACGGGTTACTCAAGCTTCCACCATTCATTTTATCTAAAACTTCCACAATTTTTTCATATCTGTGTAAGTCGCCACAGGTCCAAATGCCATTCAATACATCCAGTGGTGACGGTTGCTGTTTTAGTGATTGAGTCTTATTGGCAACTGTTAACGAAGACATGTCAGTGGTTAGTTGTGACAGCACATCAGCTTCAGCTCCTGAGAATTTGGAGGCCTCAATACTCATGAGTGAGTCTGGCGAGTGTGCCAATTGTGAGCCTATAATTCCTCTGCAGTTTTTAGCCCTGCATCTACACCTGAAACCACCTCCAACTCCCTTCGATGTGAAGCCATAATTATACGTAACTTCTTCATCCTGTTTAATTTTTCTCAGTGCAAACACTCCCATCCGGTAAGTACCCTTAACGTTGATTGGGACACTGGCACAGTTTGGATCACACGAATGATTGATAAACCTTGCAACGTTGCCCAGGTGAGTTGAGTCAATGTAAGTATCCCTGTGTATCTTCATGACGTACCAGTGACTCTGATTCCCGTCATCAATTTCTGCAAAACTTGCACTTGCCAGACAACGCTGGAAATCAGCCTGTGAAATCACTTCACCAACATACTCGCAAACCAATTCTCCCTCACCAATCTCCTCAGTAGCCACAGCTCCCACACCCTTGCCGTCAACATAATTAAGTCTCAGTTTCGGACCTGAAAAGTGTGCAAATCTTCTGTTACCACAGTTTACGTCAGCTAATCCACAGTTTTTCACAGTACACTCGATGTTTTTCGTAACATTACTACAGTCTGATCCACAC
The DNA here is from genome assembly GCF_000165365.1 of Theileria parva strain Muguga. NCBI lineage: Eukaryota > Apicomplexa > Aconoidasida > Piroplasmida > Theileriidae > Theileria > Theileria parva. The sequence continues at coordinate 1,594,591 of NW_876246.1, read as the reverse complement.
TTTTTATCACAATGACATTTCATCTCAGCCTCCGGTGCCACTACCAACTTTTTATTCTCAGCACTTATCACATTCGAGGTTACATATCTAAACTCACTCGATATCTTGTTCAAAACAGATTCGTCAGATTGTTTGATTATGTTATTCCATTCTTTGGAAACGCCAAACTGTTTCGACACCTGACCAGTTTTCGATTGGTACTGTTGATCTAATTTGGGTGGTTGGTTGGATTTATTTTGAGTTGATTTGTTTTGGGAAGATTTAGAACTGGAGTTAGAGTCTCCCTTTTTACTACGTCTTGACTTAGCTCTTTGCAGTATGGACTTGTGTAAATCAAGTAACTGCAAATCATCGTCAGAATCCTGCGCTGGATGTTTGGATATAAATGACGGCTCTAAATTTAACTTCTTTTCATAATTCGCATGCTCAGTTATGAAGTTTTTTAACTGCGTAAATATCTCCGTAGGGACACTCGTATCCAATCTTATCACAGGATATATACACTCCCTCTTGACAATATTTGACATATTACTTGAATCCCGTGAGTTTTGAGCCAAAGTACATCCAATCTGCACATGAATACAATCTTGACACACAATTTGTTTCCCAGATTTTGGTACAATGTGTACATCCGGATGAACGCAGTGAGTACACCAAGTCCTATCACAGCGGATACACTTTAAAAGTACACTTGACGGTCCTTTCTGGAAATACTCCTCCTCATCATCTGATGAGTCATATAAGTCATCAGAGTTGGTGGAAAACACTGAATACGATCTCGACTGGATAAATGTTTTAAACCCTCTGACATCTGGGTACCGTTGCGGTTTAGCTATTTTCTTCCCCTTTGCAAAGTGGGAAGATTCAACCTTTCCTCTACACGAAGTTTTAAGCGTGTTCCAGGCTGAAACTAGGGAGGCGTTATTCCCCTTTCCATACTCGTTACGCCAAAATGATTCCCAGTAGTAGGAGTAGCGGTCACAGTCATAGCAGCTCCAGCATGTGTGAGAGTGGCAAATGAACTTCGGACGCCCGTTAGAGTCTACCAAATTATGTAAATGACCACACATGCTCATGTTTATGTCAATCACCTTCTTGTCCGGGATTATTATCCTGGTCCTAGACAAACAGTTTGGATAACAGTAGAACGTAGGACACTCATCAATGCAACATTTTACCAAGTTTTTGGGCACAAAAAATTGCCTGCAACCGTTACAGCCAATGTGTGATATTGAACAAAAGAAACATTTCCTCTCAACATTCTCAACCTTAACATCATCAACACTAACATTATCCTCCACATTCATTTCGTCTACGGATTCTACAGATTCATCCGTGCCTGCAGACTCAACTTTATCAACTTTAACAACTGTGTCAACTTTATCAACTTTGTCAACAGAGTCAACATTGTTTGAATTGTTTACAGTGTTAGTGGTAGCAGAGTTGGCATTGGTGGTGTTGTAAAACTTCCAGTTATCGATAAAGGTATGTGAATCATCGGCGTTGAAAGAATGTTCAGAATTACAGTTTACATCGTCGGTATCAACTTTGAGGTCAAGATCAGAGGTGAAAACAGAGCCGTCATTGAAGTAAGAAAGATCAATATTGAACTCTGAGATATTATTATTGGGTGAGGATTTCTTGTTGGCGATAACTTTGTCGTAGATACTGCGGAAGTAATTCTTCATAAAGTCGTGGCATCTGTTATGATACGACCGTTTACACATGTCAGTACAGATAATGTATGTCTTTTTCTTTGTTATTGGTTGCCTACAAATCCAACAACACAGTGGCCACTCTAACTTCCGCTCCGCCGTCTTCCTCACAACTTCTTCCTTTTCCTGGGCCTCAAAGTTAGCTTCGCGCTCAGATTCATCTTCATTCTTTCTAAACTGAGGCTCACTTATCACAGAATCGTTGTCGTCAAGGTTTGGGAGGAACTCCTTCGGTATGCCCTCTAGCGATATTAACTTTGAAAAATAAGCTGAATCTCTGTAATGAGTCATTACCACTCAATCAGCCTTCTACATTACAATATTACTAAAATTAACATGATTAATTTAAACTTTAAAACGACATCGGCTGCTTACAATCTACAATCTACGGTTAAAATCGGTCATATCAGGCCAATTTTATCCCAAAAACAAACTAAATTACAACCGAAACAAATAAATATTTATCAATACACAAATTTATAAAATAAATTATATATTTTAGTAAAGAAATTTAACTTCATTTCCCCATACACATTTGATTAAAATGTATTTAATTTTACAATATAATTAATCAATTTCATAACATTAATTTTGTTTCACTGGTTAAATACCAGATTATGTAGTTTCATTTGTAAAAAAACTATTTTAACACTAATTTATTGTAGAATCTATGCTCGCAGATTCCTTTATTATGATCTATAAATCATTAAAATATTTAAATTCTCCGTATTTAACATAAGAAAATGACAGTTGAAGAGATTTATGCCAAATTCATCAATGGATCTGACGAAAAGTATGATCTTGAAGATGACACTTTTCTCATATCCACTGATATGGACCGAAGTTCATTATCAAAGGTATTTAATCATAAGTTAACTTACTAAATTTCATATTCTAACTAATATTTTAGATGATAAATGAGTTACTAAATTTGGAAAATCAAGTTTCATTTGATATTATAATTCATAATAATCGGCTCCGTACCACAGTTTCCGAGTAATTTCACATCCAAACCATTTATAAAACGGGATATAATTAATTTTCAGAGTATTGGAGGAGCTGAATATTCAATCTGAGAGTACAATTGAGGTTTTGTATGTATTGACTATAAGTGAGCCTTCTGAGAATACTCTTGATAAATTGGATGATTGGATTTCAGGTCTCTCATATGACAAGATTTCAGGTAATTTATAATTATTTAACATTTTTTAGACATATCGGCAGTCTGTTGTTATAATGGAAGAGTCTCACTGTACAGATCAGAAACCATGGAAAAGGTTCATAATTTCACAAATCAGTCTTCAAAATCATCAGTTTGCATTACTACAAACAAGTAAATTTAATTATCATTACAAGTTATTAGGTCGAATCCTGAATTTACTGAGCTTATTTGTGGTACTTTTAACGGCCTCGTTGAGGTGTACTACGTTAATTCAAAGGTTAAAACCCCGCTGAACACATTAGTGGCTTCAAACAACGCGTACGCTATTTAGTTAATAAATCTGTTTAGAGTATCTGATACTGTAAACTCAGTAACAGTTGAGGATTCTTGTAAAGTTATAGCATCTGGCGGTTACGATAATCTGATCACACTGTACCAAAATGTAACAAATATACAATAACCTGTGTAAATGAATTTCATAGGTTGAAATGCTAGACGAGGAATTATTAAATTCTAAATCTAATAAAAGGTAATTTATCTCAAATTAAACAATTTTCAGAACATTACATGAGACTAAGACTTTAACTCAGCTGGGATCTCTAGCAAATCATACAAAACCCATCACGGTACGATTTTTTACTCAATATTATTCTATAGAGACTAAAATTCTATCCTTATAAAAATGAAACTCTTTTATCTTCTTCAATTGATGGAAAATTATGTGTTTGGGACATTGAGAAAAAGAGTTTAATTTCATCACATAACACTGGAAATGTAAGATAAATCCTCTTATCACTTGATTTAGGCTGTAACATGTTTTGATATATCACCAAATGGAAATATGGTTTGTACTGGAACTCTTTCAGGAAGTCTTACAATTTGGGATTTAAACTCTGAGAACACTTCTGTTAGTCTCAATTCTCCCCAAGAACATTCTTATAACTTTGCTAAAGTGTCACAGTCGATGCAATTTGACCGTTTAGTCAGTGACATTTCATGGAACCCAAGTAATAATCTCATTTCATCGATTTCCCTGGACGGAAGTGTTATTCTCCTAGACGTCAGATCACCCAAATTCCCACTCCAAACTGTAACCAATTATTCAACTCACTAATTCTACCAACACTATTAACAGTGATATAACGGGGGATAATGTTGTTTGTAGGTTAATTGTAAGGATGGAGAGGAATCTGACAGAGGAACGTGTACGCGCTGGACGAGTTCAAAGGAAATCATTTATACCACAGCTTCTGGTCTTGTAAATAAGTTAAAATATAAGGAAATTTAGTTTTAATTGATGATAGCAAATTTTACTTAAAATGTGTAAACTAGCGCGTGACCCAATTTCAACACGCACAAATTTAAATGTTCTAATTATTCAACATTCATTTTAACTCACAAATTCTGAATATATATTTTAACAAGAAAAATTTTATCTATTAACATGATAAAGAATATTTTCCTCATCTGTTGATTCATCAATGGATGATATTTATGAATATAACGACTCAAACTCCTGTGACAAAGACTCCAATTTCGATGAAGACTTAAATGAAGCCATTAAACAGTCACTTCAAGACTATAGAGGTAGAATTTACCACCTTAACTATGTAATAACTATTATTAACTTGTAAATGACGTTGTTTAGAAGGAAATGATGATAGAGAGGATAATTCAGGCTCTCCTTACGTGAATTTTAATCCAGACGGTATGATATAATTAATTTATTTTATTTTTTTGTTCAAATTGGGTTAATTTATGTTTAGGAACATATTTTTTATCAAACCTTAGCTCTAAGGGCCCAGATGATACTTTTGATCCTACACAAATACTTGACATCGTATTATTTTATTTTAAAGATTACATTAACTCATTAAATGACTCCTCTGTTTCCTCAAGATTTCCAAGAAACACGCACAAAGATTTTACCTCGGAGTCAACTGGTGTTGGCTCTACAAATGTTATTTCAACCGAGGTTTTATCTGATCTTTTAACACTTTTATTTGGTAACGATTCATCTCGGCTGATTTTAGACCATGAAATCAGGGCCTGGTAAATTCACAAATTTATTTAAAGTTTTAGGTGTAATCAGGGATTTGTGAATGACCCAAACAGTGCTTTATTTTGGGGTTTAACTCAGATGAACAACGGTTGTTGTGGAGTTTTAGCTTCAATTCAGAGCTTCATGCTCAGAAGCTTACTCTTCAATCACTCGATTTTCGCAGACTTTTCATTCCTACTGCAGTCTAAAAATGAAGAAGAAGCCTTAATTCTTTTCACTGACTTATTTTTCAATTACATCACCATCCGATTTCCAGATTTTTCCAGAGGTTTTATCTACACATTTTTTACTATATACTAATTTCACAGTTATTTACAATAATTTTAAACTATTATTTTTAGCACTATTTATAAATTTTACGCCTATTTATATTGTTTGTAGAATTTCTGTATGTCATACCGTTGATTGAATCATGCTCCAATGTATTATATAACTCAACCGAGACTTCATCATATAAAATAATTTTATTTGAAGATTTAAAGGTAAACTAATAAAATTTCACCAATAATTGTTATTAGGAAAATGCTGATCCTTTGACACATTTAACTTCGACAAATTCATGCACTCTCCGGTCATTTGATAATATTAACTCTGTGGCGAATTATTTGGTAAGGAACTTTGAGAAACTAACTGGACCCCTGGGTGTTGTTTCTCTAGTCTTATCAGTAATTTGCACCCGCACACTAGAAAGAGTAAGTTTAAAATTTAACATTTTCCAGGTTAAAGAAGACATGGATGATCCCACACAACCTCTTCTTACATCTTTCGGTCATTGCTCACAGGTACTCAATTGTCATCACTCTCCCTTGATATTATCATTTTTACCTAAGTTACTGTGATTTAGGAGCTGGTGAATTTATTTTTACATGGGAAAGCGGTTTCTAATGTATTCAACGGCGATAAGCTTTTTGAAGGCGATTCATCACAGTCTATGGTGTTAAAGGGGATAATTTCCCAGAATACACTCGGATTTCTAACAGATTTGGAAGCAATGAGATTATATAAAGTTGGTTCATTCTATAAGAATCCACTGGTTCCAATTTGGGTAGTGTGTAGTTCCAACCACTACACTGTGCTATTTGGCCTTGATGGTACTGCATGCTTCTTTTCCAGACTTGAAATGGTCGAACAGGTATTACTGTTAATCTCCTTTTAATGTGTTTAAAATTTAACTTTAGTCTTTGGTTGAGGAGTGGAGTAAGTTAGACGTCGATGATAATAAATACATTCCTGTGAAATCGTTATCAAGGCTCTTAAATCTTCTAGGTACCGCCTACTCAATTTAGCCACACTATCTACCAATTGACTAGTCTGCAATAATATTTTAGGGATTCCTGAAATGTTACAAGACGCTGTGTCAAGCATGGACGTAGATTCTGGTATAGTATTATGGACAAATATGCTAGAGTGGTATAAGTCCAAAGTACTCTCACAACATGGTAAGTATATATTCTAATACTACATTACATTAGAAAGTCAAGGTGAGGATTTGAGCACCCTGACTCTATTCCACTATAATGGAAAGGAGACTAAGGGCCCGTTACAGAAGGTTTCAATTGTTAAAAACATTGATTTTAACCCTGAAACAAGTTTAATTTCACCAGAAATTGACGCGACTATCGTTGGAACATGTGCCGATGAGGATAAACACACTGCTAAGGTGATTTGGACTAGGTGGCCCAAGACAAGTGTACAGTGTTCCACAGTTAATACTAGAACTTAATCTGTATAATATGTTGTATTACATATCCCATCCTTATTAAATGACTTTCCGACACTTAATTTGCAGCTGAAGGATTCTTGAACCTGGTCCTTATCCATGAAAGAGGGAAGTATTAAAACGCCCTTGGAATTTGCTGGAAAATGCTTATTCTTGACCCTTGAAAGTGATTTCAACAGTGTAGAATATCTTTCAGGACTTAATTTCCTCAGTTCCTTGGGGATTATTGGGGAATATCTGTTGGAAAATTGATTATTTTGGATTTGGTGGGTTACGTTTCTCATTTGAGGTAATTGTGCTACCATATAGTTCCAATAATTAGAATCGCTGGATTTCTTAGCGTCATAAATGCCATCCTTAAGATATTCAGCCTGGTTAAAGGACATCAGGTCAAGAATTCCTGCCTTTTCAGATGAGCGTAATGATGCATCAAGCTTTTCCCAATCTCTCTCTATACCTATGAATTTACCTTTAAGATTATTCCATTCTTCAGATGATGAGTTTATTTTTTTAGAGTCGGTGTATTTTTTTAAGGTTTTGAATGCATTTTCATCAAAGACTGGGAAGTTTTGAAATGAAAATCTACGCCTAAAATAACCAGGTGGGATTTTGGCTGAATATAATGCCGACTCAATTAGAAATACGCCTGATCCAGAAAATAAATCAACTATCGAATTTTTATTCAAATGTTCAGAGGATTGTGACGATTGTGATGATTGTGATAATTGTGATGATTGTGATAATTGTGATGATTGTGATGATTGTGATGATTGTGATGATTGTGTAAATTGTTGTTCAGATTGAGAATTAGAATCTGAATCACTAGAATTGTTAGAATTACAGAGTTGTTCATATTCTGGAAATGTGAATGGAGGATTAGAAAATGAAGAGTAACCAATATCGTACAGTATGGAACAGGCCATGGTTGGGTCTATATCTCCAATGTTAGGTTTAAACCTGTAATTTCTACTGGAGATAGGCGATCCTACAGAATCAACCATAACAGTTGCGATACAGTCTTTATCTACGTCAATTTCAAGTTTAATTTGAGGCTCGTTCAAATCTAGTTTTGGTGGTTCCAACCTCAAATTATTTGAAAAATGGTTATTAATTCCATCCTTAAGTAATTGGCAAGAGTATTTCTTCGAGTTTATATAATTATTAGTGATTAGAGAGTCACAATTTACCAAGTAACTGTTATCGGATCCGAGAAAATCTGACCATGAAATTGAGTCACAGCTGTTAAATAAAGAAGTTTTTTCAAATAAAGGTAACTTTCCAACCTCGAAATAAACACGAGAAGATAATCTATGAAAAAAGTATGTGTAAATAAAGTTAAAAATACCTGGAAAAATAAGATAAAAAGTAAAGATGTTTTAAGTTACAATCGAGAACAGTGACTCTACTATTAGCTTTTATTAGTGAACCTCTATCAAATCCAAATGACTGCAATTCGTTGAATAAATTATGTTCTAAACCTCTCAAACACTTTAGAATCACATTATAAGGTCTATTCCAGACCTTTAGCATTACTAAATCACATTTAAACAAAAACAATAAAAGAAAAAATCAATACAATTATTTATAATACAAAATTATAATACACATAAATTTATTATTACTGATATTAATAGTTATTATGATTAGTATGAGGCAATAATATTAATTATATAATATTAAATATTAATTATTTATTATGACTTTATGCTTGAGTAAAAGTTTATTTACTAGAAATTCATCAGATGAGGATGAAAGTTTGAATTATCTCATTAGGCTCTTGTATAAGTTGGAATCTGACGATTCTGATAATGATTGGATTTGCTCATTCAGAAATTACTCAAATTTAACATACAAATGTATTTTTTGACTACTTTTTAAATAAATAATAAAAATTTATTTTTAGATTTTGACTCAAATTTTACTGTACCAAGTCACCTTAAATTCGCCGGATTCCTCGTGGATTCTACTTCTAATTTTGATGTAAATAATTTGGATTCTCTAAATCTCAATATCCCTTTAAATAGTTTGACTGAGTTCTACTTACTGGTTTTAGAAAATGACTCTAATCTCGTTTTTTCACTTAACGAATCATTTTCATGTTATAAAATCAGTCAAAATGAGGATGATAAAACTAAATTACCAGTTAAATTGGATGATATAAGATGGGTAATTCACTAATTATCATTTAACATTGAATAAAAAATAACATTTCTTTAGGTTGAAGATGACGATGCTGAATTAAAGGCTAGAAACTTAATGTTAATGAACGTTAGCCTCTTATTCTTCTCTAAACTGTCTCTTAATGAGAATTTTGGAGCTAATATTACTCAGCCGGGAGTATATAAATTGGGAAATTTACCTGACACTATCAAATGTTCACTGGTAGATTCATTAAAATCATACTTAACAAAGCGTAATTCAGATGAATCATCTTATAAAGTTGTCTATTCAGACCCTTTTAAACGGATTAAGGATAAACTTTCTGAGTTTTACCCAACCTTTTCATTAGGGTTTGGCTTCGATAGCAGAGGTAGAAAACATGCCTTTGTAGTCTGCGGAGATTACGAAGATTGTAAATTATCAGTTAAACTTTTACTTCAAAATACTGTTTTATTAAATTTTGACCAATCTGAGGAACCTTTTCTTACCAAATTAGTTTTAGATAAAGCTCATGATCAGTTAACGAAGTTGTCTTCTTTTGTGAGTAGTGATCTCAGTAGTTTATCCTGTTATGTTACTGTTTCAAATGCTAAGAATCCACAGGAAGAAGAATTGTTCTTGAATGATTCTACAGAAGAATTACCAGAATCGGACCAGAAAACTACGAAATCGACCAGAAACAGCAGGCCTACTCGATCAGGTAACAAATCATCCAAGAGTAAAAATGTTAAAACTGCTCCTAAAAACGCTGAAAATAAGAGTAAAAATAAAGATAAAAATAAAGTATTTAACATGGTACCTAATTTAGAAATTTTTGGATCAGAATTTACTCTTAAACTTGATACTACCACTGGAGCATTATCATTAACATTAAATAAAGAACATCAAAACCCTGATGAAGAGGAGGATAAAAATATATGTTTAAATTTAGTTTTTAAGTTTTTAATGTCGAGTTTGAGCTTTTCTCAATCTGTAGATTATGTGCCTTTTGGAGGCACTGTTGTACCGTTTTTTGACTTTTTATCGCAGTCAAATTTGTGTTTTGATGGTGTTTTTGGCCAGAATTTATCCAAATTAAAATCTGTTTTCAACCCCTACGATCTAGTTGATAAAACCATTCTAGTCTCAGTAAGTTTTCACTTATTGTAATTATTTACACATTTACTATTAACTTTAATATTCCTTAGCCTCATAGAGCTATTAATCCTTATCCGGGCTGGATTTCACCTAAAAAATCAACTGTTAGTATGGTTCAAGGGAATTATCAATACTATCACTACACTCAGGTATAATTACATAACTATGCATAAATATTTATAAAAATGGTTGACTAAGTTTGTAGATGGGAGTGAATGATACTGGTTGGGGATGTTGTTACAGGTCACTTCAGTTGGTTTGTAGTTGGTATTTGCTTGAGTATCACACGACTAGGATGATTCCAACTCATTCTAAGATACAAGAAGTTTTAAAAGAAAATGACGTTTCTCACAAGGATTTAAAGGTTGGAAGTAACACGTGGATTGGAACAGTAGAATCTGGTTACTTTTTAAACTGGTACCTTGGATACATGTATAAAACACTGTACCTAAACGATGTGTCTGAGTTTAGGAATTATAATGTAGTAATAGCAGACCACTTCAAGAGTCAGGGGACTCCAGTTATTGTCGGAGCTGGGGCCTACGCATATGTAATTCTAGGAATATGCATTGAATCTGAGCAAGGTAACATATAAATATGTTGTAGAAATCATAATAATATCTATTTTACTAGGTGAAGTGGCGTATTTAATTGCAGACCCACATTACACAGGGGAGGATTCCATCAAAAACGTGGTAAATAAGGGCGGAATTGGCTGGAAAAAGGTGAGAGTTGTGTTTTATATTTATTTTAGGTTGAGTTTCTCTCCAAAGCTTCCGAGGGTAAATTTATTAATCTCTGCCTTCCACTTCTTGAGAAATATGGTGTTTAATCTTCCCAAATCATGCTAAATTTACTTGATATAATTAATTTTAATATGGTTTCATCATTTTTTCAACTATTTTAATATAAAAACTGAACATTTATCAGGAATTTTAATTTTAATTTCAACTTCAACTTTAAATTATATTTTTATTTGAATTTTAACTCCATTTTAATTTCGACTTTATTTTCAATTTATTGATGAGATTTTTAAATTCAGTGTTCGGTTTCAGGAGCATGCGCTACCTTAGGCCTGTAGCACATCTAAGGAGCTCCTATAACTTCCAACCTTACCGTTTTTACAGCTCACCTACTAAGGAGTTTGTTAGGTCTGTTTTTTCAGATGTTGCTAAGAACTATGACCTTATGAACGACTTGATGAGTGTTGGAATCCACAGAATTTGGAAGGAAGTTCTAGTTCAGGAGGTAATTTCATCACTTAAAATGACCTATCGACACCTTTCAAAAGATTACTTTACCGATGATTTTCTTCCAGGTATTCTACACACTCCTTATTATTATGTAATATTTGTGGATAGTCATATAATATTCTGTATTACCCATACAATAATTATTTATCAGTATAGATTGTATATATTGATTTAGATGACATGGTTGTTGATATTTTGGACTTGGCTGGCGGCACTGGTGATATTGGCATCCGTATAGCTCAGTTATCTAATAATTTGAAATTTGAAGACTCGAATGGATTTGTACTATACGACACTCTGAAAATAACTCCGAAGATTGTTATTTGTGACCCTTCTGACGAGATGACTAAGCTGGGCCAAGAGAAGTCTGAGAAGGCTGGAGTTAAGGATATTTCCTGGGTTAACGCTGAAGCTGAAAAACTTCCTTTTGATGACTGTTCTTTTGATATCATTACTGTCGGATTTGGTGTTAGAAACTTTAGTGACAGGACTGCTGGCCTTAGTGAGTGTTACCGTGTCCTAAAACCTGGCGGTCGTCTCTTAATTCTTGAGTTCAGTCACTGTGAAAATGAATTACTTAATGTTCTTTATAAGACTTACTCTGACAAACTCATTCCTTTCCTTGGCTCCGTTGTTGCCAAGAATGAGGAGGCTTATGATTACCTTGTTGACTCTATTAGGAAATTCCCCAATCAGCAGGAACTTGCTGAGATTCTTAAATCTCTTGGGTTCTTACACGTTTCTTACAGAAACTTAACTGCCGGAATTGTCTGTATCCATTCAGCATTCCGAAAACTTTAATACCATTTTAATATATTTTATCCTCAAGTATATACATACATAGTTGGGTATATACCATTGAGTATATACAATAATACTATAAAATATACACATGTGTGTATGTACAGTAATATACCATATATTGTAAAACAATGTATAAAATTTAAGTATCAGTTCATTCTTCCTAAGCAATTAGGTGCTCCGCACAAGCACATTAGTTTTCTGGTTTCCGATTCAACACCAAACTGAAGAAATTATAAATTTAAATTATTACCTGATAATCGTATGTAACTTCGTCTCCTGGACTCAGTTCTGATTTTGCAAACACTACAATGTGCTTCATTCCATTCTCACACGTTATTATGCGACATAAACAATTCGGCTACACATTCATTAATATATTAAAGCATTAACTACATTATGGTAAATTAATAATTATATACGGAATTAACTATATAAATAGTAGTTACATAACTATATTTAACTATGGTGAGAAAGTTACATCGCAACTGTGATTAATAAATCTGGACATATTTCCCTTTCTGGTGGCGTCGACGATGTATTGGTCATCAAGTCTGAACATGTAACAGGAGCCGTCTCCTCCTTGACCTTCAGAGTACAGTTCTTCTCTCTGATCGCCAACCACATCTCTTATCAATTCTCCAACGTATTCTACCACTGGTTCTCCTGCTGGTATGCTCTCAGTTGCGAATAACCCTAGGCCGTGAATCACTGAGGGTTTGACATCAAGTCTGCTTTCAGGTGGTATTGATAACAGGTATCTATACTGAGTTGAAGAGTTTGACAAGTCATATTGCTTCCTAGTTCTGCTTCTATTATTTCTCACGTCAATCAGCTCAGGATCCTAAAATCATTATAAACACTTTTCCTTACCGTTTGCTCTCTTTCTCTTAAATCTTTCGATAAATGCTCCAACATTACTGTCCTGTTTAACTTATACGGCAAACTAACTGTCGGCTCTCCCAACCTCAAATTCACGTCAAAATTCGAAATCCTAACATTAACAATTTAATTTTATAGGCAATAAGTATATTTGTTAGAAAGTATCTATTAACAAAACTAAATGGATAATATAAATAACTAAAATGGATAATATAAATAACTAAAATGGATAATATAAATAACTAAAATGGATAATATAAATGAATAAAATGGATAATTAATAAAATACTGTAAAAATATTGTAAAAAATGGGATTGTGTAAAAAATACCTTGAACCTAGGACTGATTGTTTGAATGCAGCGATTTTGCAGAATTGAGTGGTTCTGTGCATCGTTGTACAGCAGAGATCAAATCTAATTTGCTGTAGTACAATGTGTAGGTTAAGTCCGAAAAATGTTTCTGGGGGTATATCCAACGTTCTAGCATTTATTATATCCTTAAATGCATTGTAAGTTTTGGTTAAATCTCTTCCTTGGCACAGTCTAAGATTTGGATACTGTGAATTAGGATCAGATATGAGGTCAATTGTGAAGAAAGGTTCTCCACCTAGTGATCTTATGCAAAAGAGGTAATAACTCCTTGTTGCGTGGCCCATGTGCTTTCTATGGTCAAATGCCGTGTTAAATGATGAATTATGATTTAAAAACAGCTGATCCAAACAAGATTTATGATTGCCCGTCAAACCATTTGAGCATCCAGCAGTATCATCTGGTGCATGGGAATTTGTAAAATATTTCTTCTGTCTTTCAAAGTAATTTAAGTTAGCCTGAGCTTCCTCATTTTTCTGCCTAAAGTAATTAGTGTTCCAGAACCTTTTCACTGATGTAAACCCAATTGGATACAGTGTCCCACTCCTATCCTGCATTAATGCATCACCAATGTTAATTATGGCCAGTGTTCCAATTCTCCATAAGTTATGTGTCACTGCTTCATCATACCATAAAAAGGGCACCTTTACTGAAAACACTGATGTGGCATGTTTATCTGATCCGTACAAAAAGTACTTATTTTTGTAATCATAATCGGTGTTAATCTTGTTTGGGCTATCCGGCAGTGGGTCTGGCTTAAAGATATCTGAAATGAAATTCGAGACTTCAGGTTCCAGTTGATGATTATACATCGTCTGGTTATACGCAGATTTTACTATTTTATATGTTGAGCTTGTCCATGACATGAATATTTCCAGCTTCTTGTAATCTAATGTTCTTGGCACTATTCTTACTGACTGTAACGTCTGTCTAAAGACTATTCTTGCTGCATTTGGTGACAATCCCTCCAAACATAAAAAGGACTTTATATCACTCTTCTTCTGGTTCATTAGGCTTTTAATGTGATACGACTTGACATTCTCTGTTATAAACTCAAAACATGCTGCACACCAAACCTTCCTTCTCGTATAAAACATCTTTATTGGGAACACTTTAACTTGGAACTCATCTTCCGGGTTATCTCTTTCCAGCATACTATGCACTAGCTTACTTGATGCCACTAGTGCACAACAAAGGTGAAATGATATTTTACAGTTATACCCTGCACATGTTACTGTCGCTCCTTTCATATTACACCACTGGCATGTTGTTAACCTTGAAGCCTTATATATCATTTCCACTAGCGAGTCTGGGACATGAACCGGTGGTAACACCGGCATGTACATCAAGTTTATATTAGCCTGTTCTGGCACTCTTTCTGCAAATACCCTATTTTCATCATCAACTTCAACTCCTTCAACTCGAGCATTCCCATCTTCCCTTGTTTCGCCTGATCCAAAAGTTAACTCAGGCTTAACAAAACCATTAGTGACGTTAGTAGGTGCAAATGTCACCATAGGCTTATTCTGATCATCCTGAAACCTGACCGTGTTAACTACTGGGTGGTCCGTTTTTACAGGTCCAGATGTAACCTCAGGCTTCCCAGTTTCTACCACGGGTTCCGCTTTATCAGTTTCAACTCTAACATCCAGTTTACCAGTTTCAACAGTAGCATCCGGTTTACCAGTTTCAACAGTAACATCCGGTTTACCAGTTTCAACAGTAGCATCCGGTTTACCAGTTTCAACAGTAGCATCCGGTTTACCAGTTTCAACAGTAGCATCCGGTTTACTACCTTGTTCTATAGTTTCAGACTTAGCATTTCCTACTGTAACCCCAGACTGAGCACTTTGTACCACAATTTCATCTTTATCTGATTCATCAATGTATTCAGTCCCGTTATCATCAAATTCTGACTGACGTCTTGAATCCTCAGTTTCATCATCCAAATCCAACACACCTTGATCTTCTGAATTTTCACTTCCCTCACTCCCTGTCTCATCTGCATATTTTGGTTGTTGGAAATTAACAGCTGGGACAATGTTATTCTTTTTCTTATACGCATTCTCCATCTGTGAATTTTCACTGAACTCGAACAGTGTGTAAAGGTTATCATAATTATAATTATATGTTCTTGGGCAATACACATCCTTGAGTGACCAGAGTATACATTCAGAATGGATAAATCCATTCCTCCATGGCACTAAACACCCTCTTAACAATGTGTTTTCTCCTACTCCGCACAAACAACATGATTCCAATCTCTTTTGTTCTTGATTTCTAACATTTCTACTATAATGTGAGGCTGAATACATGTTTTGCTGTTTTGATCTCAGGTGATTTGATAGTGGAGGTTTAATTACTTTATCTTCAGAATCGGTAAACTCTGTATAAAACTTATCAGAATCCATTACTTCCTTTATTACCAAATCTCCTGTTATTGCTCTTGATGACACCAAGTCTACCAAGTATGAGGAACCAATCAGTTTCGTCAGGTAATCCTCCAAATCTTCCATTTTCGACTCTGACGACAATTTTTCCATTGCTACCTTCAGGCTATCACATAAGTTTGTTATTGTTAATTGAGAACTTGATTTCTTTGCAAATTCTGAATAAAACAAATCTTCGTTTGACTTTGTAGCCTCAGACGTCCCCATCCTGTTCTGAAATGGTTTCTGCTGCATAAACAACTTTTTATAAAAGTTATTTCTCTTTACTGGCAATTCCCTATTCTTCTTAGCACTTATGTTTGCGAACTTTACAAATTCTTGGAGTAGTTTCAGTATTCCTTCGGCTTCATATCCGATTTTCCCTAAGAACCACGCTGGCGATGTTGTGCTCTTCTCCAAATTGACATAATCTGTAAACTTGTCAAAGTTTTCTCCAGTTTTCAAACCTTTATACAAATTTATATCTCCGTTGAATATCAGGTATGCCAGATGTTTCCTCATGTATGGGTACTTTTGGTTCAACCTACCCGACACTTCGTCCCTTTGCACTTCTCCATTTATCACTTGATGGAACAGTTTCTTCAGCTTAGTTGACAAAAACTCTGCTGCCTTTGCGCTGTATTCATAGTACACATTGCTTTCACCCAAAAATCCCAACTTCCTCAATAAAACCTTATATGATAATAATTCCTTATACACCCCGAAGAACCTCGTTGATCTCACCACGTATTGTGTATATTTTGAAATCATAACTTGGTATGAAGTTTTCGATAAGATCTTCTTCTTATCCATTTTTTCTTCTTCCACGCCAGAATATGGTTCCAAAGCTAATTCTACGCCATCGGTTTTAGATTCCACAAGGGCATCTTCAGTTTTTTCACTCAACTCATTATTCATCTCAATGACCATATTATTCTTCAAATCAGTATCACTTGAACTATTCGACACCTAAAAACATATAGACTTAGTTTAAACAAAATATTATCTAATAACCTTAACTATATAATAATATTATCTAATATCCTTAACTATATAATAATATTATCTAATAACCTTAACTATATAATAATATTATCTAATATCCTTAACTATATAATAATATAATCAATTACTTGATGTTTCATTAGTGAGTCTTTGGATTCTGTGAACAAAACTGGTGTCATTGGCGACTTAATGAAGGTATTGTAGAGGTGAGGATATATTTCAGAGTGATCTCCATCGATTAGAAAATCATATACAATTCCTCTGAGGACTATGTTTTCAAACATATTCGGACACAGTGCATCCAACACTGTTGTGATATAGTTAATCGAGTGCTAAAGGAATATTATACTATAAATTTTAATTACCTGACTTGTTAGGATCCAATTTCTTGCCGATTCAATTATTGAGAGAAAGTCATTTGAGGTCATAGTGTCCAGTGCCATATTTCCCACCTTTTCCATCTTTACTGTTTTTTCACCTTTTGTACCTGAAACTTCTTTACACAGATTTTCGAGATATTTACTATAGGCTTCACATGCTACACACAATGCCCACACTCCTGTCGTCTGGGGCAGAGAGTACATTACTACTTCAGAAGTGCCATCCTGCTCTTCCTTATTCTCAGTGCTAATGATGTTTTTAACCAACTTTCCACACATTATACATCTGTTTGTCACTCTTACTTCTGATAACCCTTCACTTCCATTTAATCTGTCCTCAAAATCATCGTCAAAATTAAAATTACTCTTAATCTTTTTCAGGTGATATTTCGGTGTTACAGGGTCTACTTCCATCAACTTGTAGTATTCCTGTAGAGCGTCAAACTGTTTCAGTAGTGAATTGGAGTACAAAGACTCCTGTGGAAACCTTAAATTATTCAGGTTATGATACTTCTTTGAGCAGTTCTTACTGCACGAGAACACTCCTGAGCCGTCAAACTCCCAACCCAAGTTCAGTGGTAAGTTGAACTCATCTATGTCCACATCTTCTTCTTCCTTCTTCGACTGTTCTTCTTGTGTGTTTTCTTCAAATGCTTTCAATATTTCTGCGTATGAGAAGAATGACGAGTTTGTGCACTCTGATACTGTTCTTGGCTCTGTTATTCGATTTTCTTCAACTGGGTTTAGTAAACTATCACTCAGACGTCTTAAGTCCACGTTAGTAAAACCTTTATCTTCTCCCAGTGTTGTACTCAAATCTTCGTATGTGGCCATGCCCTCAAATGTGAATCCCATTTTCTGTCCCTCATTAGAGTTTCCAACTTCCCAATGATTTCTAACTCTGTTATCAAATTGGTTATACAAAGGAACTGTAGTGCCAGTGTAATACATGTTCTCATCTTCTCTGGGCACGTATGTGCTGTAATAGTCGGATAATGATTCTTTTGCGGTGTTTTTTAATGCAACTTTCGAAGAATAGTGAGTTGTGTTAGCAGTGTCAAACCCTCCTGAAACTATTTTACGGTCAAAAAATTTCTTTTGGTAATAATTTGACAAATTGTTATGTTTAGGGTCAATTTGAGGCTTGGAATCCTTAGAGTGATCTTTCACTGAATCTTCTAATTTTTCTGCAGAAACATGGACATTCAGATTCTTCATGATATCCATACAAACTGACAGGTTCCTAAGTGCCGTCCTTAAATGGTTTGTATTTGAATCATTTCTTTTATGTTCTTCACCAACTTTAACCACATTAGCATTCTCTGAATCCAATAAACCCTGTTTTAGTCTCATTTCTATACTTTTAAGGTTGTTTCTAATGCATTTCATTGTCTCCAAATAATGATTCGGGTCTTGTTCCCCATGACCATATCTAGACTCAGGATCCTGTTCTTCGGTGCCATACGTGTACGTTGGGTCATGTTCTGCTCTACCTCCAATAAAATTACCATTATTACTATCACCAGATTCTCCTGGGTTGTTTTCATTTAACTTGTCTAGTACATTAGGTTTTGGTGGTCTGACTATTCTAATGCAGTTTAGATGTGTTGATTTCCCACATGATACACACTTGACTGAGTTCAGAGGGTGATAAATCTTCTCTTGTAGTTCCTTCTCCAAGTTCATTGATATATGCCCTGTATGTGTCACCATGAACCTTCCATCCAGAAAAGTGCCATACTTCATTGCAAGGTTATGGAATTCATAGTTTTCCTTATTCTGGTTCGTTTGAGCCATCATAGTATTTGCTGCGTCTGCTATCACTTGAGCTGAGTGTAACACTATGTTTGTGATCACCGTCGGTATCAAACCCAATGCTTCTCCGAACTTGTAATCCATCACATTCGAAAGTTCGTACGGATGATTTGACTGGATTTCGAGTTCACATCTTTCACATTTTGAGCACAATGCGCACTTAAGCTTGTTGTACTTAAGGTATCCTGGTGGGAATATGTATCCTGCACAGTAATAGTGCATTGGCTCTGCGCAATTTTCACAGTACATCAAGTAACTCTGAAATGCAGTTGACCCACATATTACGCACGCATCTAGTTCCTTTATAAAACCACATTTAAACAGTATTTTAGACATTTGATCCAGCTGTTCTTGGGTGTCCAGATAAAACTCGCCCAACTTCTTCCCCCTGCACTTTATCAGTGACAACAGGTATGGATTTTTAGACTTATTCTTATTCAACATTATCAGCTTCTTTGATTTAACCAACTTCTCGAAATCCTCACTGCTACTGAACGTTGGCGGGAACATGAACTTGGGTGCCACAACTGACGCCACTGAGACTACTGAGAAAACTAGCCCGCATGGCACATGCGGATGTAATAGCTTAGATATCTCCGTAAAACTTATTGGCGGCACACCTTCGTAACTTGCTGAACCAAATTGTGGCAATATGTTCCTCATTGCCGTCATGTCCATACATGTGTTATTGTCAGAGTTATCCTGGAGATTGACATCCATGTTCAATATACAAGACAGAAGGTACTCAAATGTTAAATTGAATTTGACCACTTTTCTCTTCAATTCTGAGAATGTGTTTGTCATTTTCTGTCCTTCTTGTTTACCAACAGCTTCTGGCATCTTCTCACTCCTGATAGCAACTACTGGTTCTTCTTCAGCTTCTTTTTCCAATTCACTTACTTCCTGTATCATATCAGTTTGCACCTGTTCTGGTGATTCTGTGGTCATCAATTTCTTCTCTCTTGATATCACATTTCCTCCCGATGTTCCGTTATCCATGATCATTGTAATTTCAGAATCCGTTATTTGCATTATGCTGGACACTATCTGTCTGCACTTTCTCTCGAATATGATTGCGAACTTGTATATCTTCGTGTTCGGCATGTTTACCATCTTCGCGTTATACGGTATCAGAAACACATCAAATATAAACTCGTACACCGACTTATACTTACCACTCTCCAACTAAACAATTTTTTACCCAGTTGATTAATACAAAACTAGTTAATATATTCAAATAACTGTGCAATACAGTAAATAACTGTGCAATACAGTAAATAACTGTGTAATACAGTAAATAACTGGTTGATATAAATTTAACTGTATAATTACACTATTTAATAAAATTACCTTGGTGAATAGTGTGACTAAGTTCATGGGTTTGGTTACTAGTCTCCAGTATGTTACGAAAGTTGGTGAGACTGGGTATCTAAACTGGTTAAGTTTATCTACGATAAATATCTGTTCAAGAGCTTTTGTACACCTGAACATCTTATCCTCTGATCTACAAATAAGGCATCTATAATTCTGATTTCTCGACGATGGGCAGTCCGTGATCAGTCTCGCCAGGTCATCACATTCTATGTGTATCCACAGCTTGCAGCCTTCACACTGGACCCACTTCTGGGAGCTGGTATCGAAGTTAGTCCAGACCTTATAGCAAATTCCACAGTAGTTGGACCTCTCCAACAGTTCCCAGCACTTTAGGCAGAAGAAAAAGAACAGTCCCCAGTTCAAGTAATCTGCACAGGTGATATCTCTATATCCACACGAGATACACTGTGTACAGTAATCGCACTTCCATGACTCTATGAAGAGTAGGTTTGGAACCATCGGGTAACAACAGGATCTGTGTGCTGAAGTGCTACATGACACACATACAACATCCTTTACCTTTTCCGTTTGCAGACAATTTCTCTGTAACTGATCTACTTTTTGCTCAAAGCATGGTGGGAACTGTTTGTATGACTTCATTGACGTATCTGCGCACCCGAAACAGTAGTTTAATCTACTGATATAACTTCTTCCTCTTATTGGTTCACAGCAGTACATGCACGTTCTGCATTCCGGACAATTCCACTCATTATGGTCCACTGTTGAGTCTAAAAATGGATAATACACATAGTGTTCCTTCAAATCTTCTTTCTCCCCATTTTCATTTTTTGTTATCTTCATATTATTATCTTCTAATTGAGAATTTCGTGTTTTGGTTTTGACCACATATTCCTCATCTGTTTCACTTTCATTTAACCAACTTTCAACTTCCTCGTCAGTGATATCTCCCAAGTAAGTTTTCCCCTAAAAATTATTTTATTCGTTTAAACTTACGAAATCGTTGTCTATGTCCATTTTAAAGTCTGTTGTGTCATAGAGGTTCTCATTTGAGTAGTAGGATGTCCTCATGCTCGTTGCCACTCTGAAGTTTTTGCAAAATGTTCTGTGTTTATTTGCTCTGTTAATTACGTTCTCTTTACTTAAATCTGGCGTCGTTTTCCTCAAATGTTGATACATTAAACACTTTGAGTGATAATGGTTTCCACATGTCACACACTTGAAACCCCAGTATATAAGATTCAATGGCGACTTTGAACTCAATGAATCTTTTATGTTACAATGTTTTCTAAACCACCAGATTACTTTAATGCACAGGTATAACGCCGTTTTATTGTACAGGAGTATCAGTTCTCTTCGGTAATCTCCTAGTATTATCTTGGTTATGTCCAGGTTCGCCTCAAGGATCCGAATTATTCTTTTGAAACCTATTTGTTCCAATTCTCTCAATGCCAGCACTGTTGAATGTGTTGGGTTTCTAAACAAATAGTTTGGACAGTCGTATGTAGTTTGCAACTCATCAATGAAATCACGCAAAAGGATTTTTTCATCAAAGTTTGCTTCAAAATTTGTATTATTGGAAATATTTGCAAAATCTCTTCTCATTAGTAATATTTTTTTGTTACACACTTTACATATTGGTGTTGTTTCTTCAGTTTGTTCATTTTTTCTGACAGTTGGCGTTATTTTTCTCGTGCGGTTAAAAACTGGATGTTCTCCTATTTGTACTAGAAAGTACGCCTGGGAATGAATCCAGGTTACTGCCTCTGAATACTTATTCTCGGTATTTTCTAGAAGTTTGAGGAACATTTGCACCTCAGATCCTGCTTTCATCACTTCTTCTTTCAGTGAATGTATGAAAAATGACTTATACTTCGGATCCCAGTACTTGACTACTCCGTACTTCCATTCTCTTCCCTTCTTATTCATTGGGTCCTTATCTATTGGCGAATACTTGATAAGGTACCCTAAAATCTGGAATCCTGAAGGGATATCTGTGATTTGTACCAGTTTTTGTACTACAGTTGTTATTCTTTCTAATTTTGTTATCTGGGTGGTTGGTGCTGGTTGTACGGCTTGAATTGATTGAGATAAAGTTTTTTTCTTCTTTGGTTGTTCGTCTTCATCTTCCTTATCTTCAGAAGAAATATTTGATAACGGTCTCTTCTGGATATTGTCAGATTTAACTTTTTTAATATCGGGGTAATCTGGTGTTGTATCTGAGGACTTCAGTTCCTTTATCATTCTTCTAGTTATTCTATGTATTGAATCTACAAACAACCCATCCTCCACATTATCTTCGCTAATTTCCTCTGTAGAAGCATTTTCATTCATCACCCTTTTCGTCATTGTTAGTTTTGGCGTGAGCTTCTCTTCCGTTTTATTCTCACTTTTATCCTTCTCAATTGGTTTCTGGTTTAGTATATCTAACACCTTAAAGCTCACGTAACTATTACTCGACTTAACTCTAGAGGGCGTCTTCGGCTTAGAGGGGTAATACTGCGAATTTGAAGTCAGGAACTGGACTATCAGGAGGCATGTTAAACAATTTGAGTTATCAAATGTCTGAGGCTTTTCTTTATCCACATTGCAGAATTGCACCTTTAATTCAGTCAATTCATCAATTAGCTTTTCCTCACCTTCTGGAACAGTCATATTCAAACTACACATTATGATGTTTCTTAAAATCTTATTTATTGTGCGATTTTTCTTGAATAACAGTGAATTGTAGGGCCTAATTAAGTTCGGCTCTGTAACTCTGAAAAGAAACGGGTTCACCACGTCCTCTATGATCTCAAATATTATACACCAGTAATCTTTATTCGGGCAGGGTGATGGCTCTACTGTTTCATCATTTTTAAACTTCTTCGGATCTCTCGCTGAGATGTTACAACACATTCTAACTGCTTTTTTAGAGTTTAATGACTTCCCAGTATCATTTTTGCTCTTATAATTAAATGTATAAACTCCTTCTTCTACCTTTTTAAGAAGCAAACACATCAAAACACTACTCCCAGACCAGTACAGTGCTAAATTTTCAAACACGAAGCATGACATTCCCGACTCTTCAAACTTTAAGCTGGACCCTAAGTTTGTGCTATTAAGTTTTGGCGATTTCTGATTTATTTTGACAAATTTAGAGGTGATATTCTTATTGACTTCGTTCACTGAAGTGAATGTAACTTCATTTGACTCAGACACTTTATCAACCACGAAGAGGCCCTTGTAAAGGTGAAAATTGGACATCTCAAACTTATCTCGATTGTTTTCCAGTGCGTTTAGTGTATGGTTAAGGTTAGATTTCATTTTACAGAATACTATACAATCTTTAGACTTCAGTTTCGTTTCTTTATTGAACGGATACTTGCTCAGTGCCATAAACGAGTCTAAAACAAACTTATTTATTTTTATCAAATTACCTCTTAATTTCTTCACCTTTTGATCTTCCCCAACCTTTTTAGCTTCTGTAACCTTTTTATCCTTTTTATTTTGTCCTTCTGGAGAATCAGAGTCTGCTTTATGTTCTGCATTAGAATCCTTTTTTGTTTTAGGTTCCTTCGGTGATTCAGACCTTGAATTTCTATTAGGTTTCGGTTTAGTTTTATTAGCTTTACCCGATTCCTTAGATGATTCTTCCTTCTTGGGCTCACTGTTATTTCTCTTTTGTAGTTCTTGTCTATTTTTTGAACTTGTTTCAACCAGAGATTTTGATTTAGGGTTATCATCTCTAAACTTAGGTTTGTGTTTATTAGTGTTTAAATCAAGAGTACTATCATCCTCGATTTCATCATGTTTTGGTGCCTCCTTGTTACGATGATAATAATCCAAGCCTTTCCCGTGATTTATGTTAAATCCATTAGTATGATCTTCACCGGGCTTTCTACACCAGTCCATATCTATGCACAGACCCAGTAGTTCTCTTGGTATTCCTTCATTTTTCAGTGGCCCTTTCTTCTTCTTAAACTGGTTAGTTATTCCGTTGGTATTAACAGAATTCGAGGGTTCTTCTAATGGATCGTGATTATTTGCGTTTTTGAGATTGTCGTGTGGCTTGAAATTACTCACTTCTACTTCTTGATTGATTCCATCGGCCTCCATTTCTGCCATTTTTAAATGGTATAATTTAAATATTGAAATTTATTGCGATACTGCTGAAATTCCTGAGATGTGTGAGCCTTTTACACATAATGTTTGTAAAGATGGCAAGTACTATTACAATTACGGAAATCAAAAATATCTGAGAGCGTCTGGTAGTTATTTTACAGTATCCATTAATCTCAGGAGACTTAACATAAAAAATTAAAGGGGTATGAACATCTGATTCCTTGAGCTTATTTAAAAGATGTCGTTATTAGGGCCGAATAAAATATTAAAATTAAGGCTTCATTATTAAAAATAAATTAAAATTGTGTTATTATAGGCAAAATGACATATTGAGAAATAGATTAACTTATGAAAAAAGTTCAGATTTGAAAAATTAAATGGAAAATTACACAACTTATGTAACAAAATATGTTTAAGATATCAAAAAATTTTAAAATTTTCTTCTATTTGGTAAAACATAAGAGTAATATACAAATGTAACAAAAGAAATGACAAAATAGAGCCCTCTTGTCTTGACGTTGTTTACTTTAAGACATATAAAGGTTATTTTTCATTTCTACAGAATAGAGAAAAACAAAAAATAAAACTTTTGTTACTAGAACAGTTATATAAAATATATTTTTCAAGATTATGATTATTTTGCCTATAGATGATGTGCAAGCTCTTATGTCATCTGAATGGGGCGTCAATATTGAAAGATCACCAATTTATCAAAAATCCCAATTTGATTTCTTTATATTTACCCAAAACAATAAAAATTTAATTGAAATATATTGCTAGGAAAATTATCAAAAATTTCTCTTGAACTAAATCACCTACACACTACACATTATTAATAAATACTAAACTCTAAATATTTTAAATACCCCTAATCTTATACATAGGTCACATCATCATGTATAAGAATTTTGTCTATTTTAATACACATCTATTTGAGCCCTTATTATTCCTTTATAAATTATTATGACATATTACCTTTGTATAATGTGAAATTAATCAACTTTTTATTTGTCTTCCATTAATTTCTAATAATGTTTAATAAATGTGTATTTTAAATTTATTTAATTTTCTCCATTCATGGGCATCTTTTTTTCTAATTTCTATGCACAACATTTATGGAATCTAGAAATAAAAACTATTTCTTATTTATTCACACTTACACTTATTTATTATTCATAGTTGTCTATAGTTGAACATTTCAAAATATCTGAGTTATAATTTTGAAATGCCATGTCTGAGAATAATTTTGAACAATTTTCAGATTCCTATCTGCTAGATGTGGATAAAACCTTCGTTGGCAACCAGGAGTTGATGGAAGGTTTATTCCAGAGAAAGGAAGTCACAGGATCTTTCGATAATTCCAGATTGCCGGGCTCAATAGAGGCGTTAACCACAACTGATTCTAGCACATCTCCGCTACAAAAAGTAGTAACAACGACGCCTTCAACTCCCGCAAATGTAGAAGAGGAACAATCAAAAGATGAATTAACTTTGGTTGCTGATTCAGATTTTTTGTTAGTAAATCATACAACTGATCTTTTAAAACCTGAAACTAGTTTCTATAAGAGCCCAGGCTTCTCAGTAAAATCACTATTTGGAAATCTATCTCTCCCAATTCTGTTTTATATGTTCGTTTTTGTCCTAACTAATACTGCTCAACCACTTCTGGTTTGTTTAAAATATTCTTAAAAAGTTTTAGATTTTATTGCTGAGAAAGAATGGAGGAACGCCGGTACTTAGACTACTAACTTAAATTTTTTACAGAGTGGAACCTACACATTTCTATTTCCGACATATTTGGCAATGGTATTCGTAGGGACATATCCAACGAAAAAGTCAATCTTGTAAGTCAATTCATTCATTATGAGCAATTTAGTCAAGAAAAATGGAGATATCCAATCATCCTATCAATGATGGATATTCTACACCAAGTTGTGGAAAAAGGTAAGTATAATAATATCTATATGAGTGAGTAGCTGGATTGGTATACTGTGGACCATCAATTTATTCAATCGCATCAAGTACAACAACTCTATTCTTGGCACTATTCTCGAAACTAATTCTCAAGCAAACTGTTACCAGTTTAACTTGGCTGTCAATATCACTTATATCATTTTCACTTGCACTAAGTGGTTACGTCCAGACGGAATATATAACTTCATTACACATTCTGGGATTCTTTCTAGTAATGCTCGCGTCCATGGTGGTAAGTTAACTTTCTGTACATCTTCCTTAGAGCGCTCTCAACTCAATAATCGGAGAGATTTTACTCAAAAAGGATGAAATCGAAGGACCGAATCTGGTGTGTATGATGGGGTATGTAAACCAGTTAATCATGGAAATGTAGATTAACCTCACTCAGTGTGTTCTCAATATGGACAATGGTCTGGACGTTCCCTCAGAGAAAAACACTATTTGCGACAGATAAAGAAATAAACCCATTTGACCTACAAGTAATTCTAAACTACATATTATTTGTTTTAGAATGTTTTGAAGATTTTAGGTATACTCTTCCTCTCCAATTTTGGAAGATCGTCAGTATACTACTATATTATTAAAGAGTGCGGGTCAGTATGTTGCGGAGTTTTAAAGGCATTGAGGATTGTTCTAGTGGTTTTCGCAGACCACTTCTTGTTCTCATACATCGACGGAAGTCAGAAAATAACACCCGGAAAAGTAGTCGCAGCACTGATTGTAAGCTTACACACTGATAATTTTAATTTTAGTGTACCCTCGGAGTAATGTTCTATTCGCTTGAAAAGTCCGAAATTTATTCGAAAAAGAAGCCTTCTTAATAAAAGTTTTGAATTTCTTCTAATTGATAATATGTTAAATGTTAAGAATATAATTCTTGGTACTTATGGCCACTCTTACACCCACAACCATACAATTATTTACTAAAATTATTTTTAAAAAATTTAAATTTGTTTAAATTATGTAAATAATTAGTAAATGGAGTTAGATAATAAAAATCCTATTTTATACAAACATTCAACGAAATCCTGTATCCCAAATGATCAAGACGATGATTGCTGTGATGATTCTTCTTATAACTTGGTCCATACATCGGCAGATGACACAACAAATTTATATGGAGTGAATAACAGCTCCGGAACCAATAATACAAGCCTATTTCAACCTTCTAATCAATTTGAGTCATTTGATGAAGAGGTTAGTTTTCCAAAGAAAGTATCCAATTTTAGGAGATATTTGATATAATTAGAACAATCAAGGACCCAGAATATTCGTATTCCTTGGAGGATTTAAACGTGGTTTCTAAGGATAACATTTTCATAGACGAAGATACGTCTACCGTTTCGGTTTTCTTCTCGCCCACAGTTCCTCATTGCACTCAAGTAAATAAATTCAAACATTTGGAAATCTTATTAATTATAGGCATCCATAATCGGACTCATGATCTTTGTAAAGCTGTACCAAAGTTTACCGCCATATTTTAAAATCGACGTACAAATATCTAAAGGTAGACAAATATAACTGATTAATTTTTATTAGGAACACATAACACTGAAGAAACGATAAATAAACAGCTGTTGGACAAGGAAAGGGTATCAGCTGCTTTAGAATATCCTCCAATATTAAAGATGATCAACAAAGGTATTATATTTCCACAAATACACTTAGTATATACTTAAACAACCTAATTCCATCTATTAATTATCTTTTATGTAGGAATATATCACACAGATCAAGATTACAGTATGTTTGAACAATCTTGGTAAAGGGGTTCATACAACCACAATATTCCATTAACTCACTTAAATTATATTATGTTTTTTAACCTTGTAATATTATTATCGCTTTATATATACAAGAATTTGTTATTTTTATTCTCAAATACACATATTTTATTGTTTTTTATATTTACAGTTTCTTACAATGACCTGATTCCTACACACATCAGCCTTCTCTTCCAGAGTAAGGCACATCCATCCCATAATATATTTTGTAAAGCATATAAAGTTGAATTAAACACATTTTTCATTGAAAGATCCCATTTAAACGCACCTAAATATGTTAAACACGAAACACCTCAAATCAATAATCCGAAAAATTTGTTAATTCATTCAGTTCCTGCTGAAACTAGTGCATTTGGTGAACAAGGAAATGAAAATTTATCCACAGATTTAAAAGTTTTAGAGGATTCCTCTAATTCTATAGAAAAAAATGTTCACAATTTAGATGAGGAATCGATACCAGGCCCTCTAACAGACTCTGATGTGTGGAAAATGACCGCAGCTATTTCACAGAATTCAACACTTGGAATCGACTGGGTAAAGGCTATTGAAACGCTACAAACTTCATCCTCCTGTAGTAAGTCTTTATACATTTATACAAATATGATTTATTAACGAAGTTCATCTCGTAAACATTTTAGCCGTATCACCTCTGACAATCGCATATAACTCAGCTCTGTCGGCTGCGGAAAAGAATTGTAATTCTGATTTATGTTTGGAATTGATATCAGATATGAAAAAGAGGCAGGACGTGGTACTTGATTCAGTTAGCTATAAGATGGCAATCTCAGCATGTGTAAAAAGTAACAGAGTAGAGGACGCAATTAAATTACAGGAAGACGCTTTAAACTCTGGATTAGTATTAGATCACGGAGTAATAAGAAGTTTGCTTTGGTTACTCTCATTTAACGGGCATGGCGCAAAGGCGACAAAGTTGTTTGAAATGCTCAAAAAAATGGCGGAGTTTTGCAAAAATGAAAATGCCCTGAAACAAACGGATTGTTTACACACGATAGAATCATGCATGTTATCTAACATGATTTCAGACTCACTTGACCTGTATAATCAATTAAAGAAGTCTGAAAACTATAATTTAGATTCAAGGTCGCTTAAAACACTTCTAGAACTCGCTTACAATTCATTTGATCCACAAATGTGTTTGGAATTGTACACTAAAGTGATTAGAGAAAAAACTTTTAAACTCACTATAGTACATTTCAAGTTGATTCTCAACACACTACTTTTAACCAGAAGTTTAGAGCATATAGACTATGTGTGGAAGAACTTCGTGAGTGAAAATGTTCAGCTGGACCCAGTTGTATGCCAGCTGGTATTGGAAGGGTATTCTCTTTTGGGGAATTTTCAAAAGGCATTTGATGTGTTAACAATAATGGAGAAGGAAATGATAATAACAAATCACACTCCATATCTGGTAGCCATAAAATCTTGTGAAAAATGTGGAGAATGGAAACTAGCGCTAAAAATTCTCAGAATGGCTGAACATAGGTTGAAAAGCAAGAACATAAACCTGTATAACGGTGTTTTGGAAGCATGTTTGGTGGCCAAGGAATGGAACACAATGACCTTACTGTATGAAGAATTCTCGAAAAAGGAGGATAAATTAAGAGACAAGGGAGAGGAATTGAAACCAAATGGAGATACAATAGCACTAGCTCTAATAGCATACTATAATTTGGAGGATGATTCTACTGTGAAGGAACTACTCAACATTCCAGTAATCAGCACACCGTTACTTTCAAAAATAAGAAGCTCTTTAACACACTAACACATATAATATATAAAATATTTGAATTTATATTTATATAAATTAGCGTTAATATATGCAAATAATGCCGAAAATAATAAGTAAAAAATTTTGGAATCTTGTGTGTGTTGGAATATGTTTCCAGAATATTGTGTAAATTCCGTAACAGAGATACGTTATTTGTTATCGCATTTAATTTTTAATTTTAAGAAATAATAATGATTTTAACCCTGAATCCAGTTAAGTACACAAATAAATATGAAAAGATAACCAATGAACATTATTAATATATACCTTCTTGTCGTATTACAAGCATATAACTCATTAATTTTTAAACATTGTAGCTGTTTCAAATATGAAAAGATTAGAAATACATTTGTAATTAATAACTTCACCTCAAATAAACTTATATCGCAGATTCCTGACGTGGAATCACTATGGTCAAGTTCTCACAATATCGCACCAGTGTACTTAAATTTTGATAACTTTAGCGATAATGCAATTAAAGTATTAATGCTTTCACTGGAAGAAGCCAAACTGTCAAACCAACCGAGCGTGGAATCTGCACACATTTTCCAAGGGCTCGTATGTTTGAACCAAGGATTGGCCTTTAAAATTATTAAAGAATTTGGAATAACAGCGGAAGTAGTAAGGGATGCAACTAAATCAACATATCCAATTGACGGTAAGATTAAATTTTAGTAATTAGTTTAGAGAAGAAGAAGTTCAAAAGCCTGCCTACATTTTCCAACTCAGCAAAGAATGCCCTGGACTATTCATCAACTGAGGCTGAAAGGTTAGGGAACTCCACAATAGAAACAGAGCATCTGTTACTAGGAGTTCTGAATGATACCAGCAAGGAGACTTCTACGTTCTACAAGAATTTGAAACTCGATGTAACATTAGCAATAGATACAACAATGAGAACAATAGAGAAAATAAAGGAAATCAAAGAACTAAATACCTTGTCCGATAACATCCAGGATTCTTCACAAAATTTTGTGTACCTATCTCCAGCGATGAACCGAGATGAATATGCCCAGTCATGCATATCAATGTTCACAGTAGATTTGACTGAAAAAGCACGTAACGGCCAACTACCCAAAGTCATACACAGAGATAATGAAATAGAAAGAGCCATCATAACTTTGTCGAGGATGACCAAAAGTAACCCACTATTAGTAGGAGAGCCTGGAGTAGGGAAAACAGCAATAGTAGAGGTAATTTAAACTATAAAAATGTTTTTCAAGGGCATTGCAAACCGAATTTCTCAAGGGATTTCTCAACCACAAATATCAAAAAAGAGAATATTACAGCTTCAATTCGGACTACTGATAGCAGGAACCAAGTTCAGAGGACAATTTGAGGAGAGGTTAACAAAACTGATTGATGAAATAAAATCAGCGGGAGATATAATTTTGGTTATAGATGAAGCACATATGCTAATAGGTATTAAATTTATGTATAATAATAATGAAATTAGGAGGTGGTGCTGGTGACGGCTCAATAGATGCAGCAAACTTACTGAAACCTCCTCTATCCAGAGGAGAAATACAATGTATTGCGATAACTACCCCGAAAGAGTATAAAAAATATTTCGAAAAGGTATACTATTGTTGTAATTTACGGTTTTAGGATATGGCACTGTCTAGAAGATTTCACCCAATTTACGTTGATGAGCCGAGTGATGAGGATACACTTAAAATTTTAAACGGAATTAGTTCTTCGTATGGAGAGTTTCACGGAGTGGAATATACGCAGGATTCCATAAAATTAGCACGTAAGTTTATGATTTAGTACAAATATTCAGTGAAATACTCCAAGCAGTATATCAATGACCGGTTCTTGCCAGATAAGGCAATAGATATCATGGACGAATCGGGATCATTTGCGAAAATACAGTACCAAAATGAATTAAAGAGAGTATTTTAAAGTGAAATTATATTAATTTAGGAGAAAAATGAGATTCCAGATCCTAGTAATTCTACTAGTCCTGAGGGTGAGAATGAAACAAAGGTCGAGCAGAAATCTGAAAAAAAGGACCAAAGTGTACTTGGACAAGTTAAGCCCGAACATGTAGCAGAGTAAGTTCCAAAAAGATATCTGTGTGATAGAGTCATGAGTATCTGGACCGGAATCCCGCTAAAGAAGCTTACGAGAGGAGAGATGGATATAATCAGGAACATGGAAGAAGATTTGCATAAAATGGTAATAGGACAAGAAGAAGCTGTTAAAAACGTGTGTAAGGCAATAAGAAGAGCAAAAACTAATATTAAAAACCCAAACAGACCAATTGGGAGCTTCCTGTTTTGTGGACCACCAGGAGTTGGGAAATCGGAAGTAGCAAGGGCTCTCACAAAATACCTTTTCGCAAAGGAAAACTTGATTAGAATAGATATGTCGGAGTATACTGAACCTCACAGTATAAGTAGAATACTAGGAAGTCCACCAGGTTACAAAGGCCACGATACAGGAGGACAACTTACAGAGAAGGTTAAAAGTAATCCATACTCGGTTGTAATGTTTGACGAAATTGAAAAGGCACACCACGATGTTTTGAATATTCTACTACAGATACTAGAGGATGGGAAACTTACAGACTCGAAAAACCAGACAATCTCATTTAAAAACACTATAATTATTATGACCAGTAACACAGGATCAAATGTAATCCAGAGATCGTCGAAAGGCGTGCATACATTTGGATTCACTGTGGATTCGGATGAATCCTCAGATTATTTGAAGATAAAAGCACTGGTTATGGAGGAGCTTAAATCGCATTTCCTACCTGAACTCATTAACAGAATTGATGATGTAATACTATTCAAGCCGCTCCTGGAAAGTGAATTAAAGGAAATCGCAAAGTTGATGCTGAATGACTTGACAGCCCGGGCTCATTCTGCAGGAATCCTTATAGAAATTAGTGAAAAATTCGCAGACTACATACTCAAATTACCCAGAGACGATAAATCAGGAGCAAGACCACTGAGGTATTGTAGCATTCCACATATTAATACACACAAATGAGCTACACATTTGATTTTTTAGGAGGTTAATAACATCAGTATTGGAAGACAAGCTTGCGGATCTGGTAATTTCGGAAGATTTTGATAGTAACAAAACATATATGGTAACGGTGGATGAGGCGGGTTCAGTAGTAATAAACCCAAAGGTTGAAAATGAAACCGTAGTTGGGGAGGTCGTTTTAAATAACAAAATGGAACATGAAAAGTCTGTAGAAGAATAATGATTTCAATTTTTTACACACTTTCTATACATATGTATCCCCATCGCAGAATTCATACACTTTTATCCATTGGTATTATGTACAATGCAAATTTCATTAATTTAAAATAAAGAACTAATAATGGGAAACGATGAGCATGATCTTGGAGAACTGCTCATGGTTCTGGGAGATCTTCACGTCCCTCAAAGATCACTATTCTTGCCGCCCTGTTTCAAGCGCCTTCTTAAAACTGATAAAATTAAAAGAGTTATATGTACAGGCAACGTAGGCTCAAATGAAATGCTGGAGGTTCTAAACGATATTTCTCCATCACTACACATAGTACAGGGAGACTACGATGACGATTTTAATCACCCAGAAACCCTCACTATTAACGTCGGTAAGTGATTCTAGAAAACAATTTAATAAATATACCTAGGAGACTTGAAAATTGGAGTCATAAACGGGTACCAAATACCCACATGGAATAACAAAGATCTACTTCTGAAGGTGGCTGTGGACATGAATGTAGATATATTGGTATATGGGCACTCTCACGTGAGTGATATTTCAAAACATGGTGGGAAAATATTTGTAAATCCAGGCTCAGCAACAGGATGTTACCAGCCATGGCAGCCAAAGTCAATTCCAACATTCATGTTGATGGCAATACAAGGGTCAAAAGTGGTAATTTACGTTTATGAGGAACATGACGGAGAAGCCCAGGTTATCATGACTGAGTTGGATAATTTGGAATCTGGAAAAGCGCCTTCAAATTCAGCTAATTCTTCATCACCCTTACCGTCTCCAAAGAATTCTTAAGTTATTTTTTAATATAGATAAAATAACAAGTACACTAAACTACTATTTGATTTCATGCTTATTTTAAAAAATCGTTATTTTAATAGTAAGGAATTTGGCTGGTAGGTGTGAGTCTCGTGAACTTCTCGACCTGTTGTTCAACGTCGTTGGTTAGTTCAGTTTCTTCGAGGGTTGGTGAAACAAAAGTCACCTCCGGTTCAAAGTAAAATGCCCAAAGAGTAGCTGCAGCAAGAGATAATAAAAGTAATGGCGTGTAGGCTCCATTAACATTGAATAGTAAGACTGCAAATTCTAAAAAAATGTTAAAACTATGTTTAAACAAACCCATAACTCCAGTTGCTACAAATAAAACTCCATTTAGATATGCGTGTAAATCTCCAGCTCCTTCATCATGGTACACTTCCAATAGATAACATGCAACCCCGTACAAAAGACAGGCGCAAGCGTGAATGTTCCTGGTAAAGACCATGAAAACAAGTTCACTTCCACCTTCGTTGAGGTGAGCGTACCATCTCTTACTGTAAAACTTGGAAACATACAAGTAGAAAATAAATTGGAGTGTTGAGCTGACTGTATCCAAAAATGTAGCTAAGCGGAGTATCTTAGAACCAGAGCGATATCCTCTAGCCCAACTAAAACATCATTTAATAGTTGAAAAATTACCATGTATCATCAGCTAGAAGAACCTGAAAACAAACAAGACTCAATGAGCCAAGCATATAAACCATCGATGCTGTAGTCGTATAGAACCTGAAACTAGGGTCGAGCCTAGTTTCCTCAGGCAAACCGCTTAAATCATAGCTAAACACTCCTTTACCATTAAAACTATAATATACAAAATTTAGAGATAGAAGAGCAAGGAATTGTAGTCCAAATCCCATCCTCAAAGAGCTGTTAAAGAATCCTCCAAAAGAGACGCATGGAGCTCTATTCGGTGGAGCTCCATCGTCCAAATGATCCTTTCTAGTAGAAAGCCACATTCTCTCAAATAAACTAACTTTAACCTTTGTTTAAATCCTAAATGCGTTTATATTAGCGTGATTAAAATTGATAAATATTAATTTAAAGGTAAAAAGAACATTTTACCAAAACTAATAGCTAATTGTACACAGAAGACAAGTTGTTAATTTAAAAATTATAAAAATAAAGTTAATTTTAAATAATTGCGTAAATAATATAAAATACAAGGAGAAATTATGTATTAAACCTACACACTAAATAAATCGAGACTCACCAAAACACAAAAATTCATAAAGTAACCTAGTAAATACAATATATTATAAACATGATATATTCGAGATTAACCAAATTCCAACTTGTTCGTAGAAATCACTAGTTTAATAGAATTTCTAATAGTGCCATTGATCACTAATAATGCACAATAATCATACAGGTCACACATAGATTCACTGTTATCATTTATCAACTTTAATGTATTCGATAATTTATTTTATCTGTTAAAAAGATTGAATTTAACTTCCAATAATATTTTTATGCCACCACTTATTTCAATCTAATACATGTCTGTAGTTATTCCATTATTTTCCATAAATTTTAAAGTTTTTCTTTCCTTCAATATTTATATAATATTATGAATAGTGTTAAAGAGTCATTTCACAAATGTGTTGTCATTAACATGTATATTCTCAGAAGTTGAGCTTCACAAAATTTCATTATATATATATTTAATTATAACATTTTATTTTACTTTATATTATTATACTGTCCACACATTAATAGTTAGTTAAATTTTATTGACATATTCTCAATTTGGACTATGGAAGGATCAGTTATTTGCAAATGGATAAATCCATAAGGTTTAATACCATCGTAAAATATTTAAAGGATAATTCCGTTCCAAAATACAGACTTTCTCAGATTTTCAATTCCATTTATCGCAATAAAACATCAAACTTTTTATCTATGTACCATTTGCCTAAGATCTTAAGGGATGGATTACATGACAATTTCAACGGATCACTTTTATCCCTTACTCCAGTATCTGAATCTAGTTGTGATAGAGCCAAAAAGGTTTTGTTTCAGAATCAGGATGGAAGTAGGATAGAAGCTGTTTTATTACATTTCAATACACACAAATCGCTATGCATATCATCTCAAGTACTAGTTTATTTTAACATTTCTGTCATTAAATACTAGGTTGGATGCAGCTTTGCATGTTCTTTCTGTGCAACTGGTAAAATAGGTCTTAAAAGGAACCTAACAATGGATGAGATAACTGATCAAGTTTTATACTTTCAACAACTTGGACATAAAATAGATAGCATATCATTCATGGGTAAGTTTGATATTAGTAGAATTTGTTTTTAGGGATGGGAGAACCTCTTTCAAACCCGAATGTTTTTAGAGCAATCAGTGTTTTAACTGATAAAAGATATTTTGGCTTATCGCCAAGAAGAATAAATGTATCAACAGTAGGGATATTACCAGGAATTAAAAAACTAAACAAGGAATTTCCATATGTAAACTTTAAATTAAAAACAAATTTTAATTCTTAGGTTAATTTAGCTTATTCTTTGCACTCACCTTTCACTGAAGAGAGAAATGAAATGGTACACATTTATTCACATAAATTTTATAGGTTCCTGTAAATTTAATATATCCATTTCAAGAAGCTTATCCACTAATGGATGAAAGAATTAGTCAAACTGGGAGGAGAATATGGATTTCATACGTATTAATTAAAGGTTAGGATTCATAAGTAATAAAATTGTGTAGATAAAAATGACACCAAAGAACACGTTGAAGAGTTGGTAAATATTATAAAGGGAAGACCCAAAGAAGTACAATATCTTTATCATGTAAACCTTATCCCATACAACATTGGTATGATACCCATTCTAATATTAGTTACACCTTGCTACATTCCTGTCTTTAGTCAAGTCAATCGACAAGTATGAGTCCGCTGAACATGACCAGTCATTAAAATTCGAGGTATATTTGACACATATACAATGAATTGTTTCAGAAATATTTGAAGAAGAATGGAATATCTTCCTCATATAGGTAATTAAAAGGATTCATGACTTTTATTTAGGAATTACTTCGGAAGGAATATAGACGCAGCTTGTGGACAACTATATGCAGGTAAATACAACAAACTTCTATTTTAACCAATTCTTTTACTTCAGAGTATGATCCTATCGATCCAAGCAAACTGTTTCGGCCCAAGTTTAATCGTACACACCAACAGATAAAAACCAATAAAAATTAAATACTCTCAAAAATTTTATATATTTTTATTTGTGTTATGATTTTTCAATTTGTCGTTAAATAGATTAAGTGTATTGTAAGCATTTGTTTTGATGTCGTGTGTGCGGATTCTTTACACATCCTTTTCGTATTTCTGTAAAAATCATTTTATAATATGTAAAATATAAATTTAAAATGAATTAACATTATTTATCCCCTTCAATTATGAATTTTCAAGTTCATGTTCACTTTGTAAGGGCATGTAAATTATTATCTATAATTTCACTATTATTCTCGATATTTTCTTCTAAAATTTCTTGCTCTGAGGAATGGTGTAAAGTAGCTTCAACTGATTCTGAACCACGATATGAACAGTGTATACCAGGTACAGAATAAAGCCCATGTTATTGTAATGAATAATTATATTTTGTTATTTCACTTACACATTTTCAGCTGGCGACTCATATTCAACGTATTTCATTGATGTGTATGCACAGCCCCTGGACAATTTCTATCTGGAGTAAGTTTGTCTGTAAATAGATATATTTTAGGGAGGACATAACTTTTAAAATAATAGGAGAGGGCAAACACACAAATCCTATAACTTTAGCAACTAAAGATGGAACAATAAGAAGGTATTATTTAATATCTAACATGGATTTAGGCAGTTAGTTGATAGACTAGACGTAGGTGACCCTAGGTCACTAGAATTAAAATTAAGTGATACAAATTGGTCATGTGAGAAGATAGTAGTTTATAAGGGATCAAGATTTTGGACTTTTGACTGTATCCCCTCTAAGTCTAGAAACAAAGACGAACACGTTACAACATATCTCCTCTCAGGAAACAAGACTTATACTGTGAGTGTTCAGACTGGAGGGCAAAAGGATGCTGGCTCCAATGGAACAATATCTCTAGCATTGCTTGGTTCCTCTGGGAAGACCAATGAAAAAACTCTTTCTAACGCATTTTATCCCGCATCTTACCAAACGTTTCAAGTTAAAGGGGCAGATGTTGGGGATATAAATGGCCTAATAATTTCAAATGACGCAGTAAACGACCCGTGGTACTGCGATAGCATCCGAATCGCATCTAATGAAGTAGTTAACTCATTCCCAGTGAAGAGGTGGGTAGGGTACCCATTTGAATCATCTGTTGAAATCTCAACTGAATCTCTAACTAGTGTAACAAATTTAAATGAAACCTCACCACTAGACGTAATGTGCAACACCAGAGCTGTTGATATATACTCCGGGTTCCTTGAACATCAGTATATTATTTTGTAGAACATTTGTAAAGCCATTTAATATTACTGTACGATGTCCAATGAATTGTAATAATGATCCTTTAATGTCAATTGAGGGTTCTTCACTCCACCCGTCATCTACTTCCATCTGCGGAGCTGCTATTTACGACGGAGCCACAAGTCCATCAGGTATAACTTGAACATATAACATTTGGACATAGGAGGGCAGGTTGTTATCTCAATAGTTCAATCAATGGCAAAATACTTCGGTGGCACTGGATATAATGGTAATATATAAGTTTAAAACAATTTATCAGGCTTAAAATCTGAGGATTATGAACCACCAGCAGACAAAAACAACTTTAGTTTCTTCATGTTTTTAGATGGTAATTCTTAAATTATATCGATTTTGTAGAGAGTATCGATGACATAGATAAGAATGTCAGACTAGTTGACGGTAAGCTGACTTTTGCAATTTAATAATACAGGATTTGGAAAACTCACATCCTTTGGGAGACTAGAGCTATTTAGGAACGGCAAATGGGGGACTGTTTGGTATTTTTTACATTTATATAATTGAATTGTAGCAAAAGAGGAAAACATTCTATATTTAACAACCAATCTGCAACATTTGTGTGTAACAGTCTGGGTTAGAAATATTTAATTTAACTTTATGACAGGGTTTAAATATGGAATAAACATTGAAGAAAACTGCACCAACGTCAATAACCAGAATTTCTGTGCACCTCCGGGATATAACGTTTCTTGTTCTGGTCTAAAGGTTAGCTTATTATGGTTATCAAATTGTTTAGTGTAAAGGAGATGAAACTGATATTAACAACTGTACACTAGAAGAACCTACAATCGACTGTAAAAATCACAAAGAGGATGTTGTGGTGAAGTGCTCAAACTTCTCTCCAACTACTAGTCTCGAATATGGAACCCTTAGGATAGTGGATTCAACAGGAGCCACTTCCTCAACAGGAACCGGCCGACTTGAAATATACAATAATGGTAAATTAAGTAAATTTAACACCAAACTTAGGTTTCGGAACAGTCTGCAATGAATACTGGACCAAAGAAGCAGAAAAAATCGCATGCACTGAGATGGGTTATTCTGGATTGCGAGTGAGTAATGGGCCAGATATATTTTTTAGAACGGTGGAGTTTCTGATAAGGAGTGCTCAAATTTCAATGGCTTGAATCTTTGTGCTCAAGTGCACACAAAGATAGCGGCAAACAATTTTAAGTGCAATGGTAAGTATTTTAACAGATTACCTCTTTATAGGCGGAGAATCTAAACTTACGGATTGTGAGCATGAATCTGGAGATGATATTTACTGCACTCATGACCAAGACGTTATCGTATCATGTATTGGAAACGGGGACCCTAGTGAGTTTAGGAACCTGAAAAAAGTTGAGCCGTTTGTACCTCCATTAAAAAAGTTATCGAAAGTTATAAATCTATCCTGTTATGACACTCTCACGTCGCATTCTGAGTTCCAGGGTGAATTTGGCTCATTTAAAGTCGCTTCATGCCCAATGGGATGCATGTAAGATACTCCAAACTTCTTTTCTATATCAGCTAATTTTAGGGATGAGCCTGCATCAATTAAGGGAACATATGTGTACACTAGAGATTCATCAGTGAGTGATATACATTTATTATAATACCATTAGATTTGCAAGGCGGCAATACATTCCGGAGTTCTTGACAACAGCGGAGGTGAAATAGTTGTGATAATCGCTTACCCTCAAGAACACTTTTATGGAACATCAATGAATGGTGTTGAAAGTCTAAGCTTATCAAGGTCCGGTGACGATTCTAGAGAGAAAGCCTGTAAGTTTATTAATGAACAAACCACTTAGTTATGGTGTCGAGACCAACAAAATATGTAATGTCAAAGGTTGAGAAGGAAGTGTTGGAAACCTCCAAAACTAACGGTGAGTTCTTAAACATTTTATGGAATTTAGAGGAGAAACCCATGACTCCTTCATATGTTATGGCGCCTTACAAGTTTTTCTGGTCACCTGATCCCAGCTGGAAAGGTATTAAGCGCAAAACATAAGATTATTAGGATTTAATGGGAATCACGCTGATTACATTAATACCAAGGATTTACCTGGTTCAAAGCTGATAAAGACATTTAGAGATGCAACATTTATATTTGACATTGTTCCCACAGGTTCAATATAAACCTTAACATAATTTAGGCGGAGTTGGAAATTGGTCTACTATATTTTCATTTCAAAGTTGCGGAGGACTTTTGTGTTCTATTGATAACTTCGGTGAACTTGTTTTACAGGAGAATTGCAAACCGGAACTCGTTAAAACTTCTTATTTTCCAACTATGGGAAGTAAGTTTACTTAAACCCAATCCATACATAGAGAGAGCACATATATCAATATTGTACTATGTGTTAACTAAGGACATTTCTGTTTTCGTTGACGGTGTTCCAGTGACAAATCAGCTTACGAGTCTTGATCTTAACTTCCAGGTAACAAAAGAAAAAAAATAAAGTTTTAGGGAGATTTGATATTAGGCAAGATGGCGGATACTGATTCTGACTATTTCAAAGGTCACATATTGGCCTTTCAAGCCTATGATTATGTAATGTCTCCTGAACAGATACGACAACAGTTTGCAAGTAGCCAAAACAGCGAAAACTTAACATCACACCTGACTAAGGTGAGACTTACAACTGAAGGGAATGTATGTTTGAGTAAATGTATGAAAAAGTTCTCTGGAAAATACGACGTTCATTCAAACGCCACTAATCCTGCAATCAAGTTGGGTTGTTCTGATACAATAGAGTCTGAAAATTTCAATGGTCCTAACGGTAAAAGTTTCCTTATTTCATGCACCAAATCATGCATTGACCCGGATTTAACTCTAAAGGGTACTAAAGTTTATACTTCCGACTCCTCAATTTGCAAGGCTGCGTTACATTCAGGTGTAATACCCAAAGATGGTGGAGAGGCCATACTAACTGTTCTAAATGGATTAAGTGAATACGGCAACTGCCATGGGCATTTCGGTACTGTTATATAACTAACTAAGGATTAATATTTAGGAATTACAAGTCAGAAATCAAATGTTCCATTTATGAGGTCATTTTCACTTCACAGGGCGCCTAAACTTATACACCTTTCTTGTCAAGGTAATTTAAACACACATTCATATTAAATGACTTAGATACGGCTGTATTTGTTCTAAAAATGCACATTGGGACTAGAGTACTATTAGACTGTCCTCCAGGATGCAAAGATGCTAAACCTTATAACGTTTTTGGAACT
This sequence comes from Theileria parva strain Muguga, assembly GCF_000165365.1. NCBI lineage: Eukaryota > Apicomplexa > Aconoidasida > Piroplasmida > Theileriidae > Theileria > Theileria parva. The sequence continues at coordinate 1,552,944 of NW_876246.1, read as the reverse complement.
GGTTTGTGACTTTGAGTATACAAAATTAAAATTTAGAGGTTTACAGTCCAACTTCTTCATTATGTCAAGCTGCAATTCACTCTGGAAATCTTGTAAGATAGGTATCTATTATTAAATATTATCTAGGATAACGATGGAGGTGAGGTGGAGATAGAAGTTGATGGGAAGAGAGATACATTCGACTCTAACGAATCTAATGGAATTTTATCGCAATCAAGTGGCCAATATTTAAAAAGTTTTAAAATAATTAAAGTGAGGAAAAGAAATGAATAATTGTGTTTTTTGAATTTTAATACCGAATGGCCAGTAGAATCTTATCGCACTATAACGTTCATGTTATTTTACCCTTTATTTTATCATATATTTTATAAAATTTTCTTTTAAAATAAAATATTGTAAATTATAATGCTAGGTTTGTTATAAATTATTATTTTACTAAATTCATGCTCTTTAACTGTTTTACAGGCAAGAAATCTTTCAAAGGAGGGAACTTTAAGAATAACAAGCAGGGATCAGGTACGCAAACTCACGATATTATTTAAATTAAATTTAATTAACAGGGAACAAATTTAAGGGAGGCCGTCATGCCCAGGGTAAACCTCAGAAGAAACAGCATGGTTCCTCTGGATCAAACAAAGTCGTTGTTGTTCCTCACCGCTTCCCCGGAGTTTATATAGCTAAGGGGAAATCTGATGCCCTGGTTACCAGGAATATGGTTGTCGGAGAATCCATTTACGGAGAGAAGAGAATTGAAGTGACTGTGAGTTATAATCAAAAATTAAATATATTTTAGAACGAAGATGGAGAAAAGATCGAATATAGAATGTGGAATCCTTTCCGTTCAAAGCTGGGAGCCACAATCATTGGTGGAGTCGCCAACATGCCAATAGGAATCGGCTCCAAAGTTCTATATCTCGGTATTTTTTTACTTTTTAAAAATTATTTAGGAGCTGCAAACGGAACAACAGTTTCACATGTTTCTGACATGGTTGGTCCCACTGGACTAGTTTACGCAGTTGAGTTTTCACACAGATCTGCTAGGGATTTGACTAACATGGTATGTAAATAAAGAAATAAAAGCTTTAGGCTAAAAGGAGACCTAACATTGTACCAATAGTTGAAGATGCAAGGCAACCACAGAAGTATAGGATGTTGGTTGGAATGGTGGACATAATATTCGCTGATGTTGCACAGCCGGATCAGGCAAGAATCGTTGCTATGAACGCAGATCACTTTTTAAAGCCAGCAGGATGGTACATTATTGCCATCAAAGCAAACTGCGTTGACTCCACCGCAAGTCCCGAGGCTGTTTTCGCAGGTTCGATTCATACATAAACATATTTGTATAGCTGAGGTTGATAAACTACGTAAGGAAAACTGCAAACCAAGAGAGCAATTGACTCTAGAACCCTACCATAGAGATCATGCAGTAGTTATTGGACAATATCGAGTAAAAAAGAAACAAGCATCTTGAATTTTATTAAATTATTTATGTTTTAGCCTTTTCATGACTAGGTATATTACAACGCCAGATAGTATCAGAACGATTAAAACAAGAACGAACCGGCAATAGCATTCGACCATCCGCTGCCTCTTGAGTAACCTTTTGATCTTACTTGTAACTTCAGAGACACCTTTCGTGGTGTTTTCAACATCCCCGACTGCTTCCATGGCAGCTTTGGCCTGATCCTGGGCACGGGCCCCGATATGAATGGCGACTTCGCCTAAGATTTTGGTTAATTAACTTACACATACCTATTCTGTCAACTGCCTCTCCAATTTCCTGGAGCTGTTTATCGAAACCCTCATCCCGCTCGTTCCAACGCCTTATAGACTCTGTCACATAGTTTTGCTCCTCAGTTGTAAGAGCAGCTAAAAATAATTATAAAGTTAAACGCTTACATTTATCGAAGGGGACAGAGTTTATGTTAAGATCCATCCTCGTCTTCCTGGTCATGGCGCTGGCCCTGTATCTGATCATGTTTTCTAGGTTCAGGAGATTTTCGTCCAAGTTCTTTATAGTTTCACCGAAGGAATTAAGTTCATGTTCAGTATATTTGCCACGCTTCTTTTTGTTGCTCACTAGTTTACTATATATGTTTTTTAGGACGTCCAAATAGTTGTAGGCTGCTAGAACTTGAGACTCGAGTTTAGTAGAAAGTTTAATGTGAGAAAGAGGATGGCCTAAAAATCGTTATGAATTAATGAAACTAACTTGTTTTGTCTCGCTTAATTTTATCTCTCTCCTTGACATTTTCAGTCATGGAAGTAATAAGATTGACTATCAACTGCCTTTGAGCCTCAAAATCTAGATTTTCTAGATTTCTCTCAGCGGCGAATGGATCAATCCCCTCATCTCCAGTTATGGTTATACGCACCGAATCACCCATAATACATATAAATTTATATCAAGCTTTTACTGTTTAATTGATGACTCATTGGGGAGTCATCAATGAAATATTTTACATACACAAAGTTTAAATTTTGGATTAATTTAGTAAAACATTAAAAATCCGATATAATGCAAAGGTTTTATAAATTTTTGTGTAAATTAAATGAATCATTTACCCAAAATACTAAAAGTACTAACGAGATTACGATATTTTCCTAAGTACACAAGAGAGTTTAGTCTAAATATGGTAAAAAGAGCAATATGTTATAATTATAAAATTTATTTAGAAGTTTTGTTCCTCATTATAACGATTGTATACTATAATTTTCCTCGTCAATTGGGCCTAACATAAACCTAACATTTTCAGCCCTTTAACTTCCACAAACAATTCATTTATTGTTAAATCATGATTATTTTATTAAAATTATTTTATTAAATTATAGTTTTTATAAATTCCATTGTTTATCTTGGACATATTTGTCAAATATATATATTGGAATGAGTGATTTAGGTGTTCCCCCTCAACCAGGTCAACCTTCCGATCAACCTGACCCTGGAGTAAATTATAATATGCAACCTGCCCCTATTAACCCTCTAATGAATCCTGTTCCTCTATACCCAGCTCAACCTGGGATGATTCCTCAGTATAACTATCCTCCTTACTACAATTATCAATATTATGTGACTCCAGGTACTTTAAAATTTAAATCGAGCCCTAATATTTTTTTTAGAATTAATGTACAAATATCAACAAGAACAAATGTTGCAAAACAGCCTTGAAAGTGTCCAAAGGTGCCATTTACATAGTAAGTTTTAGGTTATCTCATTAAAATGCAGCAAAACCCGAGCTAAACTGCAAGTTTTGCAGGAAATTTAAGTCATCAGTACACGAAATAAGTAAGATCGCCCAAAAGAAATCGTCAAGCTCAAAGGAGGATAAAGCGAACCAGATCCCAATGTTAGCTTCATATAATTATAATTTTATAGGACCAATTCCGTTACATATAACATGAATGACTTGTTGAGAAGTAATATATTATCTTCAGAGTACTACAAATCACTGTAAGTTTATAGAAATTAATGAAAATTATAGGTCCGTGAAGAATTTTTACCAAGTCTTCGATGAGCTGGTTCAGTTTGCAACGCACTCTGAACCTTATTGTTCAACCGCAACAAGGGCGCCTTCAACAATATTCTGTTGTTTGTACAGATTCCTGGTGCTGAAATTGACAGAAAAACAGGTAATTTATAGATTTATTCAAAGTGTTCAGATGAATTTTCTTCTGGAAAATGTCAAGTCTCCGTATGCCCGCTGTTGCGGATTTCTATACCTGAGATACGTTCTACCTCCGGACAAGGTATTTTACATTCTAAAAAATTTGTTTTAGCTTTGGAATTGGTTTGAGCCCTATTTTTTAGATGATGAATTATTTACAGTATCAGCTGATGGGACCAGAAAGATAACCATGGGAGAATACGTGGAATCTCTTCTCATGGAGGATAAGTATTATCACACAAGTAACCAAATATTTTAGTTTACACAGGTGTTATTTATTAATATTTACTTCAACCTTTATTGTTTCTTAGTTTTGCCAAGACTACCAGTAAGAGTAAAAAATTTATTTGGAGCACACCTTTTAGAAATGTCACAGCACCGGAATCGAAGAGTTAAGAACTTAGATTTTGTAGACGACTTTGTCGAGGGAGCACAAGTATCAGTGTGTTCAAAGTAAGTGGACCAACTGTGTTCAAATATTTTAGGGGTGACTGGCTGGATGGAGAAATCCTGTCAGTGAAGGAAGGAAGACAAGGTTATCCATTAGTTACAGTCCACCTTGAGGATGGAAACGATGAAACTGTTGATATTGGTTATGTTGTTTTAAAAGGGAAGGACTACGATAGGAAAGATAAACACAAATCGTCGAGAAAAAAGGATAGATCAAGATCCAGGTCTAGAACTAGAACTCGTTCTAGAAGTTCTTCAAGTTCATATCGAAGGAGGAGACGCAGAGAAAGAAGCTCTTCACGGGAATCACACCCCAGGGATGATACTCACGATTCAAAGTCCAAGAAAGAGGATCTCATCAGGGAATTTAAGAGAAGGGAACGTGAAAAGGCTCTAGCAGTTGGAAAGGTAATAAGTATAATAATCCACACATTTTTAGGATTATGGCAAAAGGCCCAGTTCCTACAAGTCCTCACTATCCTCACGATTTCACTCAAAAAAATATTAATTTTAATTTTGTTTTAATTCGCTTATTTTCAATAATTAAACATTTTTTAAAAATAACATTTATACTAGAAAAGTAGTTTATTTAAATATTACAATGAGATTACTCACTCATAATATGTTGATGTGGTAAGTCCCCTAACTCTATATTCATTACCCTTAAATTCAATACTAATTTTAATAGCAACAAGAGTAATTGCACTAAAGGGTATCCTCTTAAAATTGAGCTAAATGAGGAGCCGGATTCCTATAAAGTTGAGGCGCAACCTGTGAACCCGGAATTTATAAAGAAGATGTTATCAAGGATGGATTACAAAGCATTATATGAGACCGCTAAATCGGTAAACTTAATAGTCCATCATTATACTAAATATTACTTAGCTTGGAATCGACCTTCCAGTAAACTTTGTAAATGAAGATTTGGAAAACGAAAATTTCATAAACGCCGTACACCACGCTATTTTCAATGTAACTATTAAAATCTATTAGTTCTAATAATTTCTTTAGTTTCATGTTCTAGAAGGCAGGCTAGTTTGCCCCTCTTGCTCTCACAACTATAAAATAAGTAAAGGTACCTTATATTAACTTAAATATTTAACAAAATATAGGAATTCCAGATATGCTCCACACCAATGCCACGAAATAATGTTTTTGTAATAAATTTAACCCACAAATAAGGAATATAAATCTGATCGTATGTACATATATGTGTATAGAAAACTTTGCCAAACAACTTAACATTGACAAACTTCTGGCAATTTTGTGTTCCAATATTAATAATGAATGTTGGAATACTGAAAATAAGGTTAATAAATTCAATAAAATAAGTTGAATATTAGGATAGATTAGGAAGTCTGATAGTGCTATTAGAGTGTTAGATTTAAAAATGTGAATTTTGATCAATTAGTGAATCATAACACTGATGTTATTTTGTTGTGTAATACTGACTCAAGTAGACTAAAAGTCTAAGAATCCTACATATTCATGGGGAATGAATACCTACACACTAAATGAAGGCATAAAGTTTTATTTTATTTAATCATCGAATCAGTCGATGATTTAATTAACTAATCACAAAATGTATTATAATTAGGGTAGAGACAATGGCGAAAGGCAACAACTGCCGGTACTCAGATTTTAAATGTGATTTGTCCGGTGAAACAGTGTCATTTCCCAAAATAAAACAAACTGTCAGAATAGGAGAAAAACTAGGCTGCGGTGCATACGGAGACGTTTTTAGAGGCTATATTCTCTCTGATGACGGGGATTCCACCACTAAAAGGATGACTTTTATCGAAAATATAAAGTCACCAAGAGAAAGCTTATTTAATGACAAAGATACACATCCGCAAAATTCTTTAATGAACTTGAGGCATATCGAAACAGTGACAATAAACAGTAACCCTGACCCTGATGCGTCCTTGGATAACCCCTACAATACAGCGCGAACGGTAGAGCCACTTGAAACCAAACATGACACACCAACTGCTGACTATGCAATAAAATACTTCAAAGACGATAGCATTCAACTTCTGGACGAAGGATTCACCTCAGGAACAATTAGAGAACTTAGTATAATGAAAGTATGAAAAATATGGTTCATATTTTTTAGAGTGTTTCCGGGCACCCAAACATAGTAAAATTGGTGGATATTTTCGTCGGTAAGTATAATAAATGGATAACTTATATACTAAAATTAGGTGAACACGAGGGAATAACTAATAAATTGAATAGTCAAATAAGTGATTTAATTAAAAGTGACTCCAGGATATCGCCTAAAGAGTTTGCGTTCTACCCGTTTAAAAACACCCAGATATATGTTTTGGGACTTTATGAGTTCTGTAGAGGTGTGATACACATTCAGAATATTTTAATTCCTTAGGAGGAGATTTGGGTAGAGGAATATTTAGAAAATTTACAAAGTCATCTGAAGGCTTCTCTATCCCAGAAGTTAAGTGGTTATCATTCCAGCTCCTTAACGGATTAGCATACTTACATAACTTGAAGGTTTGTAGAATTTTTATGAAATATTTAGATTGAACACCGGGATTTGAAGCCAAATAACATTATGCTGGATAGAGATGGACCTTTTCCAGTACTAAAGATCGGAGATTGGGGACTTGGAAGGGAGTTTAGGTCGTTACACGGGACAATAACACCGACTGCCTGCACAATGTTTTACAGACCAATTGAAGTTATTTTGGGATCAATTTCTATACTAACATCGGATCCAAATAACTTAAAGACTACATTTGTAAGTACAAACATTCATAAAAATTTAGTCACACAACTACGGGATCAATGTTGACATGTGGAGTGCGGCCTGTATAATTGCGGAAATGATTACAGGAAGACCACTGTTTCATGGTAACTCGGATTTCCAAGTATTATCCAGAATCGTAACAATCCTTGGCAGACCAACGGAGGCAGAATGGAAGAACTGCTCACTGTACGTTCAATTAAGTATCCTCATCTAATATAACATTAGGTCTGAACACTATCCATTCAACGGAAGTCTGTACCAATTCAAGATTTCCAGTAAAAAGGAGAACCTAAGAGTGGCATTGAAGGGGAGAATGGATGACACAGGGCTTGATTTGCTCTTGAGTATGCTCGAGTATAACCCACACAAGAGGATTTCAGCACAAGTGGCACTATCCCACAAATGGTTCTCAGATATAGATTTCAGGAGGCTTGATTCAACTGGAGTAGTGAACTGTATAATGGACTCGATGAAAGGACTACTAGGGCCTAAAATAGTAGATATACTTGAGGATAGATCAAGAGGCATACTCTCCACGAGTCTGGTATCGCATTTTCTCCACAAAAATGACCCAATAAGGGACAAAATAATTAAAGCAATGGAAAATGATTATGCAACTGTAAATTCCGTAATAAAATCAATGGGACTTCCAGTCATTTTACAGAACGGGGATTCCAACACCTAATTAATCGTAAAGGTCGCAAAGTGGTTAGATGAACACATTTTCCGAATTATCTTAAATTTCTTATGATTTAAACATAAATAATAGGAAATGTGTCAAGTATCTAGCTATATAATTAGAAATGCATGAGTCCGACATTTATTGCATAAATTTGAAAATGTTAGTGCAATAAAATCCATACTAAAATTAATACAAAAGCATAGGATGTAGAAATAGGACAAAAAAAGGTTGATCTAGTAATTAATATTTAACGTTGCAAAATTGGCGGTTTGTAGATGTACTGGAACGGCGAGGACCGTGAACACATCGGATAGCTTATTATTAATTCAGGAAGGATCTATAGGTATTTATTTCTGAAGAGAATAAGGGAGAATTCGGTTAGGATTTCGCAGCGTAACACAGGTCAAATTTCCCTAATCTATGTGGGGGTGAGAATCCTGTGGGGTCGACATTTACTTTAGATATTAATGCATCGTTAGTTCGTGTTATTAAAGTTTTAATTTTACCGCGAACCTCAGATTTATTAGCATCAAACGCATCCTTGGCTTATACCCTTTAAGTCTCACTTGACTATAATCTGTCTATCTAAATAGGACATTTTCTTTGTTCTCCATCTTGATCTAACTTTATTTAATTTTGATTTTATTTCCCACAAATTTTGAATATAATTTCTGGGATGTTTAATTAGAAACATTATGAAATTATATTCCGGACTTTCACAACTGTAGAATCTTTTTTAATATCTTTTTAATACCCTCCTCTTAAAGCTGCAATCTCTATATAAATTAATACACAAGTGTATTGATGCTTGTGAATTGTTATAATTTTGATTTTCAGTTTTTATTCGAGCCTTTTTGATAAAGATCCAGCATTTATCTGAAGGGCCTTAGACTTCGTTTGGGTAAAATTCTTATGTCATTGAGATTTCACATTTGGATCTTGTACAGTTGTCATTTATTTGGCATTGGTTATGCAATTTAGAAAATTTTGAAATATTTTAACTAAATCTAAAAATTGAAATGAGTGAAATAGGGCACTCAGGAACCCGTTATTCAAGTAGAGATAAATCAAAGAGAGTTATGATGAATTCCATGGCAGAAGCGGCAGGAGAATACGAATACACTACCCTAAAGCAACAACCGATTCCAGAATTTGGATCTAACGCTGAGGTTTCAAATCGCATTGACCAATCCGATGGTATGGTGAACCAATTTTCTGATAACCCAAACGCATTATACGATGAAACCACATTCACAGGAGATACCACTTCCCAAGCTGGTCTGACTGAGCAGACCTCATGGCAGTCATCTGGATACATCTCAATGTCAGATGAGGGCCTGAGGCAGAACGGAGACATACCACACGATCACCACGACCATCATCTTATGGCTCTTCACTCGCAAGATGGATTGGGTTATGTGCAACCCTTTGATATGTCTGCCAGCATGGTAGGCGGCTACGTCCCAGATACCCACGAGCTTCTCCATCAGAAAATGCTTGATGTCAGTCAACAAGACGTCCTTCCCTCTCACTCGATGCAAATGCCTCTTGAAACAAACGTGATGCCAGAACCTCCGAGAAGAATGCTTTCCAAAGGTAGGAAGAACAAAGATGAAGCCAACGAACTGGTCAGGAGAGCGAAGTTGCTGCCAAAGGTGATGGGCGTCAGATACGACGCAAACCACCAATACTGGGTAGCAACGTGGTACCAGAACCGAAAGAGAATGGACAGATATTTTTCAGTAGGAAGGTTCGGATTTGAGGAGGCGAGACTTCTTGCAATTGACTGCAGAAAGACAGCCGGAAAGAGTCTCCAAGGAAAGAGCTATGACAGACCCTCATACTCGAAGGAAGGAAAGTCGCGTTCCTACGATTCAGTGGAGAAACATTCTGACTACTACAACTCAGAAGACATGAACAAGAAGAGCAAGGACTTCAACCGCCTGAACGTGTCGAAGGTTGCCCTTAACTACATTCTATCTGACCTCTGCAACAACTGTCTTCCAACTATCCTTGAGAATAATCACATGCCAGGAGAGTTATACATTCACTGCTACAACAAGATCTCCGATCACCTTCAGATGATAATCACAGCCAGCCAATCTGAGGAGATTGAGAAGTATCTTCACCTCTTTCAGCTTTGTATTCAAAACAGGGTTCTACCAAGCGCCCTCCAGGTCCAAGAACAGCGCGCAATGATCACCACACTCTGCCAGATGTAACTTGGCCTAATCCATTTAAATTCAACTCATATCCACATAAATATTTTTCCACAATTTATATTCATTATGTATTATATTTTACGACCACGTTTTATCGCCAGTTCACTTAGAAATTTAAGAAATGCCAGATTCCTATCGCACTTTGGCAAAGTTGTGCCTGTCGAGTTCACAGCCGCTCATCCCGTCTCGTTTGATCTTGAAAAAGTATCGCAATTCCTGATTCCGAAGCCAGATAACTTTAATACTTTATTTTATAAAATAAGGTACGCCAAAATTGATCCTTAGTGGAAGTTTAGGGCGGCGTTCAGGGATCCAATGAGGAAAATTCACCCTTTCATGGTCATTGTCTACACAAGATCGGAATCTCCAGAATATTACGAACGTAAATATAATTTACCATAATTATCCAATTTAAATAGATTTCGGACTGAATTTTGATAACCTAACTATCAGGATCATGTTCACAATCCTCCACGTGTGGTTCATACACCGAGGATTCCACAAACAGGTAAATTATTAATTTTTACACGCTGTAACCATTAGCGTCTGGATTCCAGAAAACTTCTGATCTGGGAATATTTATATGTCAGATTTAGGGATATATTGGTCGACATTGAGGTCAGTGCTTTTACCCTTCAATACTCTAAATAAACTGTTTTAAATCCAATATTTAGACCCCGGAACACAATTTTGAGCGATACCTGGAGGATATGCAAGGTAAAACTCTGGGTTTCTGCCTAGCAATAGATGAATCGTTTGATTTATATTTCGAGAAGAACGACCACACTATCCTCAAGAAGGTTATGACACTGTAGGTTAATCAGTTTATTACTGAAATTAGGTACTTTTACAACAATGATCGAACCATGTGGGACTCTGAAAATGTTGAAAAGTTGTCCTTTTATACAATCATGATGGTATGTTTATGTACTTTTATTAACTAATACTTCTAGGAATCGTTTGTTAATAAGCTGCCTAAAGATGAGCTCAAACACGCCTTGTTTGTCTGGTTAGTTCAATACTATTTTAAATTAATTCAAGGCCTGAGTTCAACTTTAACACCAAGAGGTAATAGTAATCCTGTTGTGATATAGAAAGTGTAAAATATACAACAATCACACATCGCATATAGTAGTAATGTTTTGAATAATAGGTAGTACTTTCAATACACCTATTAATGTAAAGTGCAATTTAAAAATTAATTCTTGCTTTTAAAAGAAATCATCTCAGTTTAACGTGTATGAAGAGGAATACCACCTCATTCCACATCTTGCTGAGCTTGTATGCAACGTTCTTCTGTAGTTGCTTTAAAATCCTCCCCTTAATTCCACAAATCATCTTGGCAACCTTTACACTCTTAACATAGAGTTCCTAGAACAAATGATGAAGGATAACCAAACCATTTCTATGTTCAGAGTACCGTTCTCAGCGTAAGTCCAGCCTATTATACTTTGATCAATTTTGTAAGGAACGTCCTTGTTGAACCAACAGAAGATGTAAGTTCTAATTTCAATGAATAATTAAATTACAAACCTGACGAGCTGTTCAACCACCTTGACCTTGCTCATAGTTGTTACCTATTTCTACATTAAAAAATACCAAATACCATATCTGAAGGATAAACCCAGGGTCCTGGCTTGGAAGATAGTTTAAGGAAATTGATTAGTGGCGTGAATCCCATGGAGTATTTGGCGCTGGTGTAAAAAACATCACAAAAGTTCCCGTGGACCCTAATTATTGGTAAAATTTAGAAACATACTTCAGCTCCTTAACTCGAGATTTGACCCACTTTTTATGGGAAACAAGGTCTATCTAAGAGAAGTATGTGAAATATGGTTATACAGTTGGAATACCTTGTTTAAGACCAGGGCTATTGGGACTTCTCTTTTACCATTTCTATCCTCAGGCTCATCATCCTCTTCGGAATCTATACTGTCTTCAAAATCGTCTGGAAAAGGGTCATCGAGTGAAGTTTCATATGAATCAGGACTTGAGGAGGTTTGATACTTTTCAACATCTAATCATTAATGTAAAAGGATTAAAATTACGTTCTTCTAAAGGATTCTTGCCAGAAAGAACCCTCAGAATATTGTACAAATCACTCTTAGGACGTTTAACAGCGTCCACCAGAAACAAACAAAGGTCAGCTTCATCCTAAATAAAAGTGAATTTTGTGAAAATTTATGAAAATACAAAGCCTTTCCAAGCAGTCCTGACCAAGTCCTTACAAAACTTCCTCCTTTTATGAGATGCGATAATCCCTATATACACATATGTAAATGTTAAATCGAGTTATGTAATTAAAATTAAAAAATTGTATTAAAAGGTACCTGGTGAGTCAATTAGGACAATTTGGCAGTTATCTATAGTCAAGATGCCCTTAATATCCTCCCTAAGTTATAATATTCATTAGGTTTGGAACCTGGTGGTGTTTACTTTGGGCGATACAGCTGAAATTGTCGAATTTAAAATAGAGTTTAGGAATGAACTTTTTCCTAGATCATTTTATCAATGCAGGTAAAACCTGAGTTTGGAAGGCCAAGAAGAGCAACTTTTAGAAATCTAGGATCTTTAGGCTGAGTTGGAGACATCCAAGATACTGTACTAGCCTAATTCAATGTTAAATGGATGAAGGTACTTCAAGAGGGACCGGTTGCCTAGTGGATATCTGAGGACCAACGTAAGGTCTTGTTGACCTTACAAGTTTATCATCTGATTAATCAAGTCATGAAATCAAACAAACTTATTGGAGTATCTAGTTCCTTTTTCACACAGGGCAGTGTTAGACTGGTTTCCACGGGAGGAGGGACTGGACGGACCTATTATTAAATGAACAAACAAATGCATAGTGTACCGATCTATAGTACTCCATGATAGAGAAATGGCGAATGCGATGCGATAGATGTTTGAAACATCCGCAAGGAAAGCGGTAAATTTCATTAGGAATCATTTTCAAACAGAGTAATTAAATCATTTAAATCATACCTATTACATATTATAGTTTAAGTTTTATGTGTTAAATAATAATTATAAATAAGGTGTAAGTATTATAAATTTATGGAATCATAAAACAACCAACTGGAATTAAGATTACTAGGCGTTGAAAAGTGTGATTCCACTGAAAAAAACACACATTTATGTAAAAGATACAGTTAAAATGTATTATTCCAATTTAAAAGTGTTTCTTTGAGGCAGAATTTAGATTAAACTTAAAATAACGCAAAAAATTAGCAAAAACACATCGAATTTTTGTTAGAGATAATAATGACGAAATGGGCTAAAAAATACATAAAATAAATACAAATAACAAAGGATACACTAAAAGTGCCTAAGATGGTGAAATTTGAACAATATGGCTCAGATCTTTACCTATTAGTTATACTCATACCCCACCCATGAATCATTCTCATGATTTGACCTTAGTTTTACCTATTTTTGCTGTTTTGTCACTTCCGTAATATATATTAATTTTTTGGACTCACCAATAACCCAATTATATATTTTTTCCGATCTACCTATCCAGTTGGGAGACATTATGAATAATATTAATTTGTATTACTCTTAAATGTACAACACCATGAATACAGTCGTTTCATCAGGGAATTCTAATTCATATAAGCATGACAAAAAAGCAATATTTCTTTATAAACTCAACGAGGAGAGATGGGCCTACATCATGTCCTGCTTGATCGTTCGTTTTCATCCATATAAACATAAATTTCATTCAGGACAAGGAAGTCGTTGTTAACCTTGAAAATGGGTCAGAAATAAAGGGAACATTTAACTCGTTCGACCCAGGAAGTAGGGGCACGAACAGAGCAGTTGACATTGCATTAAACCCAAACCCTGCCTCAGTAAGTGTAAAAATTTTAATATACAAATTTTAGGAGGATGAAAATCTACGCACTAAGCCAACCATAGTCTATGGAAATGAGTACCATTTTTTCACCTCCCGCCAAATTAGCAGAAATTTGTTCAAGCAAAGGGAACACAGACCCAATTCCTCAAGAAAGCCATCTTATGGAAAGTTTAAGACTGATTCAGAAATATCTTCCACCAAACCCATTAAAGTTAACTCGGTATTGACGGAGTGGAGATCAACAGAATGTATTTTTATTAAAAATATAAATTCTTTTAGCCGTCAACGAATCTCAACTTGTTGAACTCGAAAAAACACAATCTGAAGAGTGGGACCAATTTGAGTATGAATTACATATATATGTAATAATTCATAGGACTAACAACAAGGAGTATGGAGTTGTATCAACCTTTGATGAGAATCTGTATACCACATCCCTTAACCTTAGCGAAATCCCGGATAGTGTGAGGGAAAAGGCAGACCAGATTGCAACTGAAATTGAGAATAACCCAGAAACTAATTTCGCTCAGATCGAGTCAACTTTAGAAGACGAGGATGTTGCGAACATCGAAGTTAAACCCCCTCCAAAGCCTCAAAAGGAATCCAGGAAAAGAGATAAAAACACCTCAAGATCAAGGTCTAAAACCTTATCACATGAGCCTCCAACTGAAAAGATGGCTGAAGTTGTCCACCCTCAAGGTATTTTTATAAACTTAAATTATTATTTTCAGAAACTGAGAAACCAGAAATGGAGAGGCAACAATCATCAAGATCCAAACACGACAAGCACTTTTCACACCAAATCGTTAGTTTTATTCTATTAATATTTTATGTATAGGGAGTTAACGCACTTAACATCGAGCCTGCCCACCAAAGAAATGATGCATTTGGATCCTTTACAGACAGAAAGCAAAGGCATTCAGTAGAATCTGAAAAACAAAATAAGAGTTTTGACAAAACTGAACGTCAAGAAAGATCAGAAAGGGCCGAAAGATCTGAGAAGTCTGTCGAAAGGGCTGAAAAAATGGAAAGAGATAGACCTGAGAGGCTAGATAAACCCGAACTACCAAGTGAAAAGCCAGAAAGAGTAGTTGATAGCCTTGAAAGGGTGGATAAGTTCGAAAGACCAGATAAACCCATTGAAAGAGCAGACAAGTATGATAGGGCTGAAAAAATCGACAGATCTGATAGATTAGAGAGGCATGAAAGGTATGATAGACAAGACCGTTTTGATAGATATGAGAGGTTCGAAAGACCAGAAAGAGGAGACAAATTAGATAGGATGGAGAGGGGTGATAGGTTTGAAAGACATGATAGAACGGATACCCGAGAAAGGAGTGATTTGTCACCATCCTTTCAAAGGAATGAAGAAAGGACTATTATGGATACAGATTCCATGAGGTATACCAAACAACAAGGCCAATATCAACCTCCAAAGCCACCCAAGTCGGATTCAGACCACCAGAAGAAGTCATTTAAGTTTAATCCAAACGCATCGAGCTTTACACCTGGGATTACTACGGATAAACCAGCAACTGTAAGTTTTTGTATTTAATAATTTCTTAGACCCGCGATCATGAGTTCCAAACACCAACTGTTACTCCAAAGGTTACTCTGCCGAGAAGAACGGAGTTTAGACCATTCAAACAATTGGTATGTTTTACTAATTAATAAAGTATTTTAGAGTCGATTCCCAAGACTAGATTTAAGAGAGTTCAGAGCTTCTAATAGCTCCAGGTTTACTGACCCAGGATATGAAGAAAGATGGGCAGGAAACGGTAGTGTAAGTTACAGAGATATTTTGGGTGATCTTAACCCACTTCACCTCCAAACTATGCAAATGAGACCACCACATCACGTTATTACACACCCACAAATGCCACCTGTCATATTCCCAATGGGCCCTCAACTCGCTTACCCGCCTTACACCATGGGATCACTACCTGTTGGAATGGTGCACTACGGTCCACAGCTGCATCCGAGATTGTACAACGGTGTCCAGTACGCACCTGTAATACCAAACCATGTCATGCCTCGGAGAAACCACATGCCCGCAAACCAACACTATCCTCCCATGAACATGAACATGAACATGCTGTACAAACAATCTCAACCGCAGTCTATGCCAAAGGACCAGTACCTGAAGTCTCGTAGCAGTGATGGCTTTGACGATAAACAGAAAGGTTACGGAAACAACTCTAAGCAGATCGCAAAAAGATGATTTACGAGTCCGCATTTTAATGTCTAGTAATTATTTTTAATTTCTGCGCCTTCTATATATTATAAATCTATAAACACTAATTAAATGTAATTTTTAAAAATTAATTAAAGGAATCCTTTAATTTTAAAATATTTTAGTTTTTTAATGAAATGATTACTTCATTTTGCTAGACAATGTATAATTACACACATCCCGGTTCGCCCTGCCGATGAACCTTAAAATAAGATTCAAGTCATTATAAAATGAATGACTAAAGAGTACATTTTAAGAAGCATGGCAAATCATTTTAAAACATGCACAGATATGCACATATACAGATGATTCTAGTAGCAGTTCAGATGCTACTGTTGTTACTACTCAAAATTTTACCAGAAACTTCCACACTATCTTTATCAAAAATTTATCGCCGAATCGCATTAAATACTTATTATTTTTTGCACATTCGATTTCAAGCTATGATTGGTTGCTCGGTCAAAATATAAGCCTACAGATTTTCAACAACCAACCTATTTTGTAGTTTTAACTCATTTTTATCCTACACATCAAAAAATAATTTTTTTGAAACCAGGATTCCTGGCAGTTTTTTAAAATTAGAGGATTTAAAGGTCGTTTTCTGAAGAAGGTGACCTACCGCGATTCCATGGTTCAACATTGAATTTTTCTATTTAAATCACACCAAGAATATTTAATTAATTTAAATTTATCTAAAAAATTTAAAAAACTAAAGAATATTCAAATGCAGCCATTTGGAGCAAAGACTTCAGCACGTGGTAGTCTCCATGAGCCTGTTAAACAGCATCACGGAGATTGCGAGAAGGCGGATTCGCCTAATCAGCATAAACCTAAAATTAGACTAGGTAAAAAACATAACAGAAACTCAAAATATTTGGGTGTTAGTGCACCCGTTAAAGAAAACAATCAACACACGAAAAGAAGTGAGTCCCCAAAGCCTTCTAGCGCTCATTCACTTACACAAACATCTCAGAGGCTAGAACATGTAAAAAACGAAGGTAACTTGATATTATTTTATATTAAGAAGGTTTAGGTAGGAAGAGGAAGCTGAGAATGAACAAAGCCGTCAAAAACAGCTTGTTCCCAAGTAAAGGGTTAATTCCACCCGAGTCATCATTATTACAGATGGATCCTGATATGTACTATGCAGAGAGACTCTATAACATGAGCAACTACAAGAACACATTCCTTCAATATGGACATACAAACCAGACTAGTCCAACGCCTGAACTTGACGACTCCTTTTTCACTGAAGACAACTTCTTCTTGTCAGACCAGATAAAACTACCAATATATGTGGGATTCTTCTTATCTGGATTCTTTGGATTAATTCTTTTGATATTACTTGCCGTTTGGCTATGGACAGTTGTGAGAACGGGTGGTCAAGAAGATAAAGGAATTGATGAATACACTAAAGGGAAGGCCAATGATGACGGCTTAACTCTAGCAGAATTCAGGTCAACCAACCCTAATTTAGTAACACTTGGTGACTACCTTCTTAATGGGAGAATTGAAGCTGAAAATGACTATGATGAACGACACTATTCAGATGAAAATACTGATACTGACGAGGACCACCCGTCTCCTGGTGAAGGTACCAGCGACCATAATGAAGAAGGAAATTTACCTGAAGCTGAAAATATTTGCGAAGAAGAAACATATCAAGGGTTTGAGGCTCTAAATAGCCCCGAAGAAGAATATTCAGAGAAAGAATCTGACACAGACAAATCAAGTTCATCCAAAGTTGTGAGATTTGAAAACAATGGCCCTGAAGTAATACCTGGACCAGATGACATCAATTACGATGAATACATTGACTGGGACAACGAAGGTTACGAAAATAATTTAGAGGGAGCAGATCAGGAGGATGATGACAGTTTAGATATACAAAAGCTCTTCGGTTAGACACGCACCCTCATTGTAATAATTGTGGACAAACTCCAGATTATAACTAATGTAGTGAATATATATCTTACTATATTATTAGTTTAAAATGATATCAGAGCATTTTAGAAAGTTATATCCCATAAAACTTCCTTGGTGTGTTTGAATCTTCAAGATTCGCTGGTCTTTCACTTCTGTAGCCGAAATTCGACTTATTTGGAGGTTTAAACGAAAAGGGTCCATCTTTTAGTCTAAAATCTGGTAAACTGTGCTGAGAAGTCTTCGGTTTACTGGCATAACTTAGGAGAGAGTGGTTGAAGTTGTTATTTGAGTTGGCATATTTCGCCATTGACTTAAACATGGGCATATTGTTGTTTTTACTGGTTAAACTCGCCTCCCTTGACTTAAATTGCGTATTATAATCCGTTTTTATTGGCACCGTTAACTCGTGAGTGGCCTTCTTTATGAGTCGGGTAGGACTACATGGTCTCTGGTCAAACTGTTCGAAAAATGAACTCAGGCTTTCAATACATTCATCCATCCTAGTGTAAAGCTTCAGACGGTTTAAAACCCATTTGCTCAAGTTTGGTTTCACAGGAATGTGTTTGAACCTGTAGTCTGCCAACAATATTGCTCCGTAGTCCCTATCGTGCCTAATGGACCTACCAACTGCCTGGTTTATTGCCCTAATTGCCTGACTTGTGTACCACTCGTTTGCCAAATTTGACTTTTCGTACGTTTTATTTGAGAGTTTGTCAAGGTAGTCCATCTTAAGTGCTGTGTTATCGTCGAATCTGCTCGGGTATGGTATTCCACAAACAAAGATTCCACGGCAATAATCGTCACTAAAGTCAATTCCTTCAGCTAACCTGCCTCTGCATATTGCAAAGAACACCGATCCATTACCTTGATCTATGTTCTGCTTGTATTTTTCGAAGATTTCCATAGTCGTCACTGGTATCGCATCCTTATCATCCGGATTCTCAACCGGCCTTGCCTCCAGATAAATCCTTTTGAACATTTCGATTTTGCTATAAATGCCAATCTTCTTCCACACTGATGCTGTATAGTTCATCACACTGTAAGAGCCGAAAAAGACCAATACTCCTCCTGGAACATTCTTTACAAAGGATAAAACTGCATTTCCCAGTTCAGTGATGTAATTCATCTTATTTCTGGTGTTAAATGTTGAAGATAACATATTTGGATCCTCAGCATTTCCACTAATTGCCCCTACCCACACTCTAGAAGGGTCAATCACATGCTCATTTTGGAGTTTAACGTCGAACTTGACATGTCCTCCGCCTAAATGCCTTTCCAAAACTTCCAATGGTCCCAGAGTTCCAGATGTGAGTATTATTGACCTAACTCCACCGTTTTTCAGCCTTACAAACGTTGGTACCGGCTGTAAACACTTGAATGTAAACACCTTGGGTATGATTTCTGGAATATCTTCACGATATGAAGTAGGTTCATATTTAGTTTCATCCCTCTTGAATTTCTTGTTCCATCCGAATGCTCTAATCTCTTCGATATTGCCGTTCTTTAGTCTTTCAAACTTTTCGTCGTTTGTAATTATGACATTGTAGTACTCTGGGTAGTCGTTTACTTCTGGAGATAAAAGAATGCTCGTGAATTTCCTCAACATTGTTAACAAAGTGCAATCTTCTCTCAACATCCTTTCGTTATAATGTTGCATAAATGTTTCTTCGTGTTCATTATCTTCAACCGTACCCTTTGTAAGTATTCCCACCACCTTGTTTATTGTATTATCAATATCCAGACCTTTTAGTTTATCGTACTCCATACTTTCGTACATATGCTTAAGGATATCCTCACCTGTATAAACCAAGTGGTCCTTGTTGAGCTCTTTAATTAGCCAGCGGATTCCTATATGATCTCTTGAATCCCTCCTAGTATCAAAGTTATCATAGTTTAACAATATAATATTGGTTAGGAACTCGTCGGTATTTTGAAGGCACATACCAATGGTATTTAAAACCACAAAATCGATATCATTTTCTCCAAGCTTATCTGGGCATCTGAGTAAATAATCATCATAAAAGGTTGCAAATCTTCTCAACGCCTCAATAAATTTTCCGATGTCCGTTTGCTTGATTCCAAAGGATGCTCCTTCTTCGGCCACCTGTTCCGCATTGTGTGCTTCATCTATTATGATGATTGAATCCTTAATATCGATATCCATAGCATCTCTAATGTCCGGTGAGAGAATATAATTGTATGGAAGTAGTACAAGGTCTGCATGTTCCTGACCTTCTTTGACTGAAAAATATGGGCAAAAGTGTCCATCCTTTCCAGTTTGAACCATTTCCTCTATATCCATAAGGCGTTCAAACTGAAACTGCTTCGCGTTCTTATCTCCTCTCATGGTGTTAAAGTACTCACACTTACGTTCTTGGATCACCTGTTTGCAAAAGTTCGCCAGAACCTCTCCTGTCATCTTACCCCTCGAAGGGTTGATACATAATAGATCTCTGGATGCCAATAGAACTCCCTTCAATCCTTTCGGGTTAAATTCTTCGTAATAATCACTCTTCCAAACTTCACCAATTACTTGTTTAAGTTGTGAATGTGTCCTTGACGAGTACATTATCTTGATTCTTTCTGGTTTTATTTCTACCTTTTTCCTCTGATCTAAAACCGAAACTGCCCTAAAATCTGCCCACCTTTTCTCTGATTCCTTTTCTAACTGTTCAGATTTCACTGTCCCATCTTCGGATTTTTTTACCTTTACATCTTTTGTAGCATCTGGTTTTATTATGTCATCTTTCGTTTTCTTGACCTTCTTGACCATTTTATTCCACAACAGCGTTGCGATTGTTGAACAAAGTAGCGATAAAGTTTTACCAGTACCCGTTGGTGACTCGAGTAAGGCATTTTTAGATTCTTTTATTGTTTTTATTACGTTTTCCATATAGGATCTCTGACACCTGTAAGGATGGAACGGGAATTTGACCTCAATTCCATCTATTACAACTCCCGATTCTGATATTTTACTCATAATTAGAAACTAACAAAATATAATACACTTAATCAGCAGATAACATTCAAGATGT
The DNA here is from genome assembly GCF_000165365.1 of Theileria parva strain Muguga. Taxonomy (NCBI): domain Eukaryota; phylum Apicomplexa; class Aconoidasida; order Piroplasmida; family Theileriidae; genus Theileria; species Theileria parva. The sequence continues at coordinate 1,532,102 of NW_876246.1, read as the reverse complement.
GTAAACGTTTGATTAGAGTAAACTGTAAAATCTGATCTTCTTCATAGAGTGGAAAAAAGTAAAAATAGTAAATTAAATTTAGCTATCTACTGAAAAACACATTTAGATAAAAACAATATAAAATACAAAAACTTTTTTTTGGAATAAATCTAAATATTATTTTACACAACATACACATTTCTAGATGTGCTATTACTATATTATTTTTTTAATAATTTTTAACGTATTATGCTTTTCTAATTTTATTTTTAATTTATACACATATTTTAAATTATAAATTTTAAAAGATCTGCTCAATTAGGTTTAATTTTTGTTTTACCGATTTTTCATTCCTTCTGTCATTGATGTTGAGATGATGGCAACTTTTCCTGGTTTCTGGGCCATTTCTACAACTTTTATTGAAATTTATAAAATACACCAGTATCTTCTATTTTTTATTTTTAGCAGAAGCCCTGATTTAGGCTATGGCAACCATAACTAGGTCACTTGCTCAAGTTTCTTCTTTAGGATCCACTTCATCTACAGTTGAATCATTAAATAAGTTCATTGACTCCTTTAATGACACATACAATAATTTATATTTAACTTCAAACCTCCAGGATTTAAAGAAGTTTATAACTGACTCGATATCTTCTTTCGAAGATATCACGGTTTCTCAACTCTCAGTCAAATCCGAAAACCTTTTAATCAATAATTTTGATTCGTTGTCGAAAATTAATTATTCTATAAATTTAGGATACTCTTTGAACATTTATATCCCGGAAAATAACAACCAGTATCCTAATATTTTGTTAAAATTTTTATTGTCAAACAATGTAGTCATACACAACTACTATGATAAACTTGGTATACCCAAACTCGACCTTTTGGTCACAAGATATCGGAGTTATAACATACTGTATCTATCCCTTGTGGATATATGCATTAGGCTCTGCGAGTTTGAAACAGCATTCGAAAAAGTACTCCAACTTGGGTTTGTACAACACTATTTGAGACTAGAAATCGGCAACACAGTGTTTAAATGGGATTCTGAGCTTTCGGGAAAGTTCGGAAACGATTATGAAAAAATAATCAGAGAACTTGATAAGAGAGGGATTTATCTGTCAGTTAAGAAGCAATTTAAAAGCGACCACTCAATAATTGAACACATGATTAACTATTTTAGCAATAGAATAGATTTGGAAATATGGTCGAGACTATTTAAATTGTATATAAGTATAGATTCTATATATAACGCGCTGAACAAAATTGAGTCGTTTCCAAATTCTGTGAGAAAAATCATTCTTTCAAATGTTAAATTCTACTTTTCAGAGGCTCCAATGAGAAATATATCAGTAAAAGTTAGTAAAGATGGATCTTCACCTGAATTCACCTTTGACGATGAATATGAGGTTGTTGAGTTGAGTCTAGTCTCTGAAACACCGAGCCAATCTTTGAAAAAATTAGAAGATGAACAATTTTTGTCAGAAATGTCTGGAAGAATTTCAAAACCCTTAATAATTTCTCATGTTTTCGGATTAAACTTCGCTTTGCAGTGTTTTTTTGCGGAGGGAATGGTGATGTTTGGTCACCTGTGTAGGGATTTCTATCACGACGTCTTCCTGTTGGTATACGCAATTCTGTTTGACATCTTACAGATATTTGTAGGAATTAACTTGTACTATAGATATCAAAGAAGAAGAGAGCTTTCCGTAAAACTTTGCTGCGGATTTCCGAGAATATTTAAACTCAAGCTGAATCACAGCTTAATGCCGCCAATTTTCCAGCTTGTCTATAACCAACACCTATCGCAAACCAAACTTAACGCAGTATCACCAGAATTCATCATTCCAAAGTTTCTAGTCAAGTCGTCAATGATCAACAAGTTCAGAAATCCAATTTTGGGAATATATGAGGTTTCTCCACTCCTAAAGGTGGATATGGAGCATAATTTTTTATTCCACGCTCATAACTCACTGGACTCTAGCCCGATCCTGTATGAACGTTTTGCCATATTACCAAACACAAGTGCCAATCGTTCTGATCATCCAGTAAACTTTTATTTGAATTTTAATGAGTTTGATAAGTCTTTATTAGGGTACAAATCACGATCGTCCAGCCTGAATACAATGGACTCATTGATCATCAACGGAGTAAAGATTTCCAAATTTGAGAAAAAGAGCACTGGTTTCAATCACATAGACTTTCTGAGATCATTATATGATAAAACCCCTAAATTTAGAATTAAGAACTTTGATAGGAAGGAATATTCGTTCAGTGACTATCATTTGGGGTTTACATACTCAGATGAAGGGAGCTGGATAATTAGAGGATACCCGGACAACGTATTGTCACTAATAATGACAATATCATTCTTTATAGACGACGTTTACATGCTTATACACTACTCCCAGTCACTGGAGTACTTAAAGTATAAAGATACACTCAAGACAAAGAACAGAGCAATTGTACAGACACTACTGCCCTTTTTCCCAAAAAGATCATCAAAGGATGCAAAGAAGATTATCTCTTTTCAGAAACACATCAAGAGGAAGTTCAGGTCACAGCTGGTGTCGTCGAGAAATTTCATACCCTTCATACCTAATGTAAAAAGGACCTACACGACGTTAACGAAGTTTGTTATGAAGCCTGACCCCAGACCAAAATGCGAAGTTTACATGAAAAATAACCAGGGGCACGAGTCCAAGATATCGTTTAAAGTTACATCCAGAAAAAGAAGAGATAATATCTCAAGGCCATCATTCAGGTACAGGATGATGAACCCAATGCTGAACTCCAACAAGGTCTCATACGGGAAGTCATACGTAGACCCGGACTTTAGATACAGCACAACTAATCTGAGATCGCTTTATAGATATAACTCAAATCTAACATCGTTTTTGCATTCATATACTATTGGAGAGAATACAGATAATAACATGTTCTTTGGCACTCCCTCAAAGTGCATTCACCTGTCGTTTGGAATATCATTTAAGGACTGTAATTTCTGTAACAAACTAAACACCTTTAAGCATATCAGTCACCTACTGTACCTAATTGACCTGTTATCGCATCATTTGTTCACTTTAAACACGTCTTATTCTACAAGCACAGGTTCATTCCCACACTATAAAAATAAGACTAGAATAAAAACCATATATGAACCTGGAGGGTTAATGGAAATCAACATTAAGAGTGTTGGGAACTTGGATCTATCCTTAAGATTCTTTCAAATTATGTCGCAAATCGATAAGAACTTTCATCTCAAGTTGTTTTCATATACTAAGAATCAGTACCCCTTTAAAATACTGAAGGAGTCCCTCGAAAACACTATTTTCTTGTCACTGTCGACTGTTTTCCACGAGAGGTACTATAACCATCTGGTCTCAAGGCTGGCAATATACCACTTAATGAAGGGGAGATTTAACATGGCACTGTCCCTGATGATTCAGACTTTATCGGAGTCTAATACTTATAAAATTAACTACGGAGGATCAGAATCGCACCTAAGAGAGAACTATTTGTGTGATTTCGACAAGTCGTTCAAGGTCCAACTGATTAATAAAATATACGTTGAGCTTTTGAATGATTTCTATTCCTTCAGAAAGTTTAATAATATTGATAAGGAGAGTAAATTTGTTTGTGACAACTCACAGTTTGATTCAAAGGAGCATAAGAACCACGCATACAAATTATGTTTAATGACAGGGTACTCGTACTTGATGGAGGCACAATCCAAGTTTATGAACACAATGTCGATAATAGATAAGAGGTTTCGAGAGTTCAGTTCCAGTGTTGATGTAAACCAAAGATTTCTTTTCTCAAATATAAAAGAGGATTTTCCATGTAATAAACCTGTGGAGACAGACGAATACAGGTCTACATTGAAGCTGGCGACTGAACTCCTGCTTAAGGCGGTTACTCTTAACCCTACCGATTATAAGTCTTGGTATTATCTGGCCCAGTGTAGCATGTGTTCAAATGATTTCCACTTTGCATATAAGTGTTGTGAACGTTCAATTGATTGCCATGACTCATCATTGGCATCGCTTTTGACAATGGTTGTTTGCAACAGTACAAGGATCAGAACCTGCTCACCCTTTATCACGGACGATCAAACTTGGGAAGAATACCTACAGATAAAGTCGTTTGAAAACACTGTATCCTTTAGATCAATACCACCACCTTTGGAGCCAATTTTTAGGCTTGAATTGAAGACTGTAGGAGAGTTGGAAGGGCACCTTAAAAACTATGTTGGTGGTGATCCCGAAAATTCAATTTTTGTGCTGAACTCACTTCAAAACTTTGGAAGTATTTATGTATCAAGTGCAATACTACAATTGATGACTAGGCTAGGGACCAGATTTAATTCTTATTTCCCTTGGGAATACAAGTATTTGAGTAAGTTTCAAAAGGGTTCTAAATTTTATGGTGTTGACAGGGATTTACAAACAAACTTGGCGTCAGGGTTTGGAAATTATGTAAAAAAGATGGTCTCAGCCTCAGTAGAGGCGAAGTATATGTTATGCTCAGTGCCCTTTATTAGTCTTGTCTTGGAAGCGTTTTTCCTGAAGAAGTTTAACCTGAGTTGCAGACACCACTGTAGGGCCATGCAAGGACAATATTCCTGTGGGTTTAGTTTAAATTTTCTGGAAGAGGAACTTTATGGCTGGATTACGTGTATTGAAGTGTTATCTCAGATTGGAGAGGTTGAAACATCAAGACTATTGTTGCCAATTCTGGATGTGTACATGGATTACTATGTTTTGGATAGGCCAAGTAAAAAGAAGAGTGATAAGAATGTTTGTAAAGTAAGTTACCGGAATAGGAATAAGAGGAAATTAGTACAGAGATATTTTGGACAGGATCCTTACTCTTCAATTGATATTCAATTAGAAATCAAGTACATTAACGTATACACAAGGTCACATAACATAGTAAGTAAGGAATCACTAAAGGAGTTGATGGAAGAAGTTCTAACACTAAATTCAAAGTATTCATACAGGAAACTCATTATGTTACAAAACAGAATTCATACAGGGCTTGGCGAATATAGTAACTCAGTACAGATTGGGAACCAGATACACAGAACGAGTATGAAAATTTGGAAAAATACAGATTTTGACCTAGAACACAAGAGTCTATTGGCATTTGCATATGCTCTAGATATGTCAGGGGAGACGGAGAAATCAGAAAAAGTTACCACATTTGCAAACCAGATTCATCTAACGACACCAGTCCTAAAGCTTGACCTAAGCCTTAGTGTGCCGTTGTGATCAAATTTTAAAAATATTTCAAATCACAGTATATTTATTATTCATACTAAATATAATTTAAATTTATAAATTCCATTTCATTAATTGTAAGAAAGTTAAACAAGATTCCATGTTTTTTACACAACTTAACCTGATGGTGCCATGAGTCGATGTTAATAATAAATATTTTAGAATAGTATAATAATTTGTGATTTTTATGGAAAAATTTTAATATAATTATTTGTTAGTCTTGGAATAAAGACCAGCCATCGCAAACATTTATTTATATCACAGCTCCGTGTAAAGATGGTAAGAACTTTTCAAAGATAGTTAGGTCATTTATCATATAATGCCCACACATCTTCAAATAATCTTATTTGTATTTAGTTGTCTATGATATTCGGGAATGCCGTCACTCTAGACATAGAAATCGATACGGATCCAAGTAGATCGTTCGTATTTGTGGATCCTGTTCAAAAGGGGACCAAATGTCCAATATTTTCAGTAATTTAAAAGATTATTTTATATTATTTCAGGAAGGAGAAGATATAAGTGGAACGGCATTCATAAGTATAAAACCGGGAAAACGACTTGAGCATGGAGGAATCAAAGTAGAACTAATTGGCCAAAGCGGTAATTTAAAATTTTATTATTTTTATTAGATACTCTATATGATAGAGCGGGTGTGTACGACTTTTTTGTTATGTCGAAGGAAATTGAGCCTCCAGGTATTTTTAAAATAAATAAAATTTCCATTTAGGAACACTTACTGAGAGTAAGCAGTATAAATGGAAGTTCCCCCTGGTAGGATTGGAAAATGAAACGTACTGGGGAGTGAACATCAGGCTCTACTACTTCATTAGGATAACAATAATCAGAGGATATGGAGGGTAATTTCACAGATTTCTTAATAATGTTTAGAAATATAACAAAGGAGTCTAGTTTTGCAGTACAGAACTTAGGACCACAACCCGAAATTAATGACACAATTAAGATGGAGGTTGGGATTGAAGACTCACTCCATATTGAATTTGAATATAACAAGTCAAAGTATCACCTTAGAGATGTTATACTGGGGAAAGTTTATTTTCTACTAGTTTCAATAAGCGTAAAGTTCATGGAAATCGCTATACAGAGGGTTGAAACTATAACTTTAGGTTAGAATAAGTGTTTATATTATTTTTTAGGCCGAGTTGTCGTTAATGAAACCGTCACAGTAACAAACTTTGAAATCATGGACGGCTCACCAATTAAAGGGGAGTGTATCCCAGTAAGGCTATATTTAGATGGGCTGGACGTGTGTCCGACATATAAAAATGTACAAAACAAGCTAACAGTCAAGCATTACATCAACCTCATGATCGTTGACGAGGACGATAAACGTTATTTTAAAAAGCAGGAAATTGAACTATGGAGAAATCACCTAGGATAACATTAAATTCACTTAATTTCATATACTATGTTATTATTCAAGTATTTATTTTTTCTTCATAGGTAGGAAAACCGAAGAGAAAATTCCTCAAATTTATTTATTTAAGAGAATCAAATTTAAAAACAGTAATAAATATGGCCAGAAACTCTAAAAATAAAGTTCTAAAATCTTTAATTGATGATTTTGATAAGTGCCTTTCAGAGCTCTTGGCTGTCAAGGACAAGTTTATTACAGGTATTCTACAAACTGATAATTTAGATGAACAGAATGTAATGATATCAAAAACCTATGGAATGACCATGATAACTTTAATTTTGTAGTTAAAAACCTGAGGTAACTAAACTGGTTTATAAACAGTTATTAGAAGGAGCATTGTGAACTCGAATTTAATTTTTCAGAGGAATAAAACTATTTATCTAGAAATATGCAGGGAAAATGATAGACTAGAATCAGTAATAGAAAGTGCAGAACTTGAAGTCCAAGAGAAATTACAAACTAGGAATAATTTATCAGCGGAACATGGTTAAACACAGAGTAGAAATTTTGTATAATCACGTTTAGAGAAACAAAGGATAATTATAAAAAACTTTGTTGAAGCTATTAATGAGAAACATTGTCTTATAAACAACTGTATACTACACATTGAGGAATATGATATTGTACTTTCATACAAACACAACAGTTGTTCAGATATTAAGAAAGAGGTGCACAACTATCTTATCAATGTTGAAAGATATAGAGAAAGTACAGGTTCGAATTTTAATCCACAAAAATTTGAAACAGAATCAAATCGAGCAATGTTTTAAGATATACTCTGAGGAAATCAATATATTGAACAATAAAATAGTATTTAATTAAGTGAATCATGTTATCAGGATACCAAAAACTCTGACATAGAGAAATTGAAAAAACTGGTTAACAATTTAATGAATGAGTTGGATGCAAATTTAAAGGTTCTGGAACAGAAGAAAGAGGAAATTAAATTATTGGATACTGAGATAATAGAGCTAGAAAAGTCAATAACAAAAATATCCAATGAGTATTTTTTACAATATATACTATACACTATATATATATATGTACCATCATGTATAATATACAGGCTGTGCGAAATCGATTCTCTTATAGAACTAAACAAAATCAAATTAAACTCTTTAGAAGAGAATATTAAAGATAAAAACATAGAATGTGATTTAATTAAGAGTCATATTTCTTCAATTGAGTCTAAAATCAACTCCCTCGTACTGGGTGTAAAGAAAAGACAAATGGTCAATGAGGAGATTAGGAACAAAATTGTAATAAGAGTTTATTAACTAATAAAATATATAGAAATCAGTCATGGAAGCGATTAAAAATATAAATGATAATATAAATTACATTATAAAGGAAATTACTGTAAACTCCGGGTTTATCAATAGGCGCAATGAAAGGAACAGGGGTTTATCTATAAAGGTTTTTAAATCCGGAACACATTGTCTTTAGATTGAATGGTTCGTATATAAAACTGAAGAAATAAATAATAAGATAAGTAACTTGAAGTCCTTATCAAAAGAGTTGAATGATCATAAGTACAAGCAAGAGGGTTTGGTTGAGGAGGTAAACAAGTAATATATTAAGTAAATTTTAGTCACACCGGCTCGATTCTGAGTTTTATAAACTATCGATAATTGAAAACAACCTACTGGTAGTTTTATCCCCAGTACTCAACATGTTACAGAATGAAATAGATAAAATTAAGGCCAAGATAGAGGATTTGATAGATGAGAAAACCACAAATAAAAAAATTTTAGAAGATAAAAATAAGATGTTAGAGAGAATAACTGAAGAGAAAGAGTTATTAAACCAAGTATTAAACTGGTAACTATGTATTTTTAGGATTTGAAAGCCTTAAAGGAAAAAGCTGATAAAATATCAGAGAAAATAGAGAGGTAAACTGAAATAAACTAAATTATTTTAGGAATAGTGAAAAGAAAAAAGTAAAATATCCTAAAATTTATATTAATTAGTCTCTAAAGGAGAAATTTGAAAAAGAACTAAACAGAGAGTTCGAGAAAGTATCGATTGAATTCGAAGAAAAAACAAACGAAATCCTACAGGTTTAACTAGTTAATAATATAATCAAATAGAGCATGAATCAAGAATCGGATTCCGAAATAAAAGTGTATGAAAGCATGGTGGAAATAAGGCTACAAAGCGCCAGAAATGATCATGAGAACATAATACTAGAGAAAAGAAAAGTAATAGAAAGTCTGGAAAAAGAGTTGGACCCTCTAGAAAATATCGAGAATAATAAATGATAATTTAATAAAAAAAATTTATGATAATTAATAAATGGTTCCCACCCTATTTAATACACATTTTGATCTCACATGACAAATTCTTCCATTTTGTCATAAATGGATGATTCAACTCATTCAAATATATTTAACACCCTTATTGAGAGGTCAATTGTTTTAGAATCCCTCAAGGATACTCTGGATCAAATGGTTGATGGTTTCTACATCAGAAAGGAAGCATCAGATAAAATATTAAAGGAAGCTTCCAAGGTAAACACATTAAATTTAATTATTACTTATAGTTTTTAAATTTAAATTCTATAAATACCCAATTAATTTTATATTATTTAGCAATTCGCGATGGTACTATACGGTAGCAAATTCTTGCTACCAAAGTTCTATGTATTTGGCCAATTGGCTCAATATAACTATTTTAATCAAACCTGGGTTTTCAATATAAAGAATCCACTGATGTTTCAGTGTTTGGACCCAGGTAACATCCAAGGTATGAAGATTCGCATTCATACATTTTAAAATTAATCCATCACCAATAATACTTAATTTTTATTAATATTTTAGGGATTAATCAAAATTCTTCGGATCCTTTCGACACTGATGTTGCCGATGACTACACACCACGGGCCAGGTCCAGTTTGACAAAGGACCTACCCAAAATGTTAGACTCAATGGTTTCAGAAAGATACTGCTTTAATGGTTATTTAAAAATAATCGCAACAGAGGATATTTAATATTAATATTCTCTTGTAAATTTTAAATCAATATAGTAAAATTTACCACACTCACCCATGCAAACTGTAACTACAAATTCCATTTTATATCAAAAATAACATTATAAAATATTTATTTGATTTTAGGATAATATAATTTTTGTTAACTCATTTAAGTATTAATATTTGGATTCCACAGGAGCGTCTGTAGTCCAACGGTTAGGATATCTGCCTTCCAAGCAGGCGACCCGGGTTCGACTCCCGGCTGACGCAGTTTTTTATAATTAATTTAATACATGTGTTTTAATAAGGAAGATTATTTTTTACAGTCGTTGAACTCAATTAAGTCCCGAATGTCACAAGGATGCATATAGCAAACTTGAATGATTTGGATCATCTTTTGGCTCAGAGGTTTCAAGTTGATCTGGTAAAAAGAGTTTATAGATTGTATAACTGTGTCAGTATATGAACCATACATGAGTAGCCAAGTGGTCTGAATCATTTTTTAAAAGGAAATTTAAAACTTACAACGGGAGCTATATACAAAATTGTATTTAAGAATGGAGGTAACTTTTTACTCTGAGTGAAAACCCCTGACATCATAAACTGCATAATAGAAACACAAAGAAGCATTGATTTTATTGCTGTTTTCGATATATTTCCTGATGTGTCAAACGGAAACTGCCACAAATTGTATGCGATATTATGTCTGTCGACGTAGAATCTGGCTGCAAAATATAGTGCAGCTAGTGGGAGAAGGTATGGAATAAATAACCTAAATGATATATTAACTCTAGACTGTACCCGAATGAAAGAGCCAACGTGAAAACAGATAGATGGTAAGCATACCAATATCCCAAATCAAAGAATGGTATTCCATCATCCGTGTTAAATACTGTTTGATTGAAATATCTGACTGAAGTTATATTAGAAAGGTAAATTTTAGTTAAACTTACATGCCAGTGGCGAAACTTGAAGTAATTGGTTACAAGGAACCAACAGACTGGCATTGACTATGTAAGTCGTGACGTACTTCCACGATGTATTAATCAGTATTCTCCCCAACTCCAGCGATAGGAGGTCTACGTTCCCATCAAAAACTCTCTAAACATAACATAAAACATTGATTACGTACCCAAATTGCTATCATAGAGGCGACCAGTGGTACAAAGATGGTGCTTGTGAACAAGTATATTATGTGTTCGAACAGAAGGTACTTTTGAAAACGAGTATGGGTCCATATCCCTAAAGTAATTGTAAACGTGTAGGCCGTACCAATATTCTTGGTGAGGAAAAATATAAGATTTGGATGAACAGCTGAGTTAATAAACAACGTGACCATTGACTGAATGATACCTAAATACTGTTGAGGTTGTAATAAATTTACCATGCCAAAACGACGACTTGATGAGTTGTGCTACTCCTTCATTATCTAATACATTTTATCAACAAAACTAAAATTACTCTTAGGTCCGTTATATCTCCTAATTATGTTCATTTTGGCAAGAAAGTATGTCACAAGTACGTAGAAAAGTATAACCACGAAGTTGATCAAGAATCCTCTCAATAAAATCTCGTTACTTGATCTGCTGAGGTTTAGCCATATAATATCCTTTGGGTGAGGTGCCGGTGATATGAGCCAATTAAACATCGATTCTAGAATCTTCTTATCTAAAAAATAACTTCAGAATAATCATATACCTCTCAGAATGTGCATAACCAGGTTTGAGTCTGCAAAAGATACAAAACAGATTCTAGATGATGTCGTTTGAACCTTTCTCTTTTCCTAAATTTTCATTATTAGATTTTTTTTTAAAAAAACATACTTCATCTATTTCTTTTCTAAGATTTTTAATCGTCATAATTCTCTTAATAAATCTGCTCTTCCTCCTTCCGTACTGGTCATAGATATCTTTATCAAAGGTATCTGCCCTCCTATGTTCCGATTTTTCCTTCTTGGGGCAGTAGTGAAGGTTATGGCAGGAAAATGACCTAATTTTGAAACTATCAGACCTCGATAAATCTCTTTGAAATGAGGTTGAGCTGTAAAATCTTGTGAGTCGGGACTTAGGTTCTGGATTAATCAGAGTATCGTCTACAGTATGTTGTTTTGATTCTGAGGATTTTTGAATCAATTCAAATCCCGGAGTAATTGAAATAGAATCATATAATCCTGCCAGTTGTAATTTTGCATTTTCCAACTTGTTTTCCAGCCTGAAACATATTTATAATAATAATATACTAACATTAGCCTTCTGCTATAATTCATGACAATATGGGCTGAAATTACTTGACCAGGGAAGTAGTTGTCGAAGTGGTTATATATAACAGCAGGGTCAGTTACTGTCTTCTCGAATCCATATATCATCAAAGTATGGAGTTGAGGTCTCAAAATTGCGCTTAATTGTTTGTTACTCTATAAACAGATTTTTACTATAGATGTCCTTACCTCTAAATAGTCTCTAAACTTCATAATAAAATAATATGTTACAAATGAGTAGACCCAGGTTGAAATGTACAGTGCCCAGGTCGTTGTTCTAGAATTTAACATATCCTGAAATGTATAATTTAAAAATCTGTAAGGTTCCTTCTGAAACAAGAAGATGATGAAAATTAAAATGTTTATGCAAACCGAAAATAAAAAACATATCAATAGTAGTCTACAGTTCTGTCCCATAAACTTTAAGTATAACTTTGCTTCATTATTGTTTATTCTCTTAGAGCAATCATATAGCAAATAACTCCACCAGGATTTGTCAGTTTTATATTTGTACAAGCCTTTTGCCAGTCTTTTAGCTCCTGGAATTTCATCAGTCCCAATAGATTCATTGGTGACCCTAACTGCAAAAATTAGATTATCCACTGATTCTGATGAAGGTTTAGGTTTATCATCAAATTTTCCAGACGAGAATGTTTTAGAATTTGTTAGTTGATCCAGGCAAGTATCTGAATGTGTATGTGACAAATTAATAAAATACCTCTTTTTAAGAGCAAACTACTTGCTTTAGCAGGATTTAGACTCTTTTCATCAAAGAATTTCTCGTTTTTATCAGTTAATTTCTTTTTAAGACGAATTTTCCGGCTAGAGAAGCCGTTATGTACAAGAGTAATTATAAATAGCCGATATTTGGACCATATATAAAACGTAAAAGAGAGAGCTGCTATATCGAATAGTACAATCGCTATAAAGGCCAAATAACTGTAGTCATCGAAGGCCATTGTTTAAAGAATTACTTTTATTAACTTTTACATGTGTTCTGTGATCAACACATTTAAACATATAATTGAGTGCATAATTTAAATTATTATAATATTTATAATCATTGAAATTTAATTTAAAATGTGTATGAATTTGACCTTAGAATTTGATTATTGTCCACCACTTATCTCTCCAAACCTAAGCACTACCAATTTTCCATTTTATTTGTTTATTTGTCAAATATACAATGTTTTAAATTGTAAAATAGTATTTGTTGATATTTTATTCGTATGTAGACTGTTATTTCCAAAAATTTATCAAATTCCTGTTATGATGAGTCAGTGGACTTCTGATTGTATTTTCATGTCCACTAACATGATTAATTTTATCATCAACACATTTAGATGTTTATAACCTTTCAAAAATGGTTGATAAATCCTGGATTACCTTTGTAACTGAGTATCTCAAGGAGGTTGAGAAGAGTGGTTCTAATGATTCTACTGATGAACAGGATTCTTATTTAGAAGATGACATTAATGATTCCAATTCTGTTAGCAAATATAAAAAGACTTGGTGTAACTCACTGGATCGTTCATTTGGTTACGCTTTCAGGTTATTTTGTCGGTTCGTGGTTCTTAGAACTCTAAACGAATCCTCCATAAAGAAAAGATACAAAATAAGTTCTGAAGACTTTATCGACGTTATAGATCGCAACTTTAAATATAAAGAAACTCGTCAACCCAAGCCCCTTCCCAAATACTATAAATTCTACCCTAGATACGCTAAGTGGCACAACAGGATGGTTAAGGAGAAGAGGCTTCGGGGGAATCTGAAGACCTGTAACATGAGTTTTTTCAGGAAGCGGGCTTCACAGAAGTTTACACCCAAGAAGAAAGAAATCAAAATAACTCCTGAACGTTTGCTGAGGTACAAGATCGTTAAACCTGTACATCAATTCCCTAAGGTTTCTCTATCTGAAGCCTTTGAATAACACATATTTAAAAGAAATTTAAATTATTCAAAGTAGAAAATTGGGCAGTTAAGGGCCTCCTCTATTGAAGGCCTATCATTTGGCTCTACTGCGAGGAAGCTTTGGATGAGTTTCTGAAGGCCATTGACTAAGAATGAACGAACCTTGCAATCTTCCGACACTTTATATGTTTGAGGGAACTTAACCCCTGATTTCGCCTCCTTGTACAATCGGTCTGTAAATTATATTTTAATTTAATCACAATTTTATAATATTTATTCTTTATACCTGATAGAGAGCTTTTGTTACAGAATTTCCCAAACGGTCGACTACACAATTATTAATT